>NC_050447.1:89702173-90073556 GCF_903995425.1 Onychomys torridus | reverse complement strand
ATTGTTTTTTTGGATGGTGTGTTCAACAAAACCATCCTCTGTCCTCAAGTACTCGGCAGTCAATCTCCGTTGTGGACTCACCTCAGAACTGCTTCACAGCTGGATGGGTTGCCCTCATCTGTGACCCTTGCACACAGGAAGTGGAGGCAGGAGAATCAGAAGTTCAAGGCCAGACAGGGCTACATGAGTCCCTATCTTTAAAAAAAAAAAAACATTTACAGATTTTTCAAGATTACACAGCATTTCTTTTTCTTTTCCAGTGACAAACAGCAGTCTATTCCTGGTAGGTGCCAGTGAGGAGATACTGGCCCGTCTGTATGCCAGAGCCAGCTGGTATGTGGTAGGCGAGCAGCTGAAAGGCCTGTGAGTCAGGGCGAGTCGCATCTGTAGCTGTGTCTATGTGAATTATTTAGAGAAACAAGAAATCAAGATCAGAGCACTCAGGACTGAATGCTGGTCCTCTTGGTGGAGCTGCGTTAGGCCCGAAGGAAAAGTCCAGCTGCACTAGGTCTTTAGTGAGCGTCTAATACAATTTTCCTGACAGTCACCCCGACTTCATTAGAGGAAAATGTAAATGATGACTGCCCTGAGAGACATTTTCTGCTCAAAATTGCTTGGCGCCCTTCTGTGCCTCCCCACAGCCATGACTGAGGTGCCACACAGGAAAGGAAGAATTTGCTCCAGTCACCTCTGGTTGACCTGTGAGGACTCACAGTCAAGTATGTGGATAATGTCAGCAGTCTATGCTGGGTGAGCAAGAAACAGGACTTTGTCATTCAGGGTGAAAGGAGAGAGTAAAAATGAATTGTGTACCTCATTTCTCTTTTTAAATGTTGATTTTTTTTGAGGTTACAAAAACATCCCTTTTGGCTATTGGAAAGCTTATTTCAGGTCATGCTTCAATTCTGACACCGGAGGGGCCTTTGTAGAGGCTTAGGGAAACCAAGCTTGAAGGGAAGAGCTTCCAGATGGCAGTTCTGCAAATACCTCCCTTCCCTCAGGATAGATCCTTTCTGGGAACTCTGCATGGAACTATCCAGAGAGCTCCTGAAGTCTGTAAGCACAGGGTGGGGTGGTCTACAAAGGGAACCACTTTTTTCACCCCTTGGCTAATGTAACAAAATAACTGTATTCTTTTGGGTTTTTAGATTTTATTTTTATTTTAATTTGTGTAAGAGTGTATGAACACACACACACACACACACACACACACATGCTCACGTGTGAGAGGACACACACTTGTTTTTGCAAATGACCACAGAGGCCAGGAGAGGGCATGAGATCCCCTGGAGCTGGAGTTGCAGGCAGTTGTAAGCCGGCCAATGTGTTTGGAATGGAAGGCTGGGAAATGCCCTTAGTGCGGAGCTATCTCTCTGGTGTCCATGTTTTTTGTTTTGTTTTGTTTTGTTTTTTAAGGATTTATTTTTATTATGTATACAGAAGAGGGCACCAGATCTCATTACAGATGGTTGTGAGCCACCATGTGGTTGCTGGGAATTGAACTCAGGACCTCTGGAAGGGCAGTCAGTGCTCTTAACCTCTAAGCCATCTCTCCAGGCCCTGGTGTCCGTGTTTTAACACACATAAACACAATAATTCTTTAGTACCAAGTACAGGGGCAGTGCTCAACTGTCTCAGAAAGGCTGCCTTCATGGCTGGCTTGTTTGAATTTAGAGCACAATAGTTTTCCCATTACTTAGTTAGTGCCATGTATTTCTTTAAAAATTTCTATCTTTCATTACAGATGGTTACATAAGGCCATTTTCATGAATGTGTAGTATACTTTGAACATAAGCCCCACACCCCACTGCCTTACCCCCAGCACCTCTGCCCATCATTTGTTCTCTCGTCCCTCAGCTTCACATTGCTGCCGTGCCATGGGCACACATATGATTTTATGAATCTGTGATATCTAGGGCCCACAGTGAGAGAAACGCTTTTATTTATTTACTTATTCATTCATTCACTTATTTATTTTCACACAATATCTGGTGTCAAATTTCAGACCCTCTTGCCTGTACCTCCCCAGTGCTGCGATTACAGGCATATGCCACCATGCTTGCATCACTTTTTCTTCTTCTTTTTGGTAGCAGCAACCATCTGGTTTGGCAGTTCTGGGCCAGAGCTGTCAACTAGAGGACACAGCATTTACTTCTAGCATGAGCTGCTATGATAGAACCAGCTGGTTCTCCCATGGGGCTTTCCAGTGACTCACGAGCATCTGTAGACGTGGGATGTTTCTTTCTGCCATTCTATTGTCTGTGCGTCCTTTACAGTATGCCTGGCAAGGTGGCCTCAGTGAGAGGGGACAAGGACAAGCCATTGGACTTGCTTCCAGCAAGCAAGGGCTTTTCCTGTGAGGACCAGGTGGCTGTCTCTAGATAACCATGTGGTGCCAGGTTCTCGCACCCGAGGTGGGCAGCTCACTCTTCCCTGGAACACAGGAGCAGCAGATGGCCATGAACATCCCAAGGACAGATCCCCTACAGCTGTCCCCCAGCCAGTTCCCAGCATGAATCTGGACAGAAAAGAGTTTGGGATAGCCTGGCAGAGATGCAGCTCTCCCTGGCCAGGCATCAAGCCTTTCTGACAGAGACCCTGGGCTTACCTTGACACAGTGGGGCTCCAGGAAGAACACAGTAGCCCCTGGGTAGCACATCTGCAAAGTTGGAGTGTCATTAAGTTGGGAAGGGGAGAGAGGACAAGGCTCATTTCCCCAGATGGAAGTTTCTGGTTCTTTACATAGAAAGCACACTGAGAAAACATTAAAATGGAACAGCTCTTTAGTATAGTGAAATACAGGAAAATATAATCATGATGATGGAATGGGAAGAATAAAAAATCCTGGCAGAGGGAATAAACATTCTTTAGGGAGAGAATGTGCCGTGGATTGGATGGGAATCATACCTCCACTGGTTCATTTGCTTGAGCGCCTGGATCCTGCTGATGGCATTGTTGAGGCAGACTGTGTAATCTTTAGGGGGTGGGGCTTGCTGGAGGAAGTAGATCACTGGAGACAGGCTTTGAGGTTGATAGTCAGGTTCTACTTCCTGTTCATTTTTCTGATTCCTGAAAGCTAAAACCACGTGACCAGCTGCTTCCGGCTCCCTCCATTGTGGCATCCCCCTTAATTGTACACCAAGATATACACCTCTTTCCCTTAAGTTATTTCCTGTCATGTATTTGGTGATAGCAACAAGGAAAGTAGCTAACACAGAATGGTAAGTTGTTCATGTTGGGGAGGATGTGAGGCAGTATGTAGTGGCTGCAGAGTGTAGGATGTACCTTCTTTGCTCTTCCAGTGGGTTAGGAAAAGCTGCTGAGCCAACCTAGGATCCACCTGAATCCACCTCCCAGTCCTGGGTTCACATGTGTGTTGCCACACTTGGATTTTTTTCCCTTTAAAACAGTTATTTTTATATTTATTTTATGTATATGAATGCTTGTCTGTCTGTCTGTCTGTGCAGCACATGCATGTCTGATACCTGTGGAGGTCAGAAAAGGCTGTCAGATTCATAGGAACTGGAGTTATGCATGACTCTGAGCTACCATGTGGGTGATGGGAACTGAATCCAGTCCTTGGAAGAGCTCTTACACCAAGTCATCCCTCCAGCCCCAACTCTGTTCTTCTTCTTCTTTTTCTGGGGCTTGAACTCAGGTCTTATGCTCGCAAGGCAGACACATTTTACCTATTGAACCATTTCTCCAGTCCCTGTTTGTACTATATTTCACTGTAAGTATTTTGTAAGTATAAATTTCCCTCAAGGCACTGCTTTGTCTGTATCTCACAAAAACTGCCTTTATCTTTCATTAAATTCATTCAATCGGTGAGCTCCCGGTTCAGTGAGAGATGCTAGTAAAAAAATAAGGAGGAGAGCAATAGAGGAAGATGTTTGATGTTCTTCTGGTTCCATTCCTCTTCTGTGTAAAAGTATCCTGACCAAAAGCAACCTAGGGGAGAAAGGGGCCTACTTCAGTTACAATTCCTAGGTACAGTCCATTATTACAAGAAGTTAAGGCAGGAACTCAGCTATTCACATCATGTCCACAGTCAAGGGCCGAGAGAAACGGATGCACCCATGCTGCCTGCTAGGTCCTCACATAGCTTTTTCACTCTTGTGCAGCTCAGAGCACAGCCTAGGGAATGGCACCTCCCACAGTGTCACTTGCAACTAAGGCAATGCCCCCAAAACATATCCACAGACCAAAGTCATCTAGGTCATTTTTCACTTGAGATTTTCTCCCCAGATGACTCTAGGTTGTGGTAAGTTGGCATTAAAACTAATCGTGAAGCTGGGCGGCAGTGGCACATGCCTTTAATCCCAGCACTCAGGAGGCAGAGGCAGGAGGATCTCTGTGAATTTGAGGCCAGCCTGGTCTGCAGAGCGAGTTCCAGGGCAGGCTCCAAAGCTACATAGAGAAACCCTGTCTCAGAAAAAACAAAGAACAAAAAGCTAAGCATCACAGATATTAACTTCTGGCCTACATACACACACACACACACACACACACACACACACACACACACACATACACACACACATACACACACATACACATACACACACACACACACATGCACCCATACACACACACACACACATACACACACACACACACACACACATGCACCCATACACACACACACACACACACACACACACACACACACACACTGCTGATGTTTTACTGGTGCTAGTTTTACCAGAGAAGCTCATCTGGGGATTTTCTGCAGTGGTAAATATCTCTTCTCTCCTTTATTGGAGCACGGACAGCTCCTTTGCATCTTAGAATAAGTTTTCCAAAGGGCCACAGCACCTGGTGGTTATCTAAAAAGTAAGTGCCACAATCAATTGTCCACTTGGCTCCCAGACCTTCTCTATGGCACAGGGGGACACCTGCTGTCACTACCAGCATGGTTTACTGTGTTGAACATGTAGGAAGCTATAAACAAACACACACACCCCAGTTCCGTTCTAATTGAAAGCATCATAAAATGCTCTTGAATTCCCTGATCCAAAATATTTGTCTCATTAAGAGTTTTCTCACACTGGCTAACAGTGTAATTAGCTAAGCTCCTTAAATTAAATCCTTTATCAGCATTGCAGGTTGGCAGAGGTCCAAAATTATCATCCTTAAATTGTGTAGAAGTTCACTGTGTAGCATGGGAGAGTGATGGCCTGTACATGATGAAGGATGGATTTCCATGTAAACTCTGAGGAAGGAAGCTGCCCACCATCATCAGGTGCTCCTTGGTACTTCCTGCCCACTGCCTAAATGCCTGTCACCAGCTAGCAAACAGGATGCTCTATTGTTTCTATCTGTGGCCCCTTTATTTATTTAGATATTCACTTTCTTCAGGCTGTGTCAGTACAGAGTGAGCAATAAAATGTCCCTTATCTCCCTCCAAACAAAAACGGACCCAGACAAAGAGCAAGGGACAAACCGGAAGTATCAGTAGATATGCTAGTAGTGTATATCTTTTCCAATTAAAAGTGACATTTAATTAAATGTGTATGATTGTATAAGTTCCTTCCCCTTTCATTTTTATTAGTAATAGTAAGTAGTATGAGTGACATAGACAGTCATGTGGAGGTCAGAGGGCAACTTGATGGAGCTGGTTCTCTCCTTCCATCTTACAGAGTATGGGAATGAAATTCCGGTTTCCAGGCAACTTGAGGGAGAAAGGATTTGTTTTGGCTCAAGGAACACAATCTCTCATGGTGGTCAAGGGATGGCATTGGCACCAGTTCCTTTCTGTGGCTTGCTCATATCATATCTCATCAGGCCAGGAAACTTTGTCTATGAAGTGGAGAAACAATATGATCCAGATTACAGTTGTGGAAAGGATAATAAGACACAATACATCTCAAAGGGGGAATTATGATTGAGCAACTAAAGGTGCTACTGTTGAGCCAATTCCCCTGATACTTCTGGTCATTTCCTCAGCAAATAATTGTGGAGATTCACTTCAAATTCTCAGGCAATCTATCACACTGGATGAACTTCATTAATACATTTTTATAAACGTATTAAGTCCTGGGTCACAAAGCATCATTTTCATTTCAGATGGCATTTCCCTGGTTACTCAAATGACAATTTGCATTGTACTCTATATTCAATGCTTCCAATATCCTAACTTACAACTGGTTCATCAACACAAAATTGAATTTACAATTTTCTCCAAGTCACTTTCAAGCACTTATTATAATTCTTTTATTACAGAAAAAAAAAATAATAATGTTAGCATTAAGCATCTTGCTGTTCAGATTCAGTTGCTAGGGGAATGTTTACTGAATGTCTCTGTTGTCCCTGAGTGGAAGTCACAAGAAGGAGATGCCTCAAAGACTTGCTAATATTTCGCCTGATGTTCAACCCATTTATTCTCTAAATTTATCTTATTTAGATTAGCAAAACAAATGCTGAAAATAATGTGTAAATGTGATAGTGATGTGGTTCTCAGCAGTCCCCACAGCATTGAGCAGAAGCTCCAAGGCCAGAAAAACAAATCATGCAATCCCTGGAGGATGGATAAGAGAGGGGTTTTGTTTCCACTGGAATTCAGAGCTAAGACATCCAAGAAAAGGAGATCTAACAATGAGGTCTTGCAGGGGCAGGTTTACTTTTCTTCAGCAGTGCCAATCCAGATGTTGCAGCCTAGGACTAGTGCAGCCTCTAGGGTGGTCAGTCAAGATCTAGGTTCCCAGGGTCAATCTGCTCCTCTGTTACTAAACTCTGGCTTTTGATTCTGTTTATTGAAAGGCTATGACATCTCCAGGGGTTGTGTTTGCATTCAATAAGAGAGAGCAGAGAGGAAAAACAAAAGACTAAGGGGTATGCTGGCTGATGCCATTGGTTCCATTTTATGAGAAAATAATTGCTGTGAAAGATAATTCTTCTCCATAGGGACTCAGTTACATTTCGTTGGCCATTACTGGATTATACTGAAAGGCAGTCCCCGCTGTGCATGAAGCTGTCACACCAAGGGCAAATGGGGATTCTTCTTTGGGAACAGTAAAGAGAAAGAAGGATGCTCAGAGTGTTGAGAGCTTTCCACCAGGGGCAGGAGAGACTGGAAGGACAAAGGAAGACATCCCAGAGGTCTCGGAAATAGCATCCCAGCGTTTCAACTTCCCTTCCCTGTCTGTCATGAAAGCTCCAATCTAGAAGGCCCTGGCGTGAAGACAGTTACCAGCTGCTCTACCACCCCTGCTTTCCAAATGGCTCATCTCCACTCGGCAGAAGAATTGCATGCATGAGCAGCTTGACTGCAGCAGCTTCAAGGATGTAGAAAAGGCTCTGCCGGGGCTGGAGAGAGGGCTCAGCAGTTCACACCACTTGCTCTTCTTCCAAAAGTTCTCAGATTAGGCTTCCAGGGGGACACTGAGGTGGATTGTTATGGGTATGGAGTTTATTAGAAGTATTATTAATGCCATGGAGAGACAAACAGAAAGCAATGTGATGGGGGCTCTGAAGAAAGGAATGAGGACCCAGAGGACAGAAGTGGGGGTTTCTTCTTACAGCTTTCTGTGGATGGGGAGGCTTCAGAGCACAAGCCAGTGGGCAGGCTCTCTGATTCCCCGGCAGGAGACAGGGAAGGGGTGGGGAGCAAGACATGTGGTCACCACTATTCCCTTTGATATAAACTCTGAAACCTGATGTTTGAGACGCTGAAATCTGGTGTCTGTTACAGATTCACTGGCTGTGTCACAGGCAGCCTGTCAGTCTCTCTGAGAGGTGAATGCCTCTGCAGATGCTGGGGCCCACCTTGCAGTCTTCTCTGAATTCTGACATTGCCTTCTTTCAGGGAAAGCCTTCCTGTTTATTAATGAACTTTCTGTTTCTACCACTACCCATGTGCCCCTGGCCTGACTCTTTGTTCCAAGACAAAAGAAATCTTAGCAGGTACCCTCTGGACTCTGATCTCTGCCTGTCACATGAGCAGTGCGGAGATGGGTGAAGTCCCACCCAGTAGAGGATGTCTGGCTTGGGTCTTACCAGGCTTTGCAAAGATAAGGTCTGCCTGAGATCCTTCAGACAACACCTACCTTGACAGTTACATGACTTCATAGGTAATAAAAGATCTTTCATGAAGATGACAATACAGAAGGGGAGGCTTGACCATAATGAAGAAACCATGCTAGATCTCTTAGGGGAGAACCAGGAACCCCTGTGCAGAGCTGCATAGGTCGCCAAGAACACAGGTAGACATGGTATACCTTTATCTTCTAGTCATTTATCAGAGTCAGACAGATGTGTTGTTCTCTACTTAGAAAAATGGAACATTGGCCATACTGTGCCACCCTCTGTACTAAAAACATACATTAAAAAGAATTTAAAAAGCAGCTATGAGAGCAGTGAGCAGGCGTTCACAGTTGACCTGGTACTTACCCCCAGATCACAATGTCCTGCTGGTTTGTGAGTGATTTCACAAGTTGCCACCATGAAGTAGGTCACTCTGTGATCATGAAACCAGTGGCACAATGAGATTCCCTCATAGTCGTGGACCCAGTCCTGGCAACAGGACACTCACAGTGTCTGTGTCACTTCCCCCTCCCCCCAACAAGAGCAGCTGCCACCTCTGTGTCATTACAGTGTGAAACCTATTCCTCCTACCTTACAGTTAGATGGACCCAGGTCTAGCAGCATCCTCACTTTCTAACAGGATCTAATCCAGGATGATTTACCTCTCTCCTCAGTCTCCCAAAGAGACAAGCTCATGTCCCTTACTGAGCCTGTCCTGTCCCCTCTGGCCTGTGGTTTGAGTGGTTAGTCCCAGCTGTTCTGAGGTCTGAGGAGCAGCAACCTGAAGCTCCCACTGCCACCAGACAAGCTGCACCAGCCTCCAATCCTCCACCATGTCAGATGAAATCCTCTGAATGGTCTCTCCAAAGAAACAGAAGGCCAGAAGGATTGAGTGAATAGTTGAGAGCTGACAAACACGGTAACTAAGATAAAAACTTCCTGGGAGGACTCCATTCAGAAGTAACTCAACAGAATTGTCTAGAAATAGCTGTGAACTTCATGGACCTAGCAGGCAAGAAAAAAAATACCTGATTTAAAGTTACCTTCTGCAGTAACTGACTCAAAATTTATCGTGAACTTAATTTGTGGACATAAGATACAAAACCATATCATCTTTTTTTTGAAATATAAATAAAATCTTGCCCAATATATAAGCAAATATTTCATCAGATGGAATACACAGAAGATGCTATGCTAGTGGAGACAGTTTCACTGCATTAGACGTTACGGAAGCAAGTTAAAGCCCAATGGTAATGTCACTGCATACCATCAGCATGGATGCATTGATGGTGATGTCACTGCACACCATCAGAATGGATGCACTGGCAGTGATGTCACCGCACACCATCAGAATGGATGCACTGGTAGTGATGTCACCGCACACCATCAGAATGGATGCACTGGTGGTGATGTCACTGCACACCATTAGAATGGATGCATTGGCAGTGATGTCACCGCACACCATCAGAATGGATGCATTGGTGGTGATGTCACCACATAGCCATCAGAATGGATGCATTGGCGGTGATGTCACTGCACACCATCAGAATAGATGCATTGGTTTCTGAAAGTCGAACAAACAAAGGGACGGTGGCGCCAAATATAGACAGAGATGGGGAGAAGCTAGATGGGTTGTGTCTTCCCAATGCAAGCCTCTCTGGCAAGACTTTCACAGTTTCTAAATTGCAAGCCATATGTTCTAGCAATTGCACGCCTAGGTCTCATTCCAGAGAACTTAATCATGTTCATATGAGAAAATGTCTATAGTATCTTCATTTTCAAGAGCTTAAAACTTAAGGCTGGAGGTCTTCAGTGCATGGGTGTATAAACAGAAAATGATACATCCGTATCACAAAGTACTATCCAGTAATAAAAAGGCAAAATATTGATACACAAAACAACCCAGATGGGTCTCCAGAGAATTATACTGATGGAAAGGACTCTCAGAAGTTTATATACTGCATAGTTAATGTCTTATTGCATTTTTAAAATTATAGAGTTGTAATTTTTTATATAAACATCAAAGAATTAAAAATCAGAGTGGTTTCAAGAGGCCACTTCAGTGGAAGAGTTAGGTATGGCTATAGACTGGCCACTTGAAGGATTTTAAATCATGGAAATGTTCTCCAAATTGTCTTCATGGTAACTTCTGGGCTCTGATGTCAGCCTACATAGTTTTGGAAGATGCTGCCTTTGGGGGAACGTGTGAAAGGGTCCATGGGATCCTTCTGTGTCAGTTCTTGCAATTCTGTGGGGACCTGTACTTCTTTCAAGATGAAAGGGTTAATTTACAAAATGGGCTCACCACACCTCTTTCACCATGGGCTGAGCAGAAACAGCAGTGTTTTTATTTGAGCCGCACTGGTTGTCTTGACTAGTTGAGCTCTATATGAATGCAGGACCAAAGGGAGCCCTAAATGATGGTGATTGTAAGAAGTCCATGGTTCTATACAAATGTCTGTACAAAGGAATTTGCCCCAGGAAGCATTGTGATAACCTATGTGTGGAAATCTTTACAGAGACTGAGACTATCTTGCTTAATTTTCACACATATGGAGTTTGTAGCCCTTCTGCTAGAATTTTTAATGAAAATTATTCATATTTGTATGTATTTTTGAGTGTGTGTGTGTGCGTGTGTGTGTGTGTGTGTGTGTGCGCGCGCGCGCGTGTGTGTGTGTGTGTGTGTGAATATGTGTGTGCATGCATGTAGAGGCCAAAGGACACCCTTAACCTCAGGTATTATCCTCACTAACTATCCACCTCCTTTGAGACACTGTCTCTTACTGGCCTAGTGCTAATTAGACTGGACTTGCTGGCCAGGGAGCCCAGGCCGTCTTATCTATACTTCCCCAGCACTGAGATTACAAGCATGTGCCCCCATATCTGGCTTTTCATATGGGCTCTGGAAGTCAAATTGAGGTCCTCAAACTTGCAAGGCTAGAGCTTTGTTGACGTCCATGTCCCTAGTCTAGGTAGCTTTTAGAAAGGAAAAGTTCTTGAATGATAATTTCTGGCCATCCAAGAGAAAATGGACAATTAAGAGACAGACCCAAATAGAGCAGTTATGGGCTAGAGAGATGGCTCAGTGGGTAAAAATGCTTGATACTCAAGCCAATGGTTGGCAGTCGATCTCCAGAACCCACAGCAGAAGGAGAGAACTGACTCCTGAAAGCTGTCCTCTGACCTCTGCACACACGTGTGCAACCCCATTCACACATGTCACACATATATACATAGTAATAATTAATAACGTTTTAGTGGTGAGCTCTTCACAGCCACTTTCTTCACACAACTAGTTTGATAAATAACAGTCTGAAACAGCATTGACAGGAAGCGAGGCTGGGCTTTAAAGTCCCAAGGCCCACTTCTAGCCACCCACTTCCTCCAGCAAGGCTCCACCTCCTAAAAGTTCCACAGCCTTCCCAAGCAGTGCCACCAGCCATTGACATCATATTAATAAAAAAACATTCAGGGGACACTTCACATTCTAAGTTTAATACCCTTTATCCAAATTTTACTCAGAAATAAAAATTAGCATAGTCTTCAAGGATCCCCAGGTACCTCTTCCACGCCACCACAATACATTCTATCTTTTCCATTATCCTGGAAGACACGAGCTGCATCTTGGTCCTTCTTACAGCCTCCAAGAATACATGGTCCTTTGAACACAGGACCAGTTCTACACATTTTGGAATGAGGTATGTTAAAGATAAGAAGATCCACAGTCCCTCTGGACTTTCTTCTTCTGAGATAAAGGACTTTTACTAAAGCAGTGATTAGCAAAGACAACTTTCAATTGCCTACAGGGGGGAAACTTGGGAAACAAAGGTTCTCTTATTTAGAATAAAGCAAGAAGCAAACAATAAAAGATGAACTATAACGTGCTTTCTGATCCCCAGGACTAGTTGAAAAAATAGAATGTGTTGGAGAAAGTACACTGAGTTCTGTTCAAAACACTTAATATTAGGTTACTTCAGAGGATCTGCTTCCACACAGCAGCCACCCAGATGACTCCCACCCAGGGAGAAGACAACGACAGGTTTTTTTTCAATTCCAGCTGCCCACTTTCCACATCCATACAGAAATATACACAGCGTGGAATGTCACCTCCCACACTCACATTCCTCTTGCCTAGGCAACTCTAGAGCTGGCAAAACAAAACCCTTAAAAAAAACCACACAGTGTGGCTGGGAACTGAAGTTATATTGGACCTCTGTCCTCTGTCGGCAGTATTCAGATAACTAACTAGCTGTGGAGTGTTACCTCCGAATGTTTTGAACCCTCTGCTTTCTGGCACTTCTAAAGAAGAGAAGCCGGTGTGTGGAGCCCACAAGATCCTATTCCATATTCTTTGGGTAGAATAATCTATGAACCATGTCTGCCACCCCACCCCCACCCCCAAGACTGAAATTAAACGAACGCTTTGTCTATCCAACCCAAAGAGGCAGGCTACCATGCCCTTACCATCTCTCAGGGAGTAATTTCAACAATATGCCTGTTACCTGCCAAGAACTAGGCAGCTAGGGAGGTGGGAGTGAGGGAGAATTCAGCCTGCTGGAGCCTGGCTGAGACTTTCGTACAGAAGATAGATTGAGGGCTATGAGGCAGGCCTTCCATTGGCGCTGCTGGCCTATTATCACCATTATTTTGCCTTTGTTAGTGGTGTCCCTTAAGTATACCTGATAATGAACCTGAGCCTTTACCAAGTGTTCCCACTTACCTGGGGACATGTCAGTCATCACAGTAATTCTTCAAAGTGGACACCATTCCCCATCTGGGTCAAGGACACAAAGTGACTATTGAGGCCTGTAAAGGAGGGGAGAAGCAGAATTCCAGTTCGGGTTTGCCTGGGTACCTGTTATCTAGATCTAGCAAAGGTGCTTCCGGGAGGAGGAAGACAAGTCCTTGTCTCCCAGTCACCGGGGTTTTGGCTGCTTTCCCCGCTGTCATCCCCATTGCCTGACCCCATGCTTCTCTTCCTGTGATCATGCTTCTGCTGGGAGGAATGCCAAGCCTCCTGCCTCCTGACAAGTGAACCAAGAGCCCTGCAGCATGCTCCTGCCTTCCTACCCCTTCTCTTCTTCTGTCCTGGTTCATGACATTGCTGCAAAGAGCCGGCTAATAGCCCCTGCAGTGGAACAATGGGACGCTAATTTTCTCAGAGGGGATGAGACCTTGCAAGTCAGGTTGCCATGGGCTCTGATTACTGTGAAGACCTCTGAAGATAGACAGCTATTTTTAGAGGGGAAAAATCTGCTAACAGTGTCACTGGAATTTCTAGGGTCAGAGCCCAGGCTCTGGCAACCCTACTACCAAGGCTTGACTCCCTAACCTCAGAGGCCAACCAAAGAGACAAATGTTTAACTTCCCATAAAAGAAGCAGATGGGGAGTGAGGAGATCATGGTCATAGGCAGTCCTGATGAGACCCTGAAGTGAGACACCGTAGGAGAGATAGCTGCCCTGTATGGTATGATGGGTGTCCTGCAGACAGACAGATTTTACAGTTCCCAGATTAGGAGAGTTGGTACATCATACCTTAGGTAACCTACCAGAGCAGTGGGGGGGGGGGAGTCTTGAGGGAGGGGAGACTTCAGTCTTACAACATGAAGGGAGTTCCTGGTGCTTACAGGTTTCCAGAGTGGTGTGGTAAGAGGTTCCATGTGACAGTGATGTAACAGTGTGTATGCTGGAAGTCAGGAAGACACTTAAAGAGCAGCTGTGGTCCAAGGGAGTGAAACAGGCCTGCAGTGAGCTGTGAAGAGGAGGGGACTGCAAGGGCAGCGAGTCTTCTCAACTCCATCCAGGGAGAGAGACTGGAACCGACATGGCCAAATTTCCATGTGTGTGACTGTGGTGGTAGTGTGGTGATCTAACAAAATGTAATAAAGAAATCAGAGCAAGGGGATTTATGGATGTGGATGTGGTCACAAAGGAAAAAGTGACAGATAAAGAGGTGCAGTGAACCCCAAGACCATCATCAGGGTCTTAACAGGAGGTTTAGGTTTATAGAGGGTAAGATGATGCATAGCTAAGCAGTTCTGGTCAAGATGTGGTCCTGCTCATGACCCATCATTGTCTCAGCTCCAGTTTTTCCTGCAAGCTGATCTGACAAGTTCTGGCTGCCACCATGATTTGGGCTTTTTCTTCTCCCAGTTTGAGATTCCTGGGGAAGTGCCAGTCTCCTGGAGTCCGCTCTGATGGCCAGGGGGAGGGATACAAGTATCAATAAAGCCGTCACTCCTGCTGTGAGGGTCACAGAGCCTTGTTCCTCTGCTCAACTCTGATTTAGGTAAGTCAAGTTCATGCACAGCCTGGGATCGAAATGAGGAAAATCCACCCTGACCGGCAGATTTCATACCAACCACGGTAAGTATTAACAGTGCTGAACATTATATGGAGATTTACTCAGGCCTTACCCTAAATTATCTGTAATTCCAGTTCCCTTAGAAACGTTTCATGGAGCCCATACATGTTAGCAGGTATGTATGAAGATGTGGTGGAAATCATCATTTCTCTAGCAAAGGTTTTTTTTTTTTTTTTTCTCTCAGTTAAAAATGAATCCTCCCCTGAATAAAGGCGTACGGGCAGAATGGAGAGGTGACAGTTGGTAAATAGCTTGCCGTACAAGCTTGAGAACCTGAGTTCAATCCCTGGATCCCACGTAAAGAATCTAAACACAGTGGCATGCACCTGTAACTTCAACACTGAGGTGACAGAGATGGGAGGCTCCTTGGGGCTCCCTG
Organism: Onychomys torridus; assembly: GCF_903995425.1. Classification (NCBI taxonomy): domain Eukaryota; kingdom Metazoa; phylum Chordata; class Mammalia; order Rodentia; family Cricetidae; genus Onychomys; species Onychomys torridus. The sequence goes on along the minus strand of NC_050447.1, from coordinate 90,058,787 downwards.
GGCAGCTAGATTAGCTGAATGGGTGAGTCCCAGGCCCTGTTGAGAGTCCCTGCTTAAATATATTAAGTGGCTACCTCTTAAAGAAAAATACCTGAGGTTGACTTTTGGTACACACACACACACACACACACACACACACACACACACACACACACACGATTGAGGAACATTCTCTATCTGCTTTTTATAGATAAACCTTCTTAGGTATCATGCTGTGAAATGGTACCTTTGGGTCACCTCCAGATGTCAGAGTGACTTAGTCATTTTTGATGGTATTAGCAAGTGGAGCCTTTAGAAGGTGATTGGGTCATGAGGGTGAAGCCACAGTCACCTGGGATAGTGGCTGGAGGGCTCTGTCACCTCTTCCATTATGTGAGCGCACAGAGAGAAGGTGCTTGCTATCTGTGAAGGGGAAGTAGGCCCTTGCTCGACACCAAATCCATCATATCTTGACGGCAAAGTTAAGGAGGATTTCCAGGCTCTGGAACTGAGAGAACTAAACATTTCTTCTTGATAAAGCCTCTAGCCTATGGCATTCTGCTATAGCCTTCCAAATGAACCTAGATATCTGTTTTCAGTGGTTCATTCAAAATATATCAGAAATGCACAGAAAGATTGTATATTTTTAAGATGTTACTTAAAATATTGGAAAAACCTAAGGGAGAATGTGTTTTATGTTTTTATATCACATAATACTGTGTAGCTATTAAAGTATAATTTTCATAAAATATTAAATGACAGAAAATTCATAATGCAATGTGGGATGAGGAGATTATGAGGAGAGAAGAAATAGCTGATCTTATTACCCATCATCATGGTTAGATAGTGGAAGCTGATCTTATTACCCATCATCATGGTTAGGTAGTGGAAGCTGATCTTATTAACCATCATCATGGTTAGGTAGTAGAAGTAGAAACAGCTGAACTTGTTGACCATCATCATGGTTAAGTAGTGGAAGTAATTTTGGTTTTACTTTTCTTTCTTATTTTTCTTTTTCATACATGTATTTTTATCATGGGGTAACAAAATCTACATTTTTAGAAAGAGCTGCTTATGTGGGCAGGGGCTGGCACACAAATGGACCCATCAAACTGGCACACCCACAGTTGAGCCCAGCTGAGTCTCTGCCAAATTTGGAGTAGGAAGGTCTTGGTGTTGTTACAGTGATGACCCCTCCACAGCACTTCTCTGACCTCCCTAGACTGAGCCAACCTCTTTCTCTTTTGTACTCATAGAATACTGCTGTGTGATGCTATTCAGTTTCTCCGGAACTATCTGGTGTCAATATAAAAATTATACTTGAGAAGAGCTTTGAAGGTCACCTGGCTCAGCTCCAAAGTGCTGCAGCTGCTGAGTCCAGTGAGCCCAGAGAGAGCCATTAAGTCAGCATTTGTTCCTATGAGTGGCTTTTTTTAGCCCACAAAGGAGCAATGAGGTACTTAGGTCACCTCAGTTGGGAGTTCATAGATCACCTCAAATGGAATTCATAGGTCACCTCAGGTGAGGACAGTCCATAGGTCACCTCAGATGGAAGTTCATAGGTTAGCTCAGGTGGGGACAGTCTGTACTGGCTCATTTTTTGCCAATTTGACACAAGCTAGAGTCTTCTGAGAGGAGGGAACCTCAGTTGTGAAAATGTCTCCATTAGATGGTGTGTAGGGGTGTTTTCCTGGTTAGTGATTGATGTAAGAGGGCCCAGCTATTCCTTCCAGGCACTGCTACCATTGGTCCAGCAGTCCTAGAGTGTAAGAAAACAAACTGAGTAAGCCAGGAAGGGTGAATCAGCTGGCATCAATTCCCCACAGCTTCTGCCTTAATTCCTACTAGGTTCCTGCCCTACTTGAGTACCTGCCTTGGTTTCCTTCTGTTGGTCATGGTCTTTATCACAGTACTAGAAACCCTAACTAAGAGATAGTCCATAGGTCACCTCAGGTGGGAGTCTACTGGTCATCGTAGGTAGGGGTTTAAGGTCACCTAAAGAAGTTGCCAGATCACATCAGGACAGGGTCACTTCAGGTCTTTGTGTCACCATAGGTGAAATCCATAGCTAACCTCACATAGGAGTCCTTGGGTTACCTCAGGTAACCGTTTCCAAATCACTGCAAGTGGATCTATGGGTCACCTCAGGTAGGAGTCCATGGACTGCTTGAATGGAAACCTTTGGATCATCCCAAATAAGGGTCCACAGGCTACCTCAGACAAGAGTCCCCAGGTTACCTCAGGTGAGAGACCATGGTCATCTCACACGAGGTAGTTGAAGGGTGAGAAAATCAGGGGATTACTTGGTTTCAGACACACTAGATACACTTGGTCTTTTAGGAGATAGTTTAGTGACTGGTTATCTTAAAGTCTCTTCAGTCACAGAATATCTCCTCTCTATTCTTTTTTTTTTTGTGTGTGTGTGTATGTGTGAGTGTGTGTGTGTGCATGTGTGTGTGTGTGGTTTTTCTTTTTTGAGACAGAGTTTCTTTGTGTAGCTTTGTGTCTTTCCTGGAACTGGCTTTGTAGACCAGGCTGGCCTCGAAGTCACAGAGATCCACCTGCCTCTGCCTTCCGAGTACTGGGATTACAGGCGTGCACCACCGCCGCCCAGCCTCCTCTCTATTCTTTTATGTGTGTGTGTGTGTGTGTGTGTGTGTGTGTGTGTGTGTGTGTGTGGTGTCTTACCTGTTTATATATCTGTGGACCACCTGTGGCTCTCAGAGGCCAGAAGAGGGCACCAGATCTCCAGGAGCTGAAGTTACAGCTGTGAGCCGCCATGTAGGTACTGGGAACTGAACCTGTGTTCTCTGCAAGAGCAGCCAGTGCTCCTAATCACTGAGCCACCTCCCAGCTCTTGCTTTGTGCTCCAGCATCACTGTGACCACCACTGTACTCATTCTAATGATCTCTTCATTCCCCTGCTTTCTAGTCCGGTTTCTATGATGTCTTGGCTGCCACTGTGTTCTCAGGTGTCCCTTAGCATCTGTCCGTACATTAACAGTCACACTTACTATCCATCAAGTTCAAACTGTGTAGATGTCTGATTATTGGTTCAGGAACTAACACACCACATGTTGCTCCTATGTTCTAGGCTGGGGGCATGCCAGCCTGCAGAGTTGGGGGGGGGTCCACCTTCTCAGAGCAGTGTGACTGTTTGCCAAGGACCCTGACAGTGCTTAAGAAATCCCTCAGAGGGATGCTGATGCACAGTAGGGAGTAAGACTTGAGAAATGGGCAGCCTAAGGGGAGATTCCTTGTTCCACTTTCCTAATATTACATCCAGCAGGTACCAGGAGGCACCCTAGGGCTTATGACTAACATGTTGCATCTAGTCCATTGTATTTTTTCCTTCCCCACTCAGCTGTACTGGAAATGTACAGTCTGGACACAACATGTAACTAACCTACTAGCCCTGTTCTTGAAGATCTTGAATTTAGATTTTTAGGTAAGGGTACAATATTCAGCTGGCCAGGCCATTTGTTGATGGTTCTCTGCCAGGCAGAGTGTGGTCTATGCCCTGTGAGTTTTGAAAGAAACACAGAAACTGGGGTCCTGGGGAAAGACCAGGGAAAGATGTGTTTGATTTCGACATAAGGACTGAACAATGATTTCTATTCATTTGATCTAGGGAGTCAGTATTCTTGAGTGACACTTGAAGGTGTGTGTGCAGGGTGAGATGGTCAAGTGAGCAGCATGCATTCCTTATGATTCAGGAAGACAAAAATCAAAGAATCCAAGCTCACTTTGGATCTTCCTTTCCAGAGGGAGGGCTTTATAAATAAGTCCCATCGCTATGCTTCGAGACATTTGAGCACTGTGCTGCTAAGGATGTAATCAGTGAGTTTTTCTGAATTAAATGTGACAGTGAAAACAGGACAAAGGGACAGGCTGGGGACAGAACTGTGCGCACTCAGGCACACTTCCACACAGAAAGCTGGAAGAGCTCTCACCACACACACAAGGCCAATGGCTTCAACTGTCAGCCTGTTAAAGGTGGACTAAACTCAAGTGGTCTTAGGTGGTAGAAAAATGCAGCTGAAGATATTCATATTCCTTTTTAATTTAGGGCTATTTAAAATTATTATTAATTATGGTTAAGAAACCCAACCACAGGACACACAATTTTCCATCGTGTCCACTTCTGTTTCATTGTTTAATTTTACTTTTCTAAAGCAGGGTCTCATGTATCCCAGACTGGCCTCAGACCCACTATGTCAGGATGCCTCAAACTAGCCAAGGATGACCTCAAACTCTTTACTTTTCTTCTTTTACTTCCCTAGTGTTGGCATCCCTTTCTGTGATGCTGGGGAATGGAGCAAATGATTTGTGCATGCTAGGTGAGCACTCTATTAGCTGAACTCCATCTCCAGCCACCATCCTCATGCATCAGGTGCCCAGTTCAGTGGCATTGAATATGTCCCTGTTGTTGGACAATAGATTTCTAGATCTTTCTCACCTGAAACCAAAATTCTGACTTAAATGGCTCACTTCTCCACATCCCCACCTCTATCTTCCACCAATACACTTTCTATCTATCTACCTGGGACATCAAATGTGTGCAAGTTACAGAATTTGTGACTGGCTTACCACACTTAGCCAACTGTGCAGTTCATTCATACTGCCACACAGAAAATTTGCTTTCATGGCTGAATGATATTTCATGTGTGTGTGTGTGTGTGTGTGTGTGTGTGTGTGTGTGTGTGTGTGTCCTGTATCTTTTAATCTGTTCATCTGTCGATGGACATTTTAATTTTGTCCACTCTAGACACCATGAGTAATCAATGTATAAATATGATTGATTATGCAATTATCTCCTGCAAATCCTGCTTTCAATTCTTTGGGCTATACATCTAGAGGAGGGCTAGCTGGGCCATATCATAATTCTATGTTTATTTTCAGGGAAGCTGCTGTGCTCTTTCTGTTATAACTCACCCGTTTTCCACCCCAGCTAGCCATGCACAAACGCTTTAGTTCTTCTGCACACCCTCCAACACTTACTACTTATTGGGTTTTAGTTTTGATAACAGCCTTCTGAACAGATATGGGATGGTTTCTTACTATGGCACTGATCTATCTATCTATCTATTATCTATCTATCATCTATCTATCTATCTATCTATCTATCTATCTATCTATCTATCCATCTATCTATCCATCCATCCATCCATCCATCCATCCATCTATCTATCTATCTATTTATCTATCTATAGATACAGATATATATGTATGTATAGTATTAGTGATGCTGCCCTAGTTTCATTTCTGAGGTGGTGATAAACTACTTTCCCAAAAGAAAAGTTAGAGTAGAAAACACTAATGATTAAAGGTTTATTCCATCATTGTGGGGACGTTGAGGCAGCAGGAATTTCAAACAGCCAGTCACATCACATTCACAGTCAAGAGCAGAGAGAAATGGATGCAAATATGTTTTGCTCCTTTGTTTGTGCTCAGCCTGGCTCCTCCACTCTTATACAGTTCAGAATATCCTGCTAGGGAATGGTGCCGCTCACACCTGGGTCTTTTCCATCAATTAACATAATTAAGAAACCCTGCACAGATATGCCCATGGGCCAACACAATGTAGACAATCCCCGATTGAGACTATCTTCCAGGCAACTCTAGGTTAGGTCAAGCTGACGACTAAAGCTATCATAACCGTTGCCAAACACTTTTTCATGCTTCCTGGTCATTTGCACACAGCTTTGGAAGGAGTGTCTATTCAAATCTTGTGCACGTTTTTAAAGAGGATTATGTGAATCATTTGTTGCTGCTACTGAGTTGTAGGAGTTCTTTTTATAGTCTGCACATCACCACTTTCCAGATATATTACTTGAAAATTTTTTCAGCATGCCAGATCATCCTTTTGACTTTGCTGACTGTGTCCTTGGCTGCACAGATGGTTTTGAGGTTTAATGTTGCCCTTTTGTTCCTTTCCATTTTTGTTGCCTCTAGTTCAGGTGTCATACCCAAGGAATCATTGCCAAACCCGATCCCCATAGGTTTCTTTTTGTTTGTTTATAGAATAAGCTTCAATCTTATATTTAGATTTTTTTTTGAGAAAGGGCCTCACACTCATGTAGCCCAGGATGGCCTCAAACTCTATGTAATAAAAGACAACCTTGAATTCCAGACTCTCCTATCTCTACTGCTGGGCTGGGATTGTAGGCATGTGATGCCACGTCCTGGTTTGATGCAGTACAGGGGTTTGAAACAAGGGCTTCATGCATGCTAGGCAAGCATTCTACCAACTGACCACATCCCAGCTCATACTTAGATCTTTAGGCTACTTTTAGTGTGTGTGTGTGTGTGTGTGTGTGTGTGTGTGTGTGTGTGTGTTACTGTCTATGGAGAAGAGGGTGCCAATTCCCTGAAACTGGAGTTATAGGAGGCGGTGCTGAACTGCATCTCCAGCCCAGCTCAAATCCATTCCTGATGTGATTTTGCACATGCTATAAAGGGCTCTCCTTCATTTCTTTCATGCAGATATCCAGCTTCTCCCCACACTGCGGTCTTTTCCCTTTGATTTCTTGGCACCAGGGTTAGTGGTCATTTACAGATGAAGGTTTAGTTTCCTTGTGTTCTTTTTGTTTGTTTGTTCAAGAATTTCTTGTTTTCTTTTTATTTATTCTTCTCTCATACAATACATCCCGGCTGCAGTTTCTCCTCCCTCCATTCCTTCCAGATCCTTCCCACCACCTCCCTTCTTCCCCAGATCCACTGTTCCTCCGTTTCCCTTCAGAGCCTCTCAGGAATATAAACCGAACATGGCATAACAAAGATGTAATAAGACTAGGTACAAACCTTCATATCAAGGCTGGATGAGGCAACCCAGTAGGAGAGAAAGGGTCCCAAGAGAAGGCAAAAGAGTCAGAGACACCCCAACTCCCACTGTTAGGAGTCCCACAGAAACCCCAAGCTAAACATCCATAAGATATAAGTACAGGTCCTAGCGCAGACCTATGTGGGCTCCATGATCACTGCTTCAATCTTGTTGAGCCCCTGTAACCCCTGCTTACTTTCTTCTGTGGGCCGTGTTCTCCTGGTGTCCTCAACCCCTATGACCTCTACACTCCTTCCTACCCTTCTTCCTCAGCTTCCTGAACTCCACCTAATGTTTGGCTATAGTTCTTCATGTTCTTAACCTGCTAAAATTATTTGTTGGACTTCCTCAGTGCAAAAGAACAAGACATTATTTTTTTAAATGTCCAGATTGTTTCAGTGAATGTTTTTCTTCTTTAGTAGATTTTTAATTTCACACAAGTATAAAAGACATATCAAGATGAATAGTACCACTGAGAAATTCATTCAGATACAAATGTAATTTTATTTAACCAGGATCAATGAAGATGTGGGTTACTGCAGATGGCAAGTGGTTAATCATTTGTCCTGTTGAATCAATTGTCTGAATTTCCTCTCAATACCAAGAGAACAGAAGTGAATTAAAAAAAAAAAACAACTGAATTTACATTATGTTTCAGGTTATGTTGTCCAGGCTTCTGGTAACTGAGAGATGTGTGAACATAGTTTTCCAAGCATACTGGGCTGATGCTTGTGTGATTAAAAAGCCTATTTGGGGCCCAGAGAGATGGCTTGGTGAGTATAGGCACTTAATGCCAAACCTAAGGACCTGAGTTCTAGCCCCTTGTCCCACATGGTGGAAAGAGAGAACCAAGTCCAGCAAGTTGTCCCCTGACCAGTACATGTGCCATACACACACACACACACACACACACACACACACACACACACACACAGACACACACACACACACACACCACAAATAACAAAATCAAATATCTAAAAAAAAAATCGATCCTTTAAAAAAAATTTCCAACTGAAAGTGTTTGTGAAAGATCAAATAGCTTCCCCACCACTACTACCCAGCACTGTCAGTAACCCCACATGAGTTAGGATTAGACCTGGCTGACCAGGCTGGTGTAAACTTATCTTGTTTCAACCAGGATCAGAAGTATTCTTCTTTCACATAGATAAAGTCAGAAATAGGCATTCCAGCTATGATATGTTTTCCCAGAGCTGGGAGCCCAGCTTCGTTTCCCTCACAACTCACCATCTGCCTCCCAGCAGGCAAAGATGAGAGATGGAGACCAGCTTTCAGTCCATCAGTCGGAGCTCAGGTCCGTGATGTCAGAGCAAAGTAGTCATAGGTATCAGTCTTTAGAGAACATTTTCAGCACAGCAATCTGTTCATTCAAATTACCAACAGACATCTTCCCAAAGCTTGTTAACTTCTAACCACAGGGTCCACTGGGGGAAGGGAGTCTTTTCTCTCCCAACTGTGAACTCAAGTCTTTCTTCCCCAGCTTACCGTAATTAGAATGAATCATAAATTCAACTTGCTTGTAAAAGGAAATCTTGGGCAAGCCAGATGGCTCAGAGGGTAAAGGTGACCTGAGTTTAATAACTGGACCCTCCAAGGTGGAAGGAGAAAATTGACTACTACAAGTTGTTCCCTGATATACACATACTGTGGCATGCATGCACTTATACACACACATACACACACATTCACACACACACACACACACACACACACACACACACGAATGTGCTTAAAAAAAGAAAAAGAAAAAAGACTGGGACAGCTGGGTGGCGGTGGCACACGCCTTTAATCCCAGCACTCGGGAGGCAGAGGCAGGCAGATCTCTGTGAGTTCGAGACCAGCCTGGTCTACAAAACGAGATCCAGGAAAGGTGTAAAGCTACACAGAAAAACCCTGTCTCAAAAAACAAAACAAAACAAAAAACAAACAAACAAACAAAAAACAAAAACAAACAAACAAACAAAAGGACAGGGACAAAGGATAAATCATAGCCAGGTGTGGTGACATATGGTTTTAATCTTAGCACTCGGGCAGAAGCAAGTGGATCTCTGTGAGTTCAAGGCCAGCTTGAATTCCAGGTCACATAGTGCTACACAGTGAGACCTCCCCCCACCTTCTCTTTAGACATTGATAGCTTCCAGTTTCCCACTACAGCATTTAGATGCAGGGGAGGCTGGGAAGCACTTGTCGCTGTCACTATTCCTAAAAAGTAAAGGGGGGACAAATACCAAGACCAGCCAACAGCCTCTCTTCTAGCCCAAACAGCTTGTCCAGGCTGCATTACCTCTGTCATTGCTGTGACAAAAATCCCTTTCAAAAGCAGCTAGAGGAAGGGGAAGTTGATTTTGGCTCACAGTGTTAGGCGTTGTTCATCACGGTGGGAAGTCATGGCTGCTGGAGTTGGGCAGCCAGAGTATGGCAGCTGGTCACATCCATAGTCAGGAAACAGAGAGATAAATACTGGTGCTCAGTTTGTTTCCCCCTTTTTATTCAGTCCCAGACCTCAGCCTACAGGATGCTGCTGCCCACAATTAGCATGGGCTTTTCTGTCTCAGGTAAACCAATCGAGATAGTCCCTCAGAGACCTGCCCAGGCCTTCTTCTAGGCGGTTTTCTCACATTTGTTATAATCCAAATAGGGCATTAGCAATTTCAGGTTTCTTTTCAGTTTATGTGTTTGGGTGTTTCCCCTGAATGTATGTCTGTATACCACATGCATACAGTCCCCATGGAGCCCAGAAGAAGGCATTAAATCCTGGAAATGGAGTTCTAAATGAGTGGGAGCCACCATGTGGTTGCTGGGAATTGAATATGGGTCTTCTGGAAGAGCATCCAGTGCTCTTAACTACTGAGCCATCTCTCCAACCCTAAGAAAGCTTTGTTGTTGTTGTTTTTAGAGACAGGGTTTCTCTGTGTAGCTTGGGCTGTCCTGGAACTCACTCTGTAGTGTAGCCAGAATGTTTCTCAGTCCTGCCTAGCCCCGAGGTCCTGCAGATGCTTATAAAATAATCACCCTGAGGCTTATATTGATTACAAACTGTATGGCCTATAGCTTCAGCTTCTGGCTAGCTAACTCTTTCATCTTAAATTAACTCATTCCTATTGATCTATATGTTTCAGGTGGCCATAGTGTTACCAGTTTCCTGACATCATGCTGCTCTTTTGGTGGTGGCTGGCATCTCTCCCAACTCCGCCCTTCTTCTCTCTGTAGCTTTGCTTAGATTTCCCACCTGACTGTAAGCTTTCTTGCCATAGGCCAAATCAGCTTTATTTATTATGCAATGGGAGCTACACATATTCACAGCATACAGAAAGACATCTCACAGCACTTCCCTTTTCTGTCTAATCAAAAAGGAAGGTCTTTAAACTTTAACATAGTAGAATTACATATAACAAAATAGTTATTAAGCAAAAATATTTGTATTTGACAAAATTAAAGAAAATATTCTATCATCTATCCTATTTTGCAAGTCTAAAGTTTCATATATTATTTACCTTTTATCATGACTAAGGAAAACTATAATTATAACTATCTAGTCTTCAATTCCATCAAAGACCCCAGAAGGATATAATATTACCTAAGTAAACAGGAAGTGCATTGCAAGCTACTTCCATAATTCTAGAAATTTGGATGTCTGGACAGTCATCCAAAGTCTCTCTGTAATGTTGGGTCATCTATCTTCAGTCTATAGGACTAGAGTCTCTGGCATAGCTTTCAGTGAAGCAGGGAATTTTAAGGACTGTTCCTCTCATTCTGGCAGAGTTCACTTCTCCCTGTGTCCTGTAGAATGTCTGACAGTTTCTTCTGTGAAGCAGGAGTCTGAAGGACCATCTTAACTTGCAAAGTTCAGTGGTCACCTTTGAATGGGTCCTGCATGTCCAGTTTATACAGCATCCTGTCAAGCAGTCAAGGCAAGGTCACGTTTTTGCCCAGTGGCTAACTTTTGCCAAAACAAAGACAAACTCCATAATGAGTTTCTTTGATGCTCATCATTTTCTCTGAAGTAGATTGGTGCTGCCAGGAGCAGACATGTCTCATTGTCATAAAAAATAAAAAGAACTTATATCATTAAACATCTTAAATGCCATATTCTGAAGATCTCTGAAGTGTTTGGAGATGACCTGTTTATCTAAAATATATCTGTTTGACCTTGAAAACATACCTAATATGACTTACAAGTTTGATTGTAATGACGAAATTGCATTTCTTTATAACCTAATTTGTTGGTAATAATAACTTTCAAGGACTAGCAATTTGCATTACATTGTTAAATGAACTTTATAGGTACAATACTTGAACAAGAGTAGAAATGTATGTACAGTATGTTCTAATAAAATTAATCTCGAATTTACATCAATATACATAATTTGTATACAATGTACAAAAATCCAATCCAATTTAAAAACTAGTAGTTGTTTTTTATATATAGATTCAATAATCTACCTTTTTATTTTATTGTGTCCATATCCTCCCTTTTTAGAATATATTTAATAATCTACCCTTTTATGTTATCATTTCTATATCTTTTTTTCAGATTCAAGTATCCTCTTATCTTATCTATATCCTCTTTTTTATATTTCTTTTTTTTCAAACAAGAAACCTGAATCTAATCTCCTTTTTTTTAGTTTTTTTCCTGACCATTATTAATGAACAACTTGTAACCAACCATCCTAAACGATGACAATTATCCATAACCCATTGAAAGGCCAAAAGCCACTCACCCCACCTCTTGGGAATGTGGGCATTGTGTTCTTAAAATTACTTCCTGCTATCTGGGGGCAAAGGCATCTTTAGGGGATCCTGAAAATTTGGGTTAACTGTCAAGTCCCGGGAGAGGCAGCTGTGTCACTTGTTGTCCAGGCTCTGCATAGTGGGAAAGTGCAGGGCTTGTGCCAAGTCCTGGCTAGAGTAGTCTGTGAGGCTGCATCATCTCAGCTAGCCATTTTGTAGTCCAAAGCTGGTCTTTGGGTGGTGTTTGTCAGCTTGGTGGCATTATAATCCTGATGGAATGGTTGTTGTGGGGTCCCCTCATTGTTTTGGAGACTTCAGAGTTCAAAGAGACTTCTTTCCTTCCTTTCTTTCTACCTTCCTTCCTTCCTTCCTTTCTTCCTTCCTTCCTTTCTTCCTTCTCTTTCTTTTTTCAGTTTTAAAAGTATGTTTTTATTTAATTTAATTTTTTTTATTCATTTTACATACCAACCACAGATCCCCTTCTCATCCCTTCTCCCAATCACCCCCATCCACCTAGCCCTACCTCTCACCTCTCATCCCCTCCTCCAAAAAAAGTAAGTTCTCCCATGGGAGACAACAAAGCCAGGGACATTCAGTTGAGGCAGGACCCAGCAAGATGCCTGGCTATAGATAATGGGATCCAGAAAGCCAGCTCATGTACCAGGGATAGATCCTGATCACACTGCCAAAGGCCCCTCAAACAGACCCAGCTACACAATTGTCTCCCATATGCAAAAGTCTAGTCTGGTCCCAAGCAGGTTCCAAAGCTGTCAGTCTAAAGTTCGTGAGATCCTATGAGCTTGGTTCAGTTGTCTCTGTAGATTTCCCATCAGGATCTTGACCCCCCCCCCCTTGGTCATAGAATCCCTCTTCCCTCTCTTCAGTTGGACTCTCAGAGCTCAGCTTGGTGCTTGGTTGTGGATCTCTGTGTCTGCTTCCATCAGTTACTGGATGAAGGCTCTACGATAACAGTTAGGGTATCCACAAATCTGATTACCAGGGTAGGTCAGTTCAGACACCCTCACCACTACTACTAGTCATCTAAGGTGGGGGTCATCCTTTGTGGATTCCTGGGGACTTCCCTAGCACCTGGTTTTTCCCTATCCCCATGATGTCTCCCTCTATCATGGTGTCTTTTTCATTGCTCTCCTACTCATCCCTGTTCCTGCTCAACCATCTCGTTCCCATATGTTCTTATGCCTCCTCCCCTCCCCTCTATCCTTCCCTCACCCCAGTTTACTCATGGAGATCTCCTCTGTTTCCCCTTCCCAAAGTGGATCCATGTGTCCTTCTTAGGGTCCTCCTTGTTACGTAGCTTCTCTGGAGCTGTGGTTGTAGTCTGGTTACCCTTTGCTTTACATCTAGTATCCACTTATGAGTGAGTACATATCATGTTTGTCTTTCTGAGTCTGAAAAATGACTCAGGATGATATTCCATCCATTTGCCTGCAAATTTCATGATGTCATTGTTTTTTACAGCTGAGTAATACTCCACTGTGTATATGTGCCACATTTTCTTTATCCATTCTTCAGTTGAGGGGCATCTAGGTTGCTTTCAGGTTCTGGCTATTATAAATAATGCTGCTATGAACATAGTTGAGCAAGTGTCTTTGTGGTATGATTGAACATTCCTTGGGTATATGCCCAAGAGTGGTATCACTGGGTCTTGAGGAAGATTGATTCCCAATTTTCTGAGAAGTTGCCATACTGATTTCCAGAGTGGCTGTACAAATTTGCACTCCCACCAACAATGAGGAATGTTGCCCTTGTTCCACATCCTCTCCAGCATAAGCTGTCTTCAGTGTTTTTGATCTTAGGCATTTTGACAGGTGTAAGATGGTATCTCAGAGTTGTTTTGGTTTGCATTTTTTTGATGACTAAGGATGTTGAGCAATTCCTTAAATGTCTTTCAGCCATTTGGGATTCTTCTGTTGAAAATTTTCTCTTTAGATCTATAGCCCATTTTTTAAATTGGATTGTTTGGTATTTTGCTATCTGGTTTCTTCAGTTCTTTATATATTTTGGAGATCAGCCCTCTGTCAGATGTAGGGTTGGTGAAGATCCTTTCCCGTTCTGTAGGTTGTCATTTTATGTTATTTACTGTGTACTTTGCCTTACAGAAGCTTTTCAGTTTCAGGAGGCCCTGCTTATTAATTGTTGCTCTCAGTGTCTGTGCTACTGGTGTTATATTTAGGAAGTGGTCTCCTGTGCCAATGCATTCTAGGCTACTTCCTATTAAGAAAGCTTTCTTATGAGGCAGCTTCTGGTATATTTTCTACAGCATGCCACAGGATTTCTTAGAATAACACATCTGATTGTCTTTTTAGAGCCTGCTAATGTATCTCATCAGAAAATACTCCATCTCACACAATATCAAAAGCCACCTCCTCTGGCCATATCCTGTCCCACTCCTGCAAAAAATCCTTGGTTGCTACCCTTTTCTCAGCCCCTGCAATTCCTCAAAACAGTCTTACATTTGGACCTCTGGGATGTGATTGAATAATTTTTAAAAATCACACTTCTGTTCATATGGTGATGGTGTGTGGTGCCTTCTCCCAAGTCACAGTCCTAAGGAACTAAGGACTCCCTAGATACATCTTGAAGGTTCATGTGGTCTCTGTGTGGTCCTGGAAAATTCCTCAGGTGCTGTAGAAAGATCAAAGACTTCTCTGGAGCAACCCATTATTTCCTCCTCAAGAAGGTGTTTGGCTGAGGTCACATGGGATAATGAAGAGTGGCTGAGCACGTAGGGCCCTGCAGGTCCAAAATCTAGAGGATCTGAATAGTAAAAGAATTTCCCGCAATGCATTTGGCTTGAGAATCTCATCTCCTTGATCTTGTCTGATAGCAATTTGTTTTGATGTGAGCTGAGACGACTTATAATACTCAATCAATTTCGCATGGCATACACCTGTCTCAGTGGAAAAATATTAATGTGTTTGATTTCAAGGCATAGCCTCAGATCACATTAAGGGAATCCAAAAGAGTGAAAGACTAAAGGGTTTTATCCAAGAGCCTGAGAATGGGGCTTCATTTCTTAATTCTAGATATTGTGTCCACTGCAAGTCTGTGCTTGACAGAAATGGTCACACATCTTTTAAAGGAAGTCACAGGGAGGGAGCCACCCAAGAAGATCTGGAATGGGAGCTTTGACAGGAAAGGCCAAGGCCCGTATAATCTGGTGCCAGTGTTCCCCTGCCTTCAGTATTTGTCTTTGCCTCAGTCTAAACAATGCATGTGTGTTTGACAAGGAAGTGTATTTCCTGAAAGCCTGGATGTCTTGTCCCCAGAGACCAGTGGCCATCTCTAATACATTCAGTTTTGCCGAGGATCCAAGCCCTGCTGTGTTAGGCAGCTCTCCATTCCTGTAGCAAACACCTCAGGTGAATCAGCTTAAAAAAAAAAAGTGAGTGGTTTCTTGAGACTCACAGTTTGGAGACATTGAGTCCAGTGTGGGCTGGCTGGGTTACCTCGAATCTGTGTTTGCCTTTGCATCCTGGGGGTCCTGAGTAGCAGAGGAGGCTGCTCTCCTCATGGTAACCCAGAAGTAAACAGACAGGAGAAGACTGGGGTCACAGCTCAAATAACCCACCTTCCTCCCACCTCCTAAAGGTCCAACAACATCCCAGTATCATCAAAGCCTGGAGGTGTGAGGATGGGAGTACAAACATTCAATTTGGGGACTTGTGGGGAACACTTGTCTAAACCATAGCCCCTACCCTGGGCTCCTGGTAGAGTGAGCTAGATGTTTCAGGTGGACTCATGGGCTTCTAATTCCTAGAAGCCATGCCTGTTTCCTGGCACAGTCACTGTCCACAGAAGATGAAGAGTGCAAAGACCTTGAAAACACTCCCTGGCTTAGGGAGTGACTTTCACATGCCACCAGCCAGTGCTCCGGGAAGTTGACAAAATGGTGTGCTAACTGTATCAAAGGCAACATCATTCATTTTCAAAAATCAATAGAATTTGTGTACCGACCCTAGAAGCACAGCAGCTCTTTATAGATCTAGCCATGTGTAGAGGCTTGATGTATATTTTTCTGAACCTGACACAAGCTATTTGACCAAAGCAAAATCACACCTCTTCACACCCTATTAAACCACCATAGGAGAACAGCCATGAGATTAAATTAGACATGCCATCCTGTCACCTGAATTCCCTGGTCTCAGACTTCAGTAACTGTCCCTGAGAGCTATCTCAGCTAATAGATAGTGACAGACTAAGTCAGCATGAGATTTGCTAATTTTTGGTAATAGTTGTCTTAATTTATTATTTACAACAGTGATTTCAAAAGCCAGGGGCCTGGGGAGACAGCTCAGTGAAGCATACAAACATAAGCATCTGAATTTGGTTCCCAGGGCTCATATGTGGAAACATCAAGTGTGTAATCTCAGTGCTGGGAAGGTATCAGGAGGCAGATCCCCAGAGCTCACTGGTCAGCCTTGCCTAACCTAATCTGGGAGCCCCAGGTCTTATGAAAGACCCTGTCTCAAAAAATAATGTAGATGGGTCCTGAGTAATGTCACCTGAGGTTGACATCTGACTTCCACATGTACATGTACACATAAACATACACATACACACACACACACACACACACACACACACACACACACACACATGCATGACAAGAAAAAAAATGTGATAATGTGATCCTTCATGGTTTGTTCAGAGATACCTGGCTTTTTGGAAAAGGTGTCTGTTTCCCAACACACATTTCCTGGGCCTGTACCATGCACCCAGCACAACATGTTGGGGATTTACAGCAGAGTGGGACACTATCTTGCCTCTTGAGGTAGATGGATTTAAGTACACAGAAGAAATAAAAGCCGAAGGATAGAAATCCTTTGGGACTGAATGCCACAGCATCATGGAGTGGTTTTTAATTTTCTAGCTTCTGATTGTACTTCTTTTTTATTAATTCCTAGCAGGGTCAGGCTTGAAGAATAAAGCTGTCATGATTAATTGAGAGGGACACTCCAAGAAGGATAATAGAGCCCTCATTAAGTGAACCACTACTCAGGAAACCAGGAAACTTTTTTTCTTTAATCAAAGTGTTGGCCTCACCTCAGAGTAGGTTTTCTGCTCTTCTCCCCAGAGCAGAGGGCTAAGCCCCATCTTCATTCACACAGGCATGGGAGTGGTATGGTGTGTGATGTTCAAGTCTTTTCCATATGCTCAGTGCTGGATTACCATGGTTACGGCACCTTGTTACTGCCTTTCTGTTATGTTGCTTTTCTAGCCATAGTATCTGTTGCTTCTGCTTAGTTCTAATGTTAGAAAGAGAGCTGAGAAGACAAGTACAGGGCACCATCAGCATCCCGGCACCATTTCAAACCTAAGAAATCAGCACGGTCCTTATGTCCATCCTTCCATCCCCACGGGTATTTTTCCAACTGTAAATTTAAGGACATGGAAACATATTCAAACCTAAGAAATAACACTTCAAGGTGTGATACTCTGTCCTTATGTCTGTCCTTCCATCCCCACAGATGCTTTTCCAGCTACAGATTTAAGGACATGGAAACATATTCGAACCCAGGGGAAAGTACCATTTTTTTCGGTATTCAAGCAAGAAAAAGCAAAAACAGACAAACAAAACCCACCACATTTTTCTATCTCACCTCTGCTCCTGGTTTCTTTAAAGCTCCAGAATCTGGGTAAGCTGGGAACATAGTCTGGGGAGAAAGGGTGTTATCATAGAAGAGAACAAACAGAGCTGGCCACCGTCCCGGGAGCAAACTGCAGGAATGATGCATTTTAATATAAACTCTTCCCAGTTTGCAGCCCCAGGGAAGCAAAGCCATTTCCTCTACAGGCAAATGTGGCTGTGTCCAGGGCAGACTGGTCCTTTTGCCACATTTGAGAGGATAGGAGATGGCTTCAAGACAGAGCAGCCCCAACGCTCAATCCCCTGGTTACAACACACAGTCATGTGGTTTGGGAATCAATGTCTTAGGGATTCCTCAACCTTGAGCTCCATCTTGGAAACAGCAGACCATGCATTTTAGATTATAGTCAGAGAAATCAGGAGGAGGAGGAGGGGGGGGGGGAGGGGAGGAGTGAGGTCAGAGGGTCAAGGGGAGAGAGGGTAAAGAAATGACTTCTGCTCTGCTTCTGGAGATACAATTTCAAATGATTTGACAAAGGATTGTTAAATGCTAAACTACGAACAGGTCCACAAGCTGACATGGATGGACAGATGGGTCCATGATGCCTGTTGCTCCTGTGTGCTTTGCTTACAAACTTTGAAAAGCTTTGCACTTCCAGTCTTAGAGGGCTCAGAAACCTTCTCTTCCCTAGCCTCCCATGCAAACGTGCCAAGTTCATTGTCAGGGCTGCTCTCTCAGGAAGATGTGTGCTATTTGAAAACACTGGATGGTTAAGTCATAAGTTTTGACCAAGACCCACCAACACTTATTTTCTTTTAGCTTCTGGTGTTGTCCTAAGCAGACAGCAAACACCCCAGCTTATTGCTTCAAATGCAGCCACTTTGGAGCATTTTCCTGATCTGTCTTCTTAAATGTTCCTCCGTGTCCATATGGTTCTCAGGGAGGGTCAAACGTATTTCTCAGTGATGTGAGGATCCTTGAAAGATCATGAAGCAGTGGCAAGAGAGAGCTGTTTCTTACCAAGTCTTTATGTTTCCTTCCATAACCTAATGCCAAGTGCATGGGGATTGTCTGGGATGCATGCTTCCTACAGGCTTGTCAGTGTGCCCTGTGGCGCTTCAATTCAGAGGGCAGGCTCAGGCTGGGAACAGCCACTCAGGGTGCCCTTGACAGGACATTTTCCAAGTTCTTCGTTCGTTCAGCTGTGGAAATTGGATAACAATGCCTGGCCTACTTACGCAGTTATCGTAATGGCATTACTCAGAGGAATTTGCCTAATGATTTTTTTCTTTGGGAATGATCTACAGACTTCAAAGCACCAAATAAGAATGGACTTAGTAAAGGAAGCTGGCAATGAAAAAGTCTGCAAAAGAAAAGGAGGCTGACTTGAATTTCATGGCTCATCTAGAATCAAGATTTCCATCCCCTACCTGCCCTATGTCAGGCGACACTGACAACCTGACCAACACCTGTACTTGGCTTACTGTAGTGGTGGTGGGGTGATGGTGGTTGCTGTTGGGGGTGGTGCCGGCAGTAGTGGTGTGTGTCTATGTGTGAGCCAGAAATTTGGGGCCGGTATAACCTGTGACTAGAATAAAGAAGTAGGTGGTACCCCCAATGGGGGCTCTTCCTCTCCTAGCCATCCTCTCCAATACTTTCCAAGCCCTGAGGATTTCTGCTCTTGGCACACAGCTTCTTTTTCTACCCTGGTCCCTGTCTTCTACATTGGATGTCAGTACCCACAGCACAGCCTTTTTCTCCATCAGGGCAAAGGCTGGACTCCAGAACTCGCCATCCTCCAGAACTCAGGACTCCATCATGAAATGACCCGAGCTATGTTCTGAATTTGAATGTTCCCTACAGCTTGTGTACTGAATAACTTTTCTCCAGGAGTGGAAGGATGTTGAGAAGGAGTCTGACAAGGAGGCCAGCCACTTGGGGATAGTCCAGGCATTTATCCTGCTCTGAGAGACCTGCAGAGGGGGGCTCTGGTATAAGGGTCAGAGCTGGCCATCGGCTTACGGGCTGCAGTGGTTATAGGGAAGAAAAGGGAAAGCTGGAAGAGGGTTGAGATGTTTCCTGTTTTCAACCTGGAGTTGGTTGTTGCTAGGGGTAACCAGTTATAGAGTTACAGAGTATCAGGAGATTAAAAACATCTCTGGTGGCCACCATTACTAGGGTAGATGAGGAGAGAGGAGAATAATCCATAAAAACAAGCTACTTGAGTTCCGGAACTCAAACTATTTAGGGAAACTCAAACTATTTAGGGAATTATCATTGTTTAACCAAGATGGAGAAGAAAGATCAAAGAACAAAATAGCGTGATTATGGCTAGTGAGGAGCTGCTGTTATTTGCAAAGTTCTGGAAACTCTAGGAGGTAGGCTTAATTGGAGAAACATACTCACTGCCGGGTGGGGGGGCACACCTTTGAAGATCATACTTGGTTACCAGTCCCTTCCTCTCCCATCTGCTATGATGTGACCCATCTCTGCCGTATGTTCCCAACACCATGACATTCTGCCTTAGCACCGGCCCAGAATCAGTGGAGGCGAGGACCATGTGTTGAAACTTCTCAAACACTGAACCAAGTAATTATTTCTTTCTTGGAGCTGATTGTGTCTTGTGTAGTGGGTAGCTGTTCCAGCTTTGACCTTGAAACACTGCACCTAGACTGCTACACCTGCCTATGACCTGCCCCTGGGGCATGCCTGAAAGGGAGCCCCTTAAAACTCAAGGTGCGAAAGTGATGGCCTCTTCTGGATACTTCATGGTCTTGGAGCTGGATGGGAGACCAAGCCAGAGTTCTCCACTGGATGGTACCTCATCTCTCCTGAATCCTGTAACCAGCCCCGATTGGCTGTAAATTACTCAAGAAATAAACCTCTCTTGGTTACCAGATAAATGAACTGGAATGACCTCATTAATTACAGTTATGGTCATGTATTTGGTCATAGCGACAGAAAAGTAACCATGTATCCCGTGATTACAACTTCCTCTCCTTTCATCCCTTACTCCAGTGTTGGAAGGCAACTGGCCTGCTACTTCCGGAAGCATCACTGTAGTCAATTCTTCCCCCCTTTTTTTAATTCACCAGCTCTTCAGTGTCTTGGCTTCTGTTTCAATGTGATGGATACTGTATTCTATGTTGCCTACATTCCTTTTCTAGTCTTTTCTTTGTCTTTAGTGCTGAGGACCGAACCCAGGGTCTTGGGTATGCTGGAGAAGTACTCTTCCACTGAACTAAGTCCCCGCCTCTTTTCTAGTATTTTTGAGAGACCCTCGTGAGAGCTCTTCAGCCAAGGAGAAGAGAACAAGAGACAAATCTTATCTGACAAGCCAAGATGCACAGTGCCACACGAATGGCCTTCCATGGGACACTCTGAGAGTTCAAGGTCAGAAGTGGCAGTCCCTTGGGAAGCTTTCCTAGAGGAGGCAGGCATAGGACCAAAGATGAACAGAGACAAGAGAAGTATTCATTCCAGGCAGAGATGTCACCAAAGAAAGGAGACAATGGGCATGTATGACCCTTTTGAAGACAGAGAAAGGCTTTGCAAGTGGACAGAAGATTCCACAGCTAAAGGGGACAGCAGAATATGTCTCCATAAGGATTTTTCAAATATTCTTAGCGTTAGTAATCCCTCCCCCGCCCTCTGCCCTGCCCCCCATTCTACTCTCCATCAACCCCCTTCTCCTCGCCACCTTCATACCACCCAAACCCCCGTGTTCTACCGTCCTCTCTCCCTTAAGGTCTTTCTTCCAGAAACTGCTGATAGTCCCTTTTTAGTTTGCTGCCTTCTATAAGCACCGCAAGTTAAATGCACCCCCACAATACACATCTACAGTTTTAAAGATAGAACCCACATGTAAAGGAGAGCAGACAGCATTTGTCCTTTTGGGTCTTGTCTGCCTTATTTAGTGTAATGTTTTTCTAGTTCCATCCATTTACCTTCAAATGTCATCATTTCATTCTACTTCACAGCTGTATAAAATCCCATTGTGCACATGTATCTCATTCTCATTATCCATTAGTCAGGCAATGGACATCTCCACTGACTCCATTTCCTGGCTCCCGTGAACAGAGTGGCAATGAACGCCAATGAGTAAGGATCTCTCGAGTAGGGTACAGGGACTCATTTATTTTCAAACGCAATGAACAGTGCCTTTTTTTTTTTTTTCTGGAACAGAAATCCTTTTCCACCCTGAAGATCTAATTTATGTGCAGTGGCATTACATTAAGTGAAAACTTTGTAAACATTTCCACGTGTGTACCCACTGCTCCAACTGTGATATAAAGTACTGCCTTCCCTCCGGGAAGTTCTCCGGGCATTATCAGTTATGATGTAATGCCACAGTTGTTTGTTTCATAGCCTCTGGGGTGTTTCCAAATTCATTTACATCTCTTTTCAAGTGTCTCCATAGCTTCTAAGCCTGTCCTTACTTTCTTGTTAATATTTAATCATGCCAGTGGGTGTGGGTGATGTCTTCATAGGGTTTATGTTAAGTGTCTCCCACTGTCCTAGCTAGTCTTGTTTGAAGTATTTATTTAAGCCTCTTGCCCCGTTTTTACTGGATGATTTGACCTCTAATATTGAATCATAGTAATTGTTTGTCTGCACTGGATTCTACATTAAATCCATTTTTCCCCCAGTGATGTTGACCTGTGACTAGAATTTCAGCACTGGAGAGGTGGAAGCAGAAGGATCCTGAGTTCAAGGACAGCCTGGGCTATATAGCAAAGGTTAAATTTGTTCCACAGAGCACTTACTCTTAATAGCCAACATTCTGTACCTCCTCAGGAACCCCTCCCTCTTCTTATTCCTATCTAACACGCCTCCTACTTTCTAATTTGCATTTCTTGCTTCCCAGTGTAATAATCTGAGTTGCTTCTAGACATATCACAAGCTCCTCGTCACAGTATGACTAGTTTTCTCTTACACTGTTGATTTTCTCTCTAAGAAAATTACAAGGGAAAGAAAATATATTCTCTCACATTGGCCAACAACATTTTTTGTGTGTTTCTTTCTGTCAATCCCAGCACCAGGCGACAGTGCTCTTCAGTTCGAAGAATATTATTCAGCTTTCCTTGGACAACCAAATCTCTTAACTTCACTGATCCAAAAGATCTTTTAAAAATGTCCTTTTGAACAAGTGGGATGGTTCAGTGGGTAAAGGTGCTTGTGGCCAAACCTGGTGACCCGAGTTGAGTCCCCAGATCCCATGTGGTGGAAGGAGAGGACCAGTTCCCTGCCTCCCCCCTCTGTTCTCCACATGAGCACACTGTGTAACTATCTCAATCTCTGACTCCTGTCTTCAGTGGGGCTGTCATCACTTTGCTGTCTCCTGTCCTCAAGGGTCACAATCCTGGGCTGCCGATGGCCACTGCCTGAGAACAGGCTTAATGTGAACAAGATCCTCCATAAAGATGTTTCCCCGGAGTATTTGTCACATCGATGACAATGAGCAACTAAGGAAAAGAGACTTTGTCTATAGAAACACCCCCCCCCCCCCCCGTGTGTGTATGTATACATGTGGAGGACAAACAGGACAACCTTGGATGTCTTTTATTAGGCATCCATCACCTTGTTTTTGGAGGCAGGATCTCTCACCAAATAGACCGGATTGACTGGCAAGCAACTGCCAGGGATCTGACCGTCTCCACCTCCCCAGCACTGGGATTAGAAACATGCACTGCTCATCTAAAAGAAAACTTCTAACAATGAGCTTTAAAGCCCAACCCAGATGCAGCTTGCTCTGGTTGTTTATTAGAGTGTAACAAGTTAACGCAAGACTCAGTGATTTAAAACAAGAACCTCTCAGGCAGAGTCCAGATGGAAGATGTATCTGGTCCAGGGGACACGTACAAATAATAGGTCCCCTGGATGCTGGGTCTGGATGACTGGGGATAAACTACTGTCTCACTGAAATGGTCAGGAAGTTGGACTGGGACAGATTGCCACCTAGAACACCTATGTGTGGATTTCCTACCATGGCTCAGGCTCCCTGACTGGAGGGATGTTCCAGGGGGTCAAGGTCAGCAGCTGCAGTTTGTATGACCCATCCTTAAAGGTCACCCAGTGTCTCCTCTAACAAAGTCTGCCAGTTGGAATGGTCTCAAGTCACCCAGTCTCACACACAGGGGACCCAGCTTTAATAAGAAGGCTGTC
This sequence comes from Onychomys torridus, assembly GCF_903995425.1. Lineage (NCBI taxonomy): Eukaryota > Metazoa > Chordata > Mammalia > Rodentia > Cricetidae > Onychomys > Onychomys torridus. The sequence continues at coordinate 90,035,456 of NC_050447.1, read as the reverse complement.
AGAACCTGCAAACACGGCTTCAAGATCTGTGTCAGGTGTTTTTATTACTTCTCTCCATGAACCTGAGCTAGCAAAGCTGGCTGACCAGCAACCCCAGGGACCCCGCTGTTTCTGTCCCCTCAGTGCTGGGTTACAAGTGCTTGTGACTTGAGGTTTTTTATATATGTTGTGAGGATCTGACCTCAAATCTGGGGATTCAAGAGTGTCCCCAGCTAAGCTGTCTTCCCTGCTTCTACCCTCCTGCAAATCAGCTTTTAGAATGCCCGTAATTCTTGACTCTGTGTGCTCATAATGACATGAACACGTCTTCATACGTGAGAATGGAGGTTTGAATAAGAATGGCCCTCATAGGCTCACAGGCACTATTAGGAGGCGTGGCCTTGTGGGAGGAGGCGTGGCCTTGTGGGAGGAGGCGTGGCCTTGTGGGAGGAGGCGTGGCCTTGTGGGAGGAGGCGTGGCCTTGTGGCAGGAGGCGTGGCCTTGTGGGAGGAAGTGTGTCATTTTGAGGTTTCAAATGCTTAAGCCAGGCCCAGTGTCTGTCTGTCTTCCTGCTGCTTGCTGATCCATATGTAGAACTCTTGGCTCCTTCTCCGGCACATCTGCCTGCCTGCCACCTTGCTCCCGTCACGATGAAAATGTACAAAACCTCTCAATTGTAAGCCAGCCCCAGTTAAATGGTCTTCTTTATGAGTTGCTGTGGTTATGGTGTCTCTTCACAGCAATATAAACCCTAATATAGTAAGTATGGTGTATGATATGGCATATATGGATAAGATACAGTTACGGTGAGTCCTATGTATAGGACTATCTTTCTGTAGGAAGTGTCGGAGTCAGGTCACACACACACACACCCTGTTGTGACCCTGGAAGTATCTAGCCACATGCATATCTTGGCAGAAATGTAGTACTCATTTTCACAACCTCCTCCACCATCAGTACTAGAGTATCAGTACTAGCCCACATTTTCATTTCTGCCCCCTGGCCATGGAGTGCCTGGAATTGGGGGCATCATTGAAGCTAAAATCCAGAGGCTGTGTTTTAAAGTATTAGACCTCTCCTTCACCCCCAGAGAGATCCTTTCTGTTACAGGTGGAGGTTGAGGGTCGGAAGAGGTTTAAGTTGCTTTTTAGAGTGAGGTTCCTGTATTTTCAATAGTCTGGGCAGCAAATGGCTCAGCTGTCCAGCCAACAAGACGGAGGAAGAAGACAGATGTATCTATCTGTACCCTTGGAATTTGGCGACAGCAGCTTTAATCAGGAGGAATGCCTGGGGGATAGGGGCTGGGTGGCTGGGTGGACAAGCACTGTTGCTCAGAAATCACACACACACACACACACACACACACACACACACACAGAGACACACACACACCCCGGCCTGGCAGCTTCAGGCCAGAGTCTAGCGCCACCAAAACTGCACTTTCCGGTTTAGGAAGCCAGGTAGGGGGCGCGGGCAGTTAACAGCTCCCGCCAAGTGGGTGCGCGCTCTCTGCCGACTCTGCTACCTGAGCCGGCAACCACGTCAGCGCCACATCATCTGGCCTCTTCTATTTGCAGGGAACCAGGAAAGGGAGCGGCGGCGGGAGGCACGGGGCGCGGGCGCCGGGAAGATGCTGCAGTCCCTGGCCGGCAGCTCGTGCGTGCGCCTGGTGGAGCGGCACCGCTCGGCCTGGTGCTTCGGCTTCCTGGTGCTGGGCTACCTGCTCTACCTGGTGTTCGGCGCGGTGGTCTTCTCGTCCGTGGAGCTGCCTTACGAGGACCTGCTGCGCCAGGAGCTGCGCAAGCTGAAGCGGCGCTTCCTGGAGGAGCACGAGTGCCTGTCGGAGCCGCAGCTGGAGCAGTTCCTGGGCCGCGTGCTGGAGGCCAGCAATTATGGAGTGTCGGTGCTCAGCAACGCCTCCGGCAATTGGAACTGGGACTTCACCTCGGCGCTCTTCTTCGCCAGCACGGTGCTCTCCACCACAGGTAGGGCCACTGCTGCCACCTTGCTCTGTCCCCGGCGACCCCAGGCCTCCCCTGGGCGCATCCTGCGGTGGCCCGCAGTGGCAGCCAGCGAGGTGACCTCGGAGCACTACGTGGGTGTTGCAGCTGTAACTCTTCTGGAGTAGTCTCTAACACCCTGGACCTAGCTGCTGCAGGGGCCTCATTCGCTGCTCCCCTACTTGTGGGGACCCTGAGCTGATGGGGCAGGTGGGTGTTTGACATCCTGTCCTGGAAACTGAGCAGCAAGGCTAGAGTGACTGAGGGTGTTCAAGGAGTGTTCGTCCCCCTACTGGCATCATCCTAGAGACCCCAGGCTGAGGAATCTAGTAATGACACTTGGATGGGTCACCTTTGTGATGGGGACACCCGCTTCCCCACTGTAGACCTATTTCAGCTTCTTTGGATCTGTTTTGGGGACAGTGGTGACATCACTGTGCTTTTTGCAGGTGACCTCTGAGCAGACAGGCCTATGGGGGTTCAGAGTAAGAGGATGGTGGGAGTGGGGAAGGGAGTTTTGACTTGACCTGGACCCCACGCTGTGGGGCTTCCTGACTCAGCAATCACTTCAACTTCAGGTGTGTTTGGCTCCCTACTTACTTTGAGGCTTCACCTTTTACAGGAGGCTTAGAAATCCAGCTGAACATACATGCCCTGGGGAGCACCAGTTAGACTAAAGGAAGAAAGGCCAGGTTGTCAGTGGTGGCTAGCCATGCATGCAGGCCACCGAGGACATGGATAGGTTCGTGGACTGCTAGAGGAACTGTTAAAGGACCTCGGTACTGTCCCCTCTTAGGCGTGAGGTCCAATCTTTGAAATGGTCCCTTTTGGCAGGCACAAGGTCACACAGTGCCCAGGGACACTCTGGAATCTGGGCCTTGAGAGTTCTTGCCAGGAACAGTGTGTTATGCCTCTGCCCCACCTTTCCAAGTGAGTCAACATCACCTGGGTAGTGACTCCAGCCCCCTTCCTTCACCCTCGGCTGCCTCTCCGGCTGGCCCTTCGCAGCCTCCTTTGGACTGTGGCCAGTAAATTATTTTATTAATGACCCAATAATGAGTAAATACACACTCTCCAGCCAGATCAGGTAAATATATTGTTCCGAAATCTGGGTTGAGTTACTGCACTCGCTACAAACCCAGGGAGAGTGCTGGACTGTATTGTGGTATTTTAAAACTGTGTTAACTGGATGCCCGAACAAGACAAACCTGTTGGCTCACTTTCCAAAGGAAAGTCTGCTCCTCCCCTGCTGCCCACAGTCCAAGTTTTATCTCAACATCACCCAGTTCCTCAGGTGAGTCAGTCAGGTCTTTTTGAATTCTGTTTGTGCCAAAGTGTAAATCCCTCATTCTCCATAGACATGCATATTACAGAAAGTTCACACTGGCTCACAATGTTGGGTGAGCAGTTTGAAAATGGACTGCTTTTACAGGGCCTGGGAACAGGGCAAGGATAAGAAGTGCCAGAAGAAAGTATGCTTTTCCCGGGTGGGGTTTACAGGTAGTGCTGAAGTTCTTGTATAATCGGGGTGTCCTGTGTACCCTGAATTATATGTCAAAAGCTAGATCAGACCCTGTTTCTTCTGGGAAGTAATTGTCTATTTAATGTGCAACACTATTTAATGTGCAACAAGGCCCCTATGATTAGGAAGCATTACAACACCTGGACTAGTTGTGTGTGTGTGTGTATGTGTGTGTGTGTGTGTGTGTGTGTGTGTATGTGTGTGAGTGTGTGTGTATGTGTGTGTGTATGTGTGTGTGAGTGTGTGTGTGTGTGTGTGTGTGTGTGTGTGTGTGTGATTATTGGTATTCGGAGTGCATTGTCATTCCTGAGGAAAAAAAGTCTGAACTCTGGAGGTGGAACAAGGATTCATTTAAGAAATGAGAGCAAGGGGCATTTAGGGATAAGCCAGACAAAAGGGGAGACTCTTGGTTCATAAAACCAGCTGATCAGTGAGATCTCCTCATGAGCACACTACTGTGAGGCAAGGTCCCTCCTCTCTCGGTTTTGAGCTGATGCCATCAGAAGACACATTTGATAGCCCTTATGGTTTCCAGAATGGTTTTGTGGCAGAAATACAGAGAGCGCTAAGATTAAAGCTGATAGGATTCATTGCTAAGAAACTGTTTTTTGCAAGAGAAGCAGGAGCTCCGATGCACCAGAGTTACCCCTCTCTCAGGCAGGAATTAGTCACGTGCTTTTAACAGTAAACTCCTGTCTGGCATGGTAAATGATAGGCTTCACAAAGCTGTCTTTCTGCTGGGCTTGGTGGTATATGCTTCTAGTCTTGGCACTGGGGAAACTGAGGCAGGTGGATTACTGGGATTTTGAGGCTTGTTTAGATAAAGTAGTGGTTGAGACCTTGTCTCTCACTTCCTAGTAAATCCGAACAATAGTAAAACCCATAAAGATGCCCTTGCTGGCTGTCATCCTTGTAGCTTAGGCTAACAAGCGCTTTTATCAGTGTCTGCTCGCCCCTAGGCCCCCCCTCCCACCCCACCCACGCCCCCAGCACCAACTTTCATCGATGGAAGGAAATGGGTGACGTCTTCCTAGTCCATTTAGAAGAAGTTTCAGGATAGCCTAATTCCTCACTGATCTACAGCCATACTTTGAATGCACCTCTTCTCTGAAGCTAAGCAGGGTGGGGCCTGGTTAGTACTTGGATGAAAGGTTTCAGTAATCACAGGGCACCATGTTATCCTTAAAGGATTGAATGCCTGGTAGAAGAAGCAGGTTGTTTTTCCTCACTGCAAGGCTCTTGGCAGAGACACCAGACACAGAGAGGCATGCACAGTTACTTTTGTCCACTTAAGTGGCATGGCAGCAATGCATTTGGACGTTTCCACCTTCTGTGTGAGGGTCCCTTCAGAGCAGGCCTACTCTGGGAGAAGACTGAAGAGAACAGAGCAATAGCCTTCCCACCCTGCTCTTTCTACAAATGTGATGGAGCAGCCGCAAATGTTATCAACCTTGTTTAAACTGAGACTTCAGAACAGCATTTGCAGCCACGTGAGAACAGAGAAAAGGGCGTACCTGTGCCAGGCTTTTCCGAGGAAAGGGAGGCACACAAGGAAGAGAGACCACAGCACCCATGCACCTTCTGTACTGCAGCCCCATGCACCTTCTATACTGCAGCCCCATGAACCTTCTATACTGAAGCCCCATGAACCTTCTGTACTGCAGCCCCATGAACCTTCTATACTGAAGCCCCATGAACCTTCTGTACTGCAGCCCCATGCACCTTCTATACTGCAGCCCCATGCACCTTCTATACTGCAGCCCCATGAACCTTCTGTACTGCAGCCCCATGCACCTTCTATATTGAAGCCCCATGCACCTTCTATACTGCAGCCCCATGCACCTTCTGTACTGCAGCCCCATGCACCTTCAATACAAGAAATAACATTTGGGTTCTCGGGGAGTAAGAGATAACTCTGCTAGTATGTCTATCACTTTCAGCCATGTCATTCATTCTTAGCCCCCCTCTCCCACCTTCCCTCACTCTCTTCTGTTAGTCATTGTTTTGTTTTGTTGCACTGCTGGGTCTTAAACCCCAGCAGGCCTCACATTTGTTAGGAAGCACTAAGCCACATCCCTGGATCTTTTCGCACAATTTTTTTTTTTTTTATGGAATCTCTCTAGGCTGCTCAGGCTCTCTCTGTAGCCCAGGCTCTCTCTGTAGCCCAGGCAAGCAGGCCTTGAACTTGAAACCGACTTACCTCAACCTCTAGGGTAGCTGGGGTGGAAGGCTGCACACCAGGCTTAGCTGCCATTCATGCATTCCTAAGAGCAGTGCATGCTGCTGGTTTGCTTTCTCTTGCACGCCTGCAGGCGTGGCCACAGCGTGATGGTGGATGTCTGGTAAATGCAGCATTTGGATTCACACAGTGTATATGATGGCTCTACCTTTTGTTTCTTCAGCAATGTGTGGTCCACTTGACAGAGTCTGTTCTGCTATCTGCAGATGAGTGCCTTTTCCTGCTTGTGAGGAAAAACTTTAAAGTTCATCTAAAGCCAGGAAAGCCAGGTGCAGTGGCTCACATTCATATTCCCAGTACTAGAGAAGCTGAGGCAGAAGGATTGCTGAGAGTTCATAGTCAGCTTGGACTACAGAGTGAGATTTTGTCACACACACACACATAAAAAAAAAAAAAAAGAAAGAAAGAAAGAAAGAAAGAAAGAAAGAAAGAAAGAAAAAAGAAGTGTCCAAGAAAGAAAGAATTGTTTGCGGTGTTGTGACCTGGGTGTTGTGTTAGTCAGGGGAGCAACCATCTGAGAACTGGTGGGTTTTTTTTTAAGGTGTGGGAGCAGGTAATAGAGGGGTGGTGCCTGATCCTCAGTTTTAAAACTGTTGTCAGTAGGGGAAATGCATCATTACCCTCAGGCGTGTTTATGAGACATCTACTACAGACACGGACCATTAGCACCTGGTACATAGCTACACCCTCAGCTTCATGAGTTCTGAAGCATGGTCTTCATCTTTTCAAACAATCAGGGAAAATAGCAAAAGTTAAATTTTCCCAACACAATAAAAGTTGACACCAATCTCTTTTCCATAGTGTGCAAGAAGTCTATTGACCTCAGCCACACCTGTCACTTCTGTGTTCCTTATGGCTGCTGTCTGGAAGAGTTGAATGGTTGTCATGGAAACCATAGGGCCACACACCCAAAACCAGCTATTCTCTAAGTCTTTACAGTGCAAGTTCCAGACACCTGTTAGGAATGTTCTGGAAGGAGCCCTGAGAGTCTGTGAGCTGTGTGAGTACCCCTTTGCTTTTGCTCCCTTGCCATAAGACAGCTGGAACCAGGCTTTGCATATCTCCTGGGGCTGTTAAACTAGATGCTTCCTCTAAGATACCGATCCCCAGCAAGCCTGCTGGGAAACCAATAGTTATTGTAGGGTGTCACAGAGTCTGTGACACAGCCCCATTCTTTCTGAAGGGCAACAAAGCCGTGCTTCACACTGGGGTTATTTATAAAAAATGAGCACAGACCATTGTGGTACATGCTAGTCATCCCCAGCACTTCAAAAGTACAGGATCAGGAGTGCAGGGCTAGCCTCAGCTACATCAGATCCTGTCACAACAAAACCAGACCAAATCAGAGGACAGTATATATTCAATCTAGAACAAGAAAGAAAGCAAAAAATCAATAAGGAAGTCTCTATCAGCCAGTGTGGGGCTGTAATCCCTAGAGAGTGTAAGCTTTGGCTCCTCTGGAGAACCTGTTGGTTTCTGTTTCTCTTTTTTAGATTTATTTTAGATCATGTATATGTTGATGTATAATTATGTACACATGAATGCAGGTGTCATCAGAGGCCAGAAGAGGGTGTTAGATTGTCTGGAGCAGGAGTTCTAGGTGGTTGTGTGACCCCTCTGCTTGACACAGGTGCTGGGAAGTAAACTTGGGTCCTCTGCAAGAACAGTATGGGCTCTTAGCTGCTGAGTCATCTTGCCAGCCCAGGTCTCAGTTTTCATCCATTGGATTGTGTGGTTTTGTGAGCCCATGTGGACTAAAGTGGGGAGGCACAACTGCAGGAAACCCCAGGAGACGGGCAGTGGAAAGACAGATCACAACCCACAAAACTGAAGCGAAATTCTAGAGTACGCCGGGCTGTGGACACTCATCACTCTGCTAGCACCATCTCACAGTACAGAGGAGGGACCAAAAACGGGCTGATGCCTCTGCTAGCTCACAGCTATAGTGACTAACCTGGCTTTATCCTGATGAGGAGGAGTTCAATCTTTCTCAGCCAATGGCTGCTCAGCATTGTTGCAGGCCTCACACTGTGTCTCCACAAACTCCTGTGCTCAAGTCCTAACCTGGAAACCTCCAGCAGGGCCTGGGTGTAGAGATAGAGGACTGGAAAGAGATATAAGTGGAAAATGAGGATCCAGCCAGGAAGGGGCAAGCTGCCTGCCAGAGAAGCCTCAGAAAAAGCTCAACCTGCTAGCACCCTGATGGTGGACTATCAAGCCTTTGGGGCTGTGATGAAGTGGAAAGTAAATTTCTGTTTTAGAGCACCAGCTTGTGTTCTCGTGCAATGGAAGCCCTAGCAAAGAGGCAGAGTCTTTTGCCTTTTTTTTTTTTTTTAAGAGAGAAAGAGAGGAGAGAGAGAGGTGGGAAGGGTCAGACACAGGAACAGAAGAAACGGAAGTTTCCAGGGCGTGGGAATCACACCTGTAATCCTGACACTGTGGAAGGGAGGCAGGGAAAAGAAAACAGAAACAGATTCCCCCCCCCCCCCCCACCCCACCCCACCCCGAAACCTTCGCTCTTGTAAGCTTTGTGCACTGTACTCAAATGGGACATCACTCTTGCGGAGCCAAATATAGATATGGATGCCCTTGAGCCAAAAACCACACTTCAGCATGCTCCTACTTAAGAACAGTGTGCAACTGGGGGTGGGGTCTTGCTGTGCAAGCATGGGGACCCGAATTCAGTCCTCCAGCACTCGAATCAACAGCCCACATCGGCAACCTCAGCTCTGCAGGAAGCAGAGCCAGGAAGATCTCTGGTACTCCCTATTTGTCAGCCCAGCCTCAGGGTCAGTAAGAGACCCGTCTCAGGGTAGAGCAGGACACCTGACATCCTCCTCTGGCCTCTGAGCCCCATGGGCATACACTTGCACAGAGGTGCACACACACACACACACACACACACACACACACACACACACACACACACGAGTATGAAAGCATTGGTAGAGGAGAGCAAAGGTTTATGTTTAAATAGGTAAACCCACCCCATTTGTACTACATACGATCTTCAGTATCTCAATATCTCAGAGGGTTTTGGGGTTTTTTTTACTCTTAATCTCAAAACTTGCTGTTCTTGTACCTATTTATAGAACTTGGAACATACTGTTACAACCAAATGGCCATGGATTTCAAGAAATTGCGCCTTTCCTTTTAATAAACAGAACTTCGAGTCATGTTAGGAACAGAATCTTCCTCCGTGTTGTTAACCCAGTGAGAACAATGCGTGTTCTGTAAAGTGTGTGCAACTTGGACTGTGATGTTGGGGAGAGGGTCTGTAATCTGCAGGACACAGGTGACGCTATCCAGGCCAGAGCTGGAAGAGTTACCCTCAGCCGGTTCTTTCGACATATTCCAAAAAACAAAGGTATTTCAAAAGGCACCTCCCACCATAAGGCTGGCTTCAGGGACAGACTCACAGTTGACATCAGATGCTCCTCCCCTTGGCATGGGTAGAGTGGCAGTCTGCTAGATTTTATTTTCAAGTGACATCCATAAGTGGCCACTGCATTAGTGGCTTTTCCCGTTGCTGCAGTAAAGTATCCGACAGGGGTGAGTTAAGGAAAGACAGGTTTCTCTGGACTCAGTGTCTGAGGGCACAGTCATCTGGAAAGGCCTGATGGCAGGAATGTGAGACAGCTGGTCACACGGTGTCTGCAGTGAAGAAGTATGGAGAGATGGCTGCTGGTGTTTAACTGCTTTCTCACTGTGGTGCCTTCCACTACCCCAGCCCCATGGGGTGCTGTTGCGACATTCAGGAGGGATTTTTCCATCTCAGTTAACCAATCTAACTCTCGCACAGGCATGCTCAGAGGTTTGTCTCCCAGGGTATTTTAGATCCTATCAAGTTGACAGACACAACACTTAGAGTCAGACTCTTGCAGCATGGAAGCAGGGTTTGCATGGTCTGTGTCCAGCAGGAGGTGAAGGTGGCCTCCCTCAGCGAGCACACAGTGTTGGAGTCTTCTGCTCTCCTGCACCTCTCCTCTGTCCTGGACTCAGCTAGGCTCTGACCTTCCCTGTTGATTCTAAGACCATGTCCTTGCAGTTGGTGGCCACTTTGTCAGTAGCCTGCTGCTGGGATGTGACCCTGACCGGAGGTCTACAGAAGGGCCTGGAGTGAGGGGAGCTTCAGGTTGTGTGTATATGCTCCTGCGAGGGCTGTGGGATTCTCTCGGGGTGGGGAATTGGGCTGGCAAGCTTTTCTGCTATTTCCTAGTGTTGTTGCGCTGCTGTGCAACTGACTCTCGCTACATTGACGAGGTCAACTGGCTCCTGCTGGACATTAGCCATGCTTTGCAGTTTGCTTTGCTGTTATCTGCTGGACCCTGGGTAGTTTGTGATTCCTAGTTACCTGGTCTACAGGCCTACAAATTAAAGGCCTGCCCTCAGAATGCTCCTTTGATGGTTAAGATTGTCAGCGCCACATCTGGAGTCACCTAGGAGACAAGTCTCTGGGTGTGTCTGTAATGGAGTTTCTAGACTGGGTTAATTGAGATGGGAAGACACACCCTAAATGTGGGTGGCACCATCCCATGGGCTGGAATCCTAGACTGAATAAAAAAGGAGAAGGTGAGCTGGGCACCAGCGTGTATCCCTCTGCTTCCTGACCAGGGATGCACTGTGACTAGCTGCCTCACACTCACGTTGCCATGCCTTTCCGCCATGATGGTCTGCACCCTGACACGGAGCCCACGTGAACCCTTTCTTCAGCTGCTTTAGCCACGTACTCTGCCACAGCAATGAGAAGAACGACCCACACAGCTCTGCAGATTCAGCCACATGTCAGCTGGTGAATTCAGTGGAGAGAAAGAAAAACTCACACAAGAACTCTCAGACTTTCTCTAAATGCAGCCAATGGGTCACACCTGAGATGCGGATCAGTTGGTAGAGTGCTAGCCTAGCATGCAAAAGTCCTGGGTTCAGTCCTCAGCACTGCACAAATGTAGTGTGCTAGCATAGGCTTATAGTTCTAGCACTCAGGAGGCAGAGGCAAAAGGAATTTGGTGAGTCTGGGGCCAGCCTGGGCTACATAAGACACTGTCTCAGAAAGAAGAAAAGTGTGGGGTTGTTCTGTGGAGACAAGGTTGGCGGCTCCAATTGTGATGCGTCTTTTGTATTGATGATTTCACGGCCTCTGCACATTCTTCTTGTTCTGTTGGAATCTCTTGAAGTTTCTTGTGACTCTAGTTAGGTTCATAGTGCAGCTGGAAGAGGTTATATGTTTCTGAGCATGGCACACAGGACTCAGGTCCTCTTAGAGGTGGGTTCTGACAAGGTATTTGTCCTTTCAGCCCAACCCTACTTTATACCCTTCCCAGATGTTTAGCTGTTTACCTGCACTTGGTAGCATGGCCAAAAGGCCATTATAAGCAGGGCCAAGTGAGGCTCCAGGATCAGGAGAGAGACAGATTGCAGCACCATCCTTGCTTGCTCTGAATGTAGTGGGGAGCCCTGGTGGATTTTGAGGGAATAGATGACATGTTCTAAAAGATTCTCCCTAGCAAGTCTAAAAGGACAGAGGAGAATGATGGTAACACTGACTGGGATAAGGCCTGGCATCCAGCCATAGACCATTGAACTTGGGGTCTTTGTAGGATGGGTTGCATCAGGTACATTCAGCTATGATGGGGGTACAGTGAGGGTTACCCTGTGAAGTGTGGGAGACTGCCTGCCATGGTACCCAGTTATCTGGCATGACTTTTGAGAAATGGATTTGACTTTTACCATTGAGGGGACATAAACAAGGAAGAAGAGAGAATTCAGATGGAGTGTGTTGACTCTCCAGGGTAAGTTGCCGCCATGTTGGACCTGCTTCTAAGCAGTTTTAAATACTTTGATTGCTATGCTAATGAAGAGTATCTAAACTTTGCCTCTGTTTCTAATTTAATAATGTATAAAGCTATGCAAAAAGCTGAAGAAATGAAACTTTGTATTTTATAGATTCAACAGGGGGTACTTAATGTTTGATAGCTCATAAAATGTATGTTATAAAATATGACGTGCACACAGCTGACAGAATGCTAACAAATAAATACAATTTTTAGTGGATAACATGAAAGGTACCATGGGGCCTATCTAGGTGGCTTGCTTTTCGGAGCCAAAAATATAAATATGAAGGTGTTTTTCCCAATAGAGTCAAGCATTTTAGAGGGTCTAGTTGTCAGATAAACATGTGATCACTGTTTTATGATTTTTAGTGGACAGGAAAACACCAGCTTTCAGAAAAATACCCTAGTGTAGTGACAGTGAAGTTAACCAGGGCTTGCTTACTTGTGCATTCCCTCTCTGTCTCACTCTCTCTTCCCCTCCCCTCTCCTCTCTCTATTCTGTCTCTCCTCTTTCTCTTTTTATCTCCCTTATCTTCTCTCTTTCTCTCTCTCCCTCTCTCTCCTGTACCTCCTGTCTTTTGTTTTCCTCTTTCTTTCTCCCCTTCTCTTTCTCCTCCTTCCCCTCTTCCCCCTCCCCCACTCCAGCTCCTTCTCTCTGTGTGTCTCTCTCTTCCCCTCCATCCCCCGTTTCCATTTCCCCTGCCCTCTTTTTCTCTTGCAGCACTGGGGACTGAACCCAGGACCTCACATCACATAAACTGGGCAAGCACTCTAGCACTGAGCCCCACTCACTCCCGCTTCCAGAGGCCATTGCATTTGCCCCTTCAGGGCTTGGAAGACTCTTTTCTGAAAACTGCTGCCTTCCACTCCTTAGACTTGCTTTCTTGTTCCCTACCCACTCTTTCTGTGTAGCCTGAGCTTGGGAATAACAACAGGGAAGTGTCTTCAACCAAAATTAAAAGGTTCCAGCCTTCTTGTAACCAAAATTCTTCAAGTGTTTGAATACCGGTTACCAAGGCACTCAATTATTTAAAGAACATGGCTAGGTGGATTAAGTTAATTAAAGACACAGGAGAGGCTGTTCCCAAACTGCTTGCCTACATGTCACTGCTGAGTTGGCTCCGGGAGGCCCTGAGCTGAGTGAAGGGCCCTTTTGCCATCCACCCTCCACCCAGACTGAAAAGGCCCAGTGAAGCAGCCTGTAGCCTGGACTGTAGATGGGCCTCCTGGTGGGCATGGGATGGTACCCCCCCCCCTCCCCCCGCTTAGAAGGGGAGGGCGTGCTGTGTGGATGAGCCATCTGTCACCCACACTGCTCCAGTTCACCTCCTGCCATGGCAAAGCAGTTGGATCCTAGCAGCCAAAATTACAAAGACAAAAAGAGACTGGAAAACCAGAAAGAGTAGGCCTAAAAGCAAGTGTCTAGCCAGAGCATGTGGCAGCAGAGAGGAGCTGAGGCAGGATGGCCTGAGGATGCCTCCTCTCTCCTCACTCAGAACAAGTCTGTGCACTGTTTGGACTTGTCCCCTGCTGTGCACAGGCTGTCAGCTGCGTTCCACAATGGTGCAGTCTGTGACTGCAGTCTCTTCTGTCATCTGACCTGTCCCTTCTGAGTGTCACTGGCAAAGACTAGAGTCATCATTCACCATGGGAAGGGCACCGTGAAGTCACATCATCATGAGTCAGTCTGGTCGATACTGCTAGAAGAGTCCAGCCTTGTGTCACAAAGAGTGAGAGTCACAAACTGATTTTAGTTTATTACTATTCTTATTTAGTTTAATTTAGTATTTTTTGAGGCAGGGATTCAGATGTCCTAGGCTGGCCTTGAACCTTGGACCAACCAAGAGTGACCTTGGATTCCTGCTCCTCCTGCCTCTGCCTCCCAAGTGCTGGGGTCACAGGTATGAGCCACACACTCAGATTGTAGGATGCTGAGGGTGGAACTCAGGGCTCCTCACACACCAGGCAAGCACTCTGCTGACTGAGCCACATCCCCAGCCCTTCATGCCTTATTTTAAGGTAATCTTTGTGCTCAGACATGATGAAGGACCCTAGAGAGGCCAAATGCAGGGACAGGAGGTATTAACTCATCCAGCTGAGGACTGGGGTAAGGGTGGGTGCTGGGTCATCTTTAATCAGTGGTCTCTCCAGAGCTCACTGCTCCATCTAGATCATACAGGCCTATTTCCTGAGGTGAGTGTTTTCTATTATGTTCACAGTATAGGGACAATCATGTAAGCTCAGAGAGCCCCCATGGCACTCTGCAGAGGGAAAAGGACGCAGAGGCAGGATATCTGAGGCTCCTGGCAACCTGAGTGGGACTCTATAGGATTTGATGTGGATGCCGGTGGTCTGAGTACTATCTTGAGGAGGGAATGGTGTTAGACCCACTGATGTGGGTGAGTTTGGGCTGGTGGTGCTGAAAAGGAAGGCAGATTTGTCAAGGACATCTTCTCAGTGCACATGTCCAGAGGCAGGCATGAGGCTGTCCACAGAAAGTGAAAGTGCCAGCCTTGCCCAAGTTCAGATTTCAAAACTACCTGCAGCAACAGCAGCCAGCAGCACCCAGGTGCCCCTGAGTATAAAGAAGGGCAGGTCCTTGAGTCACGGGCAGCAGGAGTCTTGACCGTTACCTGACATGTGGCCTGGCCTACAGGCTAGCCAAGGATAGAAAAGGCTAAATCAGACCAACCTGGCTTCTGCAGTACTACACAAGGGGTCTTGCTCTGAAGAGGCAGGGCTCAGAGGCCCCGGATGTGAGGGCAGAGAGGCAGGATGGAGGAGCCGAACTGTGGGCAGAGCTTCCATTAGAGAGTCCTGGGTGAATGAATGTAAACAGAACGTCATGGCGTCACTGGATTTGTTAGGGTCACAGACTTGGCCCTGGCAGCTCTCCAATGAGCCAGGCTTGGCCACCTGACCTCAGTAGGCCAGTTTAAAGACAAGGAGAGCCGGGCGGTGGTGGCGCACACCTTTAATCCCAGCATTCGGGAGGCAGAGGCAGGCAGATCTCTGTGAGTTCAAGGCCAGCCTGGATTACAGAGGGAGTTCCAGGAAAGGCGCAAAACTACACAGAGAAACCCTGTCTCGAAAAACCCAAAAAAAAAAAAAACAAAAAAAAAAAAAAAAAAAAAAAAGACAAGGAGTAGTGAAAAGTACACAAAAAGGGAGATTTAGCGACCAGTGACCCCCAAGTCCATCGTCCATCTTTAGGGTCCTGACATGTGGTTTAGACTTCAGTAGAGGGCCAGAGGATGCACCGTTGAGCAGATCTGGTCAAGTGTTGTCTCCCCCATTGCTAACCCATCATTGTCTGGGTCCCAGGGTGTACCTCTAGGTGGTCTGACAGATGGTCACAACTATGCACGATTTCGCGATTTCTTCCGGGGCGACAAACTCCCCACCTACCTGGCACCAGGCTTCAGCCTTTTCCTCTTGTCAGCTTGAGATTCCTGGGGAAATTCCAGTCTCTCGGGGTCCATTGTTTTAATTGTCTGATAGGCAAAGGGAAGTGCACAATGTATTTTTAGAATATCTTCCTTCCTGCCAGCATGGTGACAGTTGTGTGGGCCCCAGGAAACCATAGGTGAGGGCGCTTGTCCTGGGCCACCCCTCTGAGGTCACTATTGATAGCACAAGGGCTGGATGCAGCCTCTATGTTTGCTGAAGACAGGAGAACACCTCATTTGGGACTGCACGGTGCAGGGGATACAGAACAATGCACCACCTCATTCTGAACTCCCTCACCCCGCCATGCTATTCAAAACCTGTACTCTGGCTGTTCTGTGCAGGACTTGGTGAGAAGTTAGATCCACTGCCCCAGATTCTCATGCATCCAGCTCTGGAGTGATAGGGGAAGCTCTCAAGGGTGTAAACTAGTATATGTTCCAGGATGAGTCACAGATGGTACTTGCACACAGTTGGTGTGGGTCCAAGTGGGTAGTCATCCAATTGCTATGCTCATAATTGTCCTAGTAAAACCTTGACTGCATAGTAAGACTACAACAAAATCCAGTGACAATTCAGCTCTCAGGCGAGCCCTGCTGTTCCCGTCTGTAAAGACATGGCACTCTTTATGTGTGTCTGGGTTAAGTACATACTTGTTCTTAGGGGTAGAGAGTTGTGTATCATCAGGATATTGATGTGTGTGTGTGTGTGTGTGTGTGTGTGTGTGTGTGTGTGTGTGTGTGCATAGATGTGTACATGTGCTAGTGGAGGTCAGAGGTTGATGTTGGTTGTCTTCTTCAATACTCCACACTTTGCTTTTTGAGACAGGGTCTCTCAGTGACCCGGAGTTCAACATTTCAGCTAGACAAGCCCCGGGGGTCCTACTGTCTCCACCTCCCCTATACTGAGGAGACATATGCCACCATTCCTACATTGTTGTTGTTTTATGTAGGTGCTGGGGATTGAACTCAGGTCCTCATGCTTGTGTGACAAGCCCTTTACAGACTGAGCCACTCTGAAACAGAGTATCCTAAATACAGTTCTTTGTATTGTGTCACTGTTAAGGTATTTCCCTAGACTCAGAGAGAGGTAACTGGTTTTTCTCTAATGACTTGTTAGTTTCACTATTTCTCAGGACACCCGATGTCACAAATGCAAGTCAAGTCCAGCCCCACTTCCATAAAAGTGGAGTGGAATTCACGCAGCCTTGTGCCAAACCCCCATCAGTGACCTTCACATTTGTGATCCACCAGCTTCTTCAGAAAATGGGACTTTTAATGCCACACACAGGATCACACTTGCAACGGCACATTTTCCTTCTAGTTCCTTTATTTGGAAGGCATGAACTCAAGAAATGAGTATCATATTGAGCCAACATGTACAACAAGCACACTTTCCATAGTTCATGACCAGAAGTGTTTGAAATGCAAGGTGAGATTGAGCAGACCTGTTTGGCTTTGCAGGGGCTGTGGGGGAGGGGCTGTACTTTTTGAGACAAGGTTTAGCTGTATATTGCAAGCTGGCCTTGAACTGGTAACAATTCTGCCTCAATTTCCTGAGCGCTGATATTACAAGTGTGAGCCACCATCTATCTGGCTGAGACTTTTGACTCTCTAGAGAGCTGACATCGAACCTAAAATATCCCTCTGTTAATGTCAAGGTCAGACTGACCTCCAGTGTGTGACATTGGGATGTGGTCTGTTTGGTCAGATGACCCCTAAGCAGTTAGGGAACAGTAGAAATTTGATACTGAGCTCATGCTGCAAATCAGGAATACCCAAAGGCTCACTGATCAGTCAGAGGTGGCTAAACATTGCACCCCTAGTCTGTTATGATGATGCCCTCACAGCCACACCAGGGCAGTGTTCTTGTAAAGAAGATGAGCATGGGTTGCCCCAACCGTCTTAGCCTGTCCCGCTTATCCTGTATTATAAGCATTAACTCTGACAGGGACAGTGGTTAGCAGATGCAGTACTGTAGTCCTTTGTCACCAAGCAAGTGGCACTGAGAAGGACAGGGTATGACTGTGAGGGAGCTACTCACTGGGTGCCTCAAGTTTACTTAGCTACTAGGAGAAAGGCTGAGAACTAAGGCTCCAAGGGTCAGGGCTTGGCTAGGTTCCACCCATGATGCCTCTCCTGAGTAACAGGTGCCAAGGCCAGCCAGCAGTGAAGACTCAAAGGCAGAGGGAATTGAGCCCGGCCTGTGCTCTGTACCAGAACTGGCATGCGGAAGGTGAGGCCATTCTTTATCAGGCTGAGGTTCTCATGGAAACATGACAGTGGGGAGGGGAGGGGCTTTAGAATCTGATGGGTTCATCCTTCTCCTTTGCAGGACTCAAATGGTGGCCGGGAGAGAGATCAGGACTGCTCAGTGGGCAATGCTCCTGCTGTGCTAGCATGAAGGCCTGAGTGTGGATCCGCACATCCACATAGGAGTTGAGTGTGGTGGTATGGAGTGTAGTTCCAGATCTGTGGAGGAGGAGACAGGAGGATCTCTGGGGCTTGCAGGAAAACCAGTCTCGTCAGTCTGTGAGCTCCCATTTCAGAGAGAGACCCTGACTCAAAACATAAGATGAAGGGGACTCACAATCACCCGTAACTCAAGTTCCAGGTGGTCTGATTCTCTTCTGCACACCAGCCCCCAAGCAGCACTGGGTGGTGGGAATTGAACCCTGGTCCTCTGGAAAAGCAGCCATTTCTTGACAGCTGAGCCATTTCTCCAGTCCCGTGCCCCAGCTCTTAACCATCATTTCACTAAAGACACTATCCAGGAGAACGTCCCCCATTCCTAGAGGGGCTGTAGACTCTTCCTTGGTCTCCAGTCTGCCTGTAGCTCTGTCTTGGCTGCTCCTGGGCCTTCCCAGGTGCTCAGCTTACCTTTGTATTTCTGTGTGTTGTTGGCTCAGTTCAGCAGCCACTGTGGTCCTGAAGAAGTTGAGTTAGGGAAAGGTGGTGTTCAGGCAACAGCAGTTCCTTCTGTGAGCCTTAGAAACCAGTCTTGGGCCAGCAAGATGGCTCAGTGGGGGTACAGGCACTGGCTACCCAAGCTTGACACATGAGCTCCTTCCCATGTCAAGGCGAAGGAGAAAACTGAGTCTACAGAGTTATTTTATAGCCTCTCCATGTGCACCTGGACACACACACACACACACACACACACACACACACACACACACAAACACACAAATGAACAAATAAGTGAATAAATAAATATTTTTAAAGAACCTACTCCTGTATTAGATGGATTTAATGAGTCCTCTTCCAACACACAGATGCTAGAGAACACGAACATGTTTATATTTATTTATGTGAACGTGGGTGTATATGTACATATGGGTATGCAGGTGAACATGCCTGAGCTTGCGTGCAGAGCCCAGGGAGGACATCAGTGTCCTCTTCCATCACATTCCACCTAGTCCTCTGAGGCAGGATCTCTTCCTGAACCTGGAGCTTGTATCTAGACTAGAGCAAAAGCCTGCAAGCCCAGATGCCCCTTCTGTCTTCACCCCATTCAGAAACAGGATTGCAGGCATCTGGGGAATGCCTAGCTTGTGATGTGGGTGCAGTGATCCGAACTCTGGTCCTTGTGACTGCGGGACTAGCACTCTTGACTTCCGAGCTATCTCTCCAGCAGCCAGCTGTCCTTTAAATGTGTGTAGGTACACCTGTGGGTGCGGACCCTTTCTCTGAACCTCCACTGTCTTCCCTAGAAATTCTCTAGCAGGCATCTGTGTGCTTGAATCCATGTGTGCTTGTGTGTGTGTGTGTGTATTTTTAGAAGAGCGTTCTGTCAGTGTGCCATGGAGCTTGTCCTCGGGGTGTTTCCATGTAGGTCGGCACATTTCAATAAACCAGACTAACATACTGTGTTTGGGAAATGCTGGCGCCTCCATACACATTTCTGAAGGTTTCAAGAAATGTTACTGGATCTAGGACTATTGGGAAATCTCTCTGAGTCTAGGACTGTTGGGCTGCATTACTGTCCTTCCGTGGCCAGTTTTCTGAGAGGTGATTTGTAGTCTTAGTGTCAAGTGAGTGTTCTCTGCTTAAAAAGTCAAATCACAGCTCTAATTTGTCTAAAATCTCCACTAATCACCTGTAAAATGTCACGGTCATTCAGAGTTTAGAATTAGCCTGAGAAGGAGCCATTTTTAAATTGTTCCTAGCGTGGCACGTTCTGTTTGTAAGCAAGTGATTTTCTGGTTGGGGCGTAGCAGGTCTTAAATGAGGGGATAGAAAATGCTGACAGTTCAGTAAGGGAACCCTGTTCTGTGCCGGAGGAGAGCAAGAAATGGGTCGTTAGCACAGATCTGTGTCCTCAGGAAGCAGGGGCCCATGGATCCATTTATTATTAACTGGGGATGAGAAGTTGTAAAGACAGGTGAGCAGGTGAGCCAGTGAGCAGCAGAGGCAGCTGAGATAAGAAGGGACAAGAAGAGGTATTTACCTTCCCACGGCTGTGCAGTGACAGGTGGCTTTGGCCGCCAGGACTTCCGTGTTCTCTAGCATCTGTGTGTGGAAGGTTGGGCAGCTCTTTGTGATTCTGATCTGTAGATGGGAAAGCGAAGTCCAGAAGACACAGCTGTCTTCTGTGAGACATTAGAAGACAGTGAAACCTCAAATGCATATGCCCCAATGGGCTGGGGGCTCTGAGTCAGCCAAGTTTGGTGGTAGCTGTGCTTTGAGTCTAGAACATTCCAAGGGCACAAAGAAGCCTTTGGTATCAATCAGGGTTAAAAATGCATCTGTTGAGTTTTGGCAACAATTACTTTTTTGACAGTTGTTTGTTTGTTTTCTAATTGCATTTGTTTGTTTGTTTGTTTATTGGGGGGTACATGCTGTGGCATGCGTGTGGGGATTGGAAGACAACTTTCGGGGATTGGTTCTCTCCTTTCAGTGTGGGCCCTAGCGATTGAACACTGGAACACTCAACTGGTGAGGCACTCTCCTCTTTAAAGGCACCCCTTCCCGTGACCTGGAAGTCACCCCTGAGGCTCCGCCTCTTCAGCACCCCACCACTTCCCACAAGTGCCACTCTGGGGGAAGAAGCCTTCAACATAATGATCTGTAAGAACATTCTAGATGCACACTCTGAGATGGAAGGGGAGCAGGCAGAGAGGGCAAGCCCCTTCTCCTCCTGTCTACAAGGAGAGCAGACTGCTCTACCCAGCAGGGACAAGTGGCCATTGGAACACACACACACACACACACACACACACACACACACACACACACACACACACAGAGCCATAGAAAATCTTTCTTCCTCCTCCTAAGTTGCTTCTGTCTCTATCTGCTGTCATGGAAAACAGCTGACAGAACAGCAGTGTGAAGTAGAGCCTGGGCTCTTGGGGTTGCTGTACCCAGGAGGTGTGATGCAGCAGAGCCTCTGGCCTCAGAGTGCCCACCAGGGACACTTGCCACCAAGGGCTGTGTTCTATGCTTCCTTTGAACTGCATCGTGAAAAGCTGGGGCAACCTAAATGGCTACCTGGTTGAGCTGTCCAGTTTGCCAATACCTCCCACCATGCCTGTTAGTTTTCCTCAACTTGACCCAAGCTAGAGTCACCTGGGAAGAGGAAATGGACATCAGCTGAGGATTTGCCTCCATAAGATGGGCCTGTTGGAAAGTCTGTAGGATGTTTTCTTGGTTGAAGATTGAATGGGGAGTCAGTTCTTGCCTCCAGGCTCCTGCCTTGGTTTCCCTAGGTGATGGACTGGAACCTGCAAGCCAAATAAACCCATGCCTGCCTCCCCAAGTTGCTGTGGGTCATGAGTTTTATCATAGCAACAGAGAAACCTAACTAGTACACACACTAAGGCTGAGGAGCACAGAGTGTGTGTTTTGTCCGACAGAACAATTGTCAAAGGGCCAGTGAGATGGTTCAGTGGGTAAAGGCATTTGCTGCCAAGTGTGATGACCTGAGGTCACTCCTCAAGGCCTGTCCACATGATGGACAAAGAAAACTGACTCCTGAAAGTTGCCTTCTCACCTACACTCGTGTACACACACACACACACACACACACACACACACACACACACACGAGAGAGAGAAAGAGAGAGAGAGAAAGAGAGAGAGAGAGAAACACAATAACTAACTAACTAACTAAGTTGACTTTAAAAAGAACAATAGTCAAAGAAATAATTGTTTCCAAAACTCAATAGTGCATTGTGACCCTGGTTGGTAGACAAGGCTTGTTTGTACCCTTGGATCAACTCAGAAAGACCAAAGAGCGTTGAGATACAAGCAGTTCCTGGTGCCGTTGTCATTGTTTGGTCAACCTTAAACGTGAGATTCTCATGGTAGCTAAGGTCAGTTAGCATCCACTTTGAATTTCTTTCTAGAAACTACTTCAGTATCTGTGGGTAATGATTATCAGTTTGAGAATGGAAAATGATAATAATTTGCACATAAATGTTGTGTGTATAGTTTGCCTATTGCATAGCAACAGTCCTGGGGTATAGTAAACATAATACGTCTCAGAAAACAAATCAGCTTAACTATAGGGAAACTGTTATTTATTGTGCATTCAAGTCACTTGGATGTTTTGAGATCGCCCCTGCAGGTTGATCTCTGCATCTTGGGTTAAGATACGGAAATAGGGCTGTACACACATACTCCAGATACACACATGCAGGCAAAGGCAACCACTCATACACATAAAATAAAAATAAATTATTATTTTCTGAATGTAGGTATAAACAGAAGACACACCCTCACCTGAGGGAAACCTACTGCTTCCCACCAAGGTCATTATTGTGTTTTGCGCTTTTGGTTGGTTGAGTGAAGACAGAGGGTTTAAGCCGGTAGGACATCCTAACCCTGCAGTCTGACATTGTGAGTTTACACATGGTAAGTTAATAACACATCCCTGGGTCATCAAACTAGTAGCTGAGTTTTTTGTTAGCAACTAATGTATAAAACTTACTTCTGCCTAATTGTATTAGTTACTTTTCTCACTGTGATCAAACCCCTTACAAAAACAGCTTAAGGGAGGGTTTACCCTGGCTCACAGTTTGGGGGTGCAGTCCATCACGGCGGGGAAGACACGGAGGCAGGAGCTGAGGCGGCTGCTCACACTGTGTCCACAGCCAGGAAGCAGAGAGATGAATGCTGGTGCCCAGCTCACTCCCTCCTTTTCATTTGGCCCAGGATCCCAGCCCGTGTAACGATGCTGCCCATATTAAACGTGGGTTTTCCCTCCTCAGTTCCCTTCCTCAGAGATGTGGCCAGAGGTTTGTCTTCTAGGTGATCCTACGTCCTGCCAAGTTGACAATCGATACTAAGCACCCCACAAATGAAACTCAATTTGACTCATACTAGCACACTAGCATAAAGTACTGCTTGGCACCAGGAGGGCTTCGGGGCACTGGGAGGCACCCTAAAGCCATCAGAACAGACATTCTTGCCATGGAACATACATTTTAAAACAGAAGAATAACCACCATCAATGTAAGCAAGTGAAAAAAATATTTCATATAAAATAAGCGCTTAAAAGAAGCTGGGCCAGGCGGTGGTGATGCACATCTTTAATCTCAGCACTCAAGAGGCAGAGGCAGGTGGATCTCTGTGAGTTCGAGGCCAGCCTGGTCTACAGAGTGAGTTCTAGGAAGGGCGCAAAGCTACACAGAGAAATCCTGTCTCGGAAAAAAAGAAAAGAAAAGAAAGAAAGAAGCTGGAATAAGGAGGTAAAGGTGATACAAGGGTCACACGGGGAGAGTGTGTGTGTGTGGGGGGGGGGTTACATAGGGATTTTACATATTTTACATTCTCCATGTTGACTTTGGCCAAATCTTAAAGTGGGTGAGCAAGCCAGCCACGTGTGTGAACAAGCAAGGGACACTCTGGTAGTGGTGACATGGTGTGCAAAGGTCCTGCATCAAGGTGCCTGGCATGGAGTCAGCGTCTTCTGGTTCCTCTAGGGCAAGTGGAATGTCTCAGAAAGTCTCACCCTAGTCACTAAAAGGAGAGGCAGGAAAACATATAAGTTTGTGGCTGAGACACAGCCCCACCACGATGGGTGGATTAATACGGGGAAAGTTCATGAGTTTACTAAGCATGCCGGTCCACCACGTGGGAGAAAAGTATTTCCACAAAGAACAGCGCATTTTAGGGAGATGACACTGTCCCAGCTATCCAAGGTGATTAAAGAGTTCATGGGAGGAAATGCAGGTCCCCATTTGCTCACCTTCAGCTAAAGAGTCCTTTCTAACTCGAAGAAAAAATGTTGTTTGTTCTGGTGCCTCTTGTCTTCCATTACTGCATCAAAACACTTGAGACAATCAGCTCATAAGGAGGAGAGGCCTGTTTTGGTTTAGTGGCCCACTGGCCTTGCTTTTGGCCTCTGATGAGGCAGGGAGCATCATGGCAGGGAGCAGGTGAATGGCCAGCAAGCCCCAAGGATTCACCTGTCAGCCTCCCCAGTGCCTATGTTTTCTGGTGGATCTGTGTGGGTGCTGGGGATTGAATTCAGGTCCTAATGCTTCCATGGCAAACAGTTCAGTTTGCCCCTAGAGCATCTTCACAAACTTTGGAAAGGGAAAGAAACACAAGCTACGTTGGCTATTGGTCAGAGGGTGGGGTCTTGCATGGAGGAGATGTCAGTGGTGCACACAAGAGGGGCTCATAGAGGAGAGTCATTAGCTGTTCATTCTGGCCTGACTGGGGTCAACAGTCCTGAAAGTTTATACCTTAAACAGGAAAACAGGGTGCAGTGTCTCTGGTGGTCAGCTGCAAAGGAAGTAAATCAAAGCTTCCACATGAACAGTCTTTTTTGTTGACTTCACCTGCAGCTGATTAAATGCCTTTATTCTTTTCACCTGCCAGCCTGTGTAATTAATTTTCAGATGGTTCAGAATTCTTCTTTATCAGTTACTCTCTTGGACTGCTTTAGTAATCTCTAGTCATCGCTACAGAGGATGATATCTTAAAAGATATGGTGGGAATTAAACTGAGTGGAAAGAATAGAGTGGAGTATGCAGATTGCTTCTTTGTGGCCTACCAAGAAGCTGCATCACTGACCTGAACGAGTGTGCTTGTTGTGGGGACAGTTCACAGTGCTGTTTCTTCCAGGCAACCGCCAAACAGCAGTGTGGTGTTTCCCATATGCATGGGAGCTCAGTACATACAGCACATGGGTCATTCCACTTTACCCTCAGGACACCTGCATGAATCAAGAAGTGGCGTCATACAAGTTCACAAGGAACATCTAGAAACTTCTATGTTCATCTAGAAACTTCTGCTTCCACAGGTGTGAAGGTTCTAGAAAGCCTCAGTGGACACCTTGCTCTGCTCCTGTAGCCACTAAGGATGTTGACAAAGCACAATTGTGAATCTCAGGAATGGCATGGTGGTGGGCAGATTTGGTCTGCTCCAGAGGGTCCCTCAGGGGGTCCCCATCCCTTCACACTGTATGAGGGTTGAGGACCACTTCACCTTCTGTTCTAGAGTCAGGGCTTGGGGCCAAGTGGGAGCTCTCTTGATTACTCGTGGGTTTTCTGTGGTTGGGGGCACATCCCAAATGCAGCATCAAGGAAACAGTGTGTGGGCTGGGGAGACAGCCCCACTGTTAAGGGCACTGCTGCTCTTCCAGAGGACCCAGTTTGGGTCCCAGAACCCACACTGGATGGCTCACAACCATCTCTATCTCCACCTCCATGGGATCTGACACACTCTTCGGGCACCCACACGCACTCTGCACACGTGCACATAGCTACATACAGATGCACACTCATACACACAAATAAAAATAAAATAAATCTTCAAGAAAGCAGCACCTCCTTGTCACTCGGCATTTTGAGCTACCTTTGGAGTCTGTCTTCCCAGCATATGCTACTTAGCGGTTCCCAGGGGAGGAAAGATTAAATCTTGAGTTGTCTGAGCATGCCTCGGGGAATGCCTGCAGCAGGGACTGTGTGTGCACCCTCTTCTGAAAGTGCATGTCTAGGAAACCTTTATCGGATAATAATTTTCAAACCTCAGGGTAGTGATGGCTCCAGGGTGATTATGTTAAACTCAGAGGGGACCTGGGGGAAGTGGCAGGGGGAGGCCCTAAGACTTTAGTTAGTAGTTCAGCAGGCCTAGTTCATGCTCTCGGGCTTCCAGAGAACCTTTATCTGTTGTTCTATCAGCTTCTTTGATGTTTCTTCACCCTCAGCCAAGCCCTGTCACTAACATTGCCAAGGTGGGGACTGGAGGAGGGGAGGGTTCAGTGCCTAAGAGGGCTTTTAGTGCAAACATGAAGACCTGGGTTCAGAACCTTGGCGCTCAAATGGAAAGGTAGGTGTGCACCTGTACCTCAGCACTGTGAGGGAACAGTTGAACATTGTTTGGGGTCTGTTTGGGAGTTTGTTTCTGGAGGAGGTTAGCATAGGGTTAAGCTAAGGAGATCTGCCCACCAGTGTATCTGGCTGTGTCTAGAGTGTTAAGGGCACATACTGGACAAAAGATTAATTCTCTCTGCCTCCTTGTGCTGGGACACCTCCTTCTGCTCTTGGGTGTCCAAACCCTTGGTTCTCAGGCCAGTGGGCAGGACACTGTAGGCTGGAAGCCTAGAGGCTTTGGAGAAGGACCTGTTCCTTCTGTGCCCTTGTAGGGACACACCGTTCTAAAGAGAAAGGAAACAAGCAGGGTCCAGGGTTGCAAACTCCGTCAGTTTCACAGAGAATGAGACAAGAGGCCACTGATGTGTGTCTCTGTCAGGGTGACTTTCAGTGCCCAGAGCTCCTTCCTGGGCTTCCTTCCCCAGCGAGCACCACACTAACAATAGTGAAGGTATACATTGTTCCATATCTTGCTAGTTATTGAAAAGAAACAAAGATAGGCACTACACCTGCTGAGCTACACCTCTCTCAGAGGCATCTGTACAAGTGAGAAAATTCTAGATCTGTGACTTGCTCTGGTGTGGCATGTGAAAGCCCACAAAAGTTCTCTGCCACGCCTTGAAGGGGATTTAAATGCCAGCACACCCATGTTAGCATGATGTGAGGGTTTTGTGTGAAATGATCCACAATCTCACGTGTCTGCATGAGTGGTCCTAAGATGGTGGGTATTTCCTGAGAGGGTCTGTCCCACCTGGAGGAAGTGAGTCACTGGAGGGCAAGCCTTAAGGATTTTAGTCCAGCCCTGCTTCCTGCCCCAGCTCCCTGCTCCATGCCCCAGGGTCTCTTCTTCCTGCCCCAGCTCCCTACATCCTGTCCCAGGTTCTCTGCCTCCCTAGGTTCCCTGCTTCTTGTCCCAGATTCTTTGCTTCCATTCTCAGGCTCCCTGCTTCCTGCCCTGGTCCCCTTCTTCCTGTCCTAGGTTTCCTGCTTCTTGCCTCAGGCTCCCTGCTTCCTGATTCTCAAAGATATATCACCAGCAGCGCAGACAGGAGCTGGTCCTGCCGGCCACCATGCCTGCCCCACCTTGGTGGACTGTGCCCTTTCAAACTGGGAGCCCACATTGCTCATCGGTTGCTTCTTTCAGAGAGTCTACTACAGTAATGAGAAAGCAGCCAGTTCTGTAATACAGCCTCAGATTAGAGATGGGCCAGTGCAGTATTGGGGCTGGTGTAGTTGCAGTCCCCAAACGGCTGTCATTTGTGTGACCACCTGTGGTATATACCCTACTGAGGCTCACAGATGCAGAGCTATGACCATACATAGCAGCTAAGGAGCAGAAGACTGGAATTTAAGAATCAAGTTTAGAGCTCTCTTCCTAGGAATTAGCTCTTTTGCTGTTGTTTGGAGACAGAATCTATATCTTAGTTCCATTTCCTGTTGTGATAAAATACCATGACAAAGGAAACTTAAGGGAGAAAGGGTTTGGAGACTCATGATTCCAGTTCCATGACAGTTCATCACTGGAGCAGGAATCTGAAACCCCTAGTTACGTTATGTCCACAGTCAAGAGAAGAGAGCAACAAACGTACCTGCCAGTGCTTAGCTTGATTTCTCCACTCTTAAACAGCTCAGGATCCCTGACTAGGGAATGGCACCACCCACTTTCAGGCTGGGTCTTTCCACATCAATCAATGTAATCAAGACAGTCCCTCCTAGACATGCCCACAGACCAGCTTGACTTAGATAATCTGTAACTGAGACTGGCTTCCCAGGTGACCAGATTGTGTCAAGCTGATAATTAAAATTAACCCTCACACTTTCCACTGTCCGGTGATTTATATAAACATCAAAGGGGGTAAAAAAATGGCCCTGGGTCAGGGTCCCATGCTTGTAATTTTTAGTATCTTAGCCAGATTCTATTACAGACATAAAAATGTCTTTCTGCAGCCAGATCTGGCACTGTATGGTGATCATGCTTACAGTTTGAAAATAACATCATAGTAGATGAGATTTAGTTGATTTATGATTAAAAGAGGTAGCAAAGTTTGAGAGTAAAAATCATATCAGGCTCTCTCTCTCTCTCTCTCTCTCTCTCTCTCTCTCTCTCTCCCTCCGTGTGTGTGTGTGTGTGTGTGTGTGTGTGTGTGTGTGTGTGTGTGTGTAGGGTAAAGGGCAAACTTGGTTATTGTTCCTCAGGTATCGTCCACCTTGTCTTTGAGACGAGGTTTCTCACTGGTCCATGGCTTGCCAGTTCAAACCCCAGCCCTGGGATTCCAAGTGTATCTACCCCACAGTGCCTGACTTTTTCCATGGGCTCTAAGAATGGAGCACAGGTCTTCATGCTTATAAGCTCCGCTACCACCTGAGCCATCTCTCCAGTGCCTAGGTCACCAGAAATTTGTTTGCTTTTCTACCCGCCTCCCCACAGAAATCTAAATCACATCATTTTCTGGAACAGATGGGACAAAAGACATATGCTGTGTGACATAGTGTGACATAGATGTCTCACACTTTCTTTTTTTTTCCCCAAGTGTTTGTTTATATATTTATTTTTAGGTGTGTGAGAGTGCATGTATGTGTACCACATGCATGCAGTGTCTGTGGATGCTGGAAGAGGGCATTGGATCTCCTGGAACTGGAACCACGGCAGTTGTGAACCATCCTGTGGGTGCTAGGAACAGAACCGGGGTCTTCTGCAAGAGCAGCAAGTACTCTTAACCCTGCTGAGCCATCTCTCCAGTCCCATGTAATACTTTCAAAACAACTAACTCAAAAAAAATATATATATACCCCCTATAAAGGAACACATCCACAAACATCCACAAACATACAAGGTTTTATCCCCTGCCTCAGATCACTTTCTTTCCTCTATAAACTCCCTGCCAGTCATTTCCGACCCTGGAAATCTCTGCTTAGCTATCTTAGCCTGGGGATGCTCTCACTGCCTCACACTCCAAGTCACAAGCTCAGAACTCCACTCCTGGATTTCTGCTTTGCTACGGTTCAATAAAAATCCATCTCCAGAATCCATGTCTCGCTATCTCTGATTACTGGAACATGTCCCCTGAATGCCTAATGAAAACTCTAGCTTCTGCCCTGTCTGCAGCCTCTGTGGTGCTGGGTTCTTGACTTACAACTGCTCTCATTCTTTTCCATCAAAAGAAACACCCAGCTCTTCCCCTTTCCATGTGCTGCCTTACTGTGGCACACTGTTGGCATCCTTCATGCGGTCTGGAAGCCCCAACTCTCCAAATGTCAAGCTCAAAATTAGCCTCA
Organism: Onychomys torridus; assembly: GCF_903995425.1. Classification (NCBI taxonomy): domain Eukaryota; kingdom Metazoa; phylum Chordata; class Mammalia; order Rodentia; family Cricetidae; genus Onychomys; species Onychomys torridus. The sequence goes on along the minus strand of NC_050447.1, from coordinate 90,006,835 downwards.
GTATTCTAGGAGCTCTTGGCTGCGTGGGGACCAGATGGATTCAGGAATTGGTGCTCAGAGCTGTGGTTCTTAACCATTTGGGGACATGTGCCACTTGTGAGAAGCTCTGCTTTGGGAACGTCACAAAAACATGACTATGTGGAGGGGTGTGTTCATGTTCAGAAGATGATCTGTGGCTCATGAGCTGTGTACCTTAGGGGCAGGCAATCAGGACAATCAAGGTGTGTGTGGGGGGGGGGGGGGAGTGTTTACTCACTGGGTACAGAGGCCAGAGGAGGAGAGGAGTGTCCTGCTCTATCACTCTGTCTCATTCCCTTGAGACAGGATCTCTCACTGAGTATGGAGCTAGTCTGTCTGCCTGCAAGCCTCAGTGATCCTCCTGTCTCCCCTGCCCTCTTACTGAGCTGGGTGCATGCATGGCTATTCCTCGCTTTCTATATGGGTGCTGAGGATTTGAACTTATGTCCTCAAGAGCTGAGGACATCAAAGTCGTCTTTTGAGCCCCAAGAAAAATGTTTTTGTTTTTGTTTTAACAATATCAGATACTTGAGAATGAAACAATTTGAATCTGCAACCGAAGGGTTTTAGAATTGTAATTTTTAAGCAAGATCAATTCCTAAGACCACACTTTGAAACCCCTTTCAATTACACTAACATGTCATTTTTTCAGAACCTAATTTCATTTTTTTTTAAAAGTACACTTACCTCGCTCTCTCTTGAACAGACTTGTTCAGACACATTTGCCATTTCAGGAGAAAGCCTTTGTGGGATTTCAAACATGGTCCAGAGAGCCTCCTTCCTGGCTGAGTTCTCTCATTTGTTCCCTGATGGGTTTTTTGATAATGATTTTGAGGAAAGAAAACCAGACACATGTTATGACCAACAATCACCAGTCCTCAAGTGTTGGTTTGGTGGGGGTGACGGAATCATGAGGTCTTTGAATGTCTGGAAATGGCAAGAGGGGAACTGTGTGCAGCTCTGACTGTGTTCTTAAACTAGAGACTGGGCTAAGAGGTTTGGAAAGAATTGCTCAGCCGTGACTCACTGAGGTTTTGCTTTCTGGGTCTTTACTGAGTCTGCTCCACCCTCCCACTCCCTCTTATCAGCCTACTTTTCCTCACACACCTTTATTTGTTAGTTAGTTCTTCCCAAACATTCTGTGAGTCATCGGGTTCCAATAGGAGCGTAGTTCAGATTGTAGATAGACACTAATGAAGATTCGTGGGGAGTGTGTATGGGGGTCAGCCATGATGAGTGGGGTGTCCTGGCATGAGTTTCCTGAGTGGTCTGAGGTGATGTGGGTGTTGTCCCTTAGCACACTCACCTTCCTGTTCAGCCCTGTAGTGTGTCCTAAGCCAGAGACCTCTGCATGAGAGTAGTGGGTCGGATTTCATGAAAAATGGCTGGACACTCCAAATGTTACCAGAAGGGATCTTAGGGGTGTCCCAGGACATGATGTCCAGGTTCTTTGTGTCTTGAACAATGAAATAGACATGAGACAGAATAGCAGTCATGAAACTGTAGATTCATTAAAAGTAAGAGTGGGGGCTGGAGATGGCTCAGTGCTTTGAGGGCTGGAGTTTGATTCCCAACTCTCACCCCAGGTGGCTCTCCTCTGGCCTACGCAGATTTACCTGCATTCATGTACACAGACATTCACATGTTTTGCCCATAATATATTTAAGTCTTTAAAAAAAAAAAAAAAAGCAAGAGGTAAGAATAAAAATATAGACTACCCTCCACAGGGTGGGAGTATGTGTCTGGTTCAAGAGCCCTCGCTTAGGGTTCAGGGCTCCTTGCTACCGAAGTCCAGAGAGGATTATTTGAAAGGGTGGATGCTGTAGGTAATTGATTTTCTGTTTGTTGGAGTATGCATGTCCAATACTTGGGGTGGTCTCTCTTGTTTGCTGGGTCCCTACCTTTAACTTTCTTATGATTCACACATCTTCTTGCCTCACAAATGACTGTGGTCACCCCGTTGAAGGCTCACACCAGGTCAGATTCTTCCTCATGGCCCACAGACATGTTGTTTCCTAACTTGTTTTGTACTTCCGGTGCCCTCACGGAGCCTTTTCTCCTCACAGGCTATGGCCACACGGTGCCCTTGTCAGATGGCGGCAAGGCTTTCTGCATCATCTACTCTGTCATCGGCATCCCCTTCACCCTCCTCTTCCTGACAGCTGTGGTCCAGCGTGTCACCGTGCACGTCACCCGCAGACCCGTCCTCTACTTCCACATCCGCTGGGGCTTCTCCAAGCAGGTGGTGGCCATCGTCCACGCTGTTCTGCTGGGATTCATCACCGTGTCCTGCTTCTTCTTCATCCCAGCCGCTGTGTTCTCTGTGCTGGAGGATGACTGGAACTTCCTGGAATCCTTTTACTTCTGTTTCATCTCGCTGAGCACCATCGGCCTGGGGGATTATGTTCCAGGGGAAGGCTACAACCAGAAGTTCAGAGAGCTGTACAAGATCGGGATCACGTGTGAGTACCTGTGGCAGGCTGCACCGTGCATGTCTGTTCTGTCCTTTCCATGATCTGCTTTTCCTAGGGACTGACAGTCCTTGCTTTCGCTTGGATATGTTTTCTTCCCCTGCCACCACCCCCCCCCCCCCCCCCCCCCCCCCGCCTTCCTGTGGCTATTTCCGCTTCACCGTTCCCATCACAGCTCCAGCTGCTTAGTTACGGTTCCAGCGCACCTGAAAGTCACTGCCGAGTTTCTTGTATGTGTGTGTTTTCATGTGGGGTGTGCAGGTATCCCTGTTTGTGTTTGTGGAAGTTGGAGGACATTCTCCCCAGCCCTTCCTTGGGTACCTTCTTCTTTTCATTTGAGACAGGGTCATTCTTTGACTTGGTATTTCATCTAGAAGCCAAGACTGGCTAACCAGGGAGCTCTGGGGACCCACCCATCTCCACCTCCCATCTCGCCATCAGTTATAAGCCATGGCACCAGCATTTCCCAAGGGCTTGGAGGACCCAACTCAGGGCCTCCCCCTTGTGATGATGCTCTTGACTGCCCAAGCCCTCTTCCTCCCCGCCCCCTAATCAACTTCTCAAATGGTCTAACAGGCAGAGTAGCCACCTTTTACTAAAGTAACTTACTTACTGTACACTGTTAAGTATTTTACACACAAGAAAAGAAAACTTCAGCTTGTCACTGACATCATGCTCTTTAATTTTCCAGGAAATTTCTTCAAGTAGTCACTGACCTCATTTGTCTGTGTTATTCCACTTTGAAGTGACCTGTCACCAATTACTCTCAGAATTCATGTGTAGAAAATGAAGTAGGCAACACATTTTAGATGCCTCCACTGGTAAAGTGGCTGCCACACAAGCATGGACTCCCAAGTTCTGATCCTTAGCGTCCACATGAAAAGCCAGGTGTGGTGGCATGATGGAAGGAACAGACACAGGAGGATCCCAGGGTCGCACACAGGTCCGTCTAGCTGAAACTGCAAGCTCCAGTTTCGGCAAGAGACTCTGTCACAGAAATAAACCACTGGAGAGCCATTGAAGACATAGAATGTGCATCTACATGCGCATTCACCAGCAAACACGCCTGCATGCACATAGGACAGTCTGGAAAAATGCAGCCACCCCTCTGGAAGAAACTGTATTTTCTGTGTGAGCCCTCTGTGTGTTCCAGACGTGCAGCAAGCTTCCCACTGCTGCCTTCTCTAGACTCTTACCTGTGACCCAGTCACAGCTTCTAGGAAGTCATGGTTTCATAAGCAGTCAGTGCCCTTGCCCTGTCTTATTCTCTTAATCCCACAAAGTGGTTGGTTGGGCTGTATTTGAATATTTCCATGAAACCGTAGGCTCACCGGGAACACAGCCTGCACTCATGAACCCCCAGTGCTTTCCATGGCTTCTGGCTCCAGTCCAAGCACAGTCAGTATCTGCCAAAGAGCCCTGCAAGGAGGGTCTCATTTATGCTCTTTATTATTTTAGAGCCTGTGTGTGACTCAGGGACCACCCCACAGCCCGCCTGCCTCGCTTGCTGACCATCTAATTTGCCTCTAATTCAGCAGCATGACACATGGCCTCGGTGTGGAGATCTTTTTGTATTTGTGTTTCTTATATTTGAGATCTTTCTAAGAAGTAGGATTACTGGCCGCAAATGAACACACTTCTTTTGTGAGTTACAGAACTCTGAGGTCTCCAAATGGGACACAAGTCCACACAGTCACTGGAGTTTGAGTTCCCATCCTCTTTGGGTGGCATTGGCCAAAGGAGTTCTAGACATTTTCTGTGTGAATTTGATAGCAGTATAGACAGACATCACCTTAACTCTCATTTACGCTAGCAGGCAATTCTTTAATTTTCACTTTGCTTTCTAATTTCTTTGTGAACTAGAGAAATAGAATATCCCTGCGTTTGCGTTTTCTGGTTCAACTTTTCTCTGTTTAAACTGGCCTCCTCTATATCCTGATACGTGCGCTCTCTCAGCTTTCCTTCAAACACTGAATCCTCCATAACCTGTGCCCCTTGTTACAGTGTGGACGGTGTTTCCCAGGCAGTCAGCCAGGACAGGTTTTATGCTGTGAGTGTTCAGAACTTGAGCACCCAAGGAATTAATGGTCTGAATGTGTAGATAAAATAAAATCCCACAGCTTGCCTGAAAACCCATGGGCACTTCTGGCAGTATTCCAGAGTCTGGCTAAATAGTAACCAAGGAGGGAGTGGCATTGTCTACTGACTGGCAGTGCTACTGCCAGCCACAAGGACGTCCCTGAGGCACCTGCTTGCTGTCATAACGAGAGTTCAAAGGTGGAGATACCAAAACTTTGTCTGCCTGGGACATCCGGGGTCCACACTCCTACTCTGCAAATTTACATTTTCCTCAACTGTGTATTTTCTGGAAATCTTCCTTTCACGTTTTACTACTGGGACATGAAGTGAGGACTTCTGACATTCCCTTCCAGTCTCTTTCTGTGAGTTTGCTTTTTGTTTTTCTGAAATCTGTTTTTTTTTTTTTTTAATGTTGAAACTGACTTAAAATCACTATTTGCCCATTACAAGTTCCAAGAAATAGCCGTTATCCTTCATGAATGAGAAAATTGTAGTTATCTAGGGAATTGTTCCCATGCCCAGATCCTGACAACGACATCATAGAAGGCTTGAGAAGCAGAAATTATGTCAAGAATATCTAGTGCTCAAAAAGATGCTCACATAATGTGAAAAACTTTGTGACTCTCTGATTCTAAGGCCAAGGAGGAGAGGGTCATACTAGGTGAGTATGGTGAGTCAATTGACTTAAGCAAAGCCACATAAGCAACAATTGATTGCTTTCTTCTTTTAAAGATTGGAGCCAGGAGAGAGCAGGATGCCCAGCTTAGGGAGTAGCGTTAGTGGTGTTGAGTGAATTAAAAATGGCTGATGTTGAGAAAGGCAAGAAGGTTTTTGTTGAGAAGTGTGCCCAGTGCCACACTGTGGAAAGGGAGGCAAGCATAAGACTGGACCAAGTCTCCATGGCTGTTTGGGTGGAAAACAGGTCAGGCCGCTGGCGTCTTTCACACAGATGCCAACAAGAAGAAAGGCCTCACCCTGGGAGATGATACTCTGATGGAGTATTTAGAGAATCCCCAAAAATACATCCCTGGAACAAAAAAGATCTTCGCTGGAATTAAGAGGAAGGGAGAAAGGGGAGACCTAATGACTTATCTGAAAAAAGTGACTAACATATAATACCACCTGCCTTATTTATTACAAAACAAATGTCTCATGGCTTCATAGTATGTACCATAATTTAATTCGTACACCAGAACTCAGATCATGAATGGCTAACAATATTTTGTGTCAGACAGTCCAGATTTAGGTAAAACTGATTTGTGGTAAAGTGGATATGATCTTTTTTAAAATAAAAATTCCACTTGCGTAAATACTGCTCTCCCTTAACCAGTAATAGTCAACTTTCTACAAAGATGGGGATATGACCACAAAACCGATCCAATGGTCTTAGGTTTATGTAACTGGATATATGAAGGTGTATAAACACTTTTGACCTTCTCTCACTGTCTCAAGACCAAGCAGAAGATGCTTGTGCTCCAGTTTGTGTTCACTGGCCTGTTTCAGTCAGTGGCTAAATGTCAGGAAGCATCTCTCTGCTCTTGGCAATGCCGATATAATTAGAATTCCCTCTGTCAAGGATGCTGCCTTTTATTGCTGAGAGCATTTGCAGTGCTTTCTGTATGTTATCAAATAAAGAGTGTTTAATACTTAAAAAAAAAAAAAAAATTGAAGCCAGGCCTGGGGAGATGGCTCAGCAGGTAAGAATGAGCACACCAAGCGTGAAGACATGAGTTCGAATTCTCAGCCCCCACATAAAAAGCAGGGCATGGCTGCAAATCAGCAGCCCCAGTGCCAGCTGAGGTGGAGACAGAAGGATCGCTGGGGCTTGCTGGCTGCCAGGCTAACTCCAGGTTCAGTGAAAGACTGTCTCAAGGGATAAAGCAGAGAGTGGCAGACGTGGCATCCAGGGACTTTTGGCCTCTGCACTCGTGTGCATGGGTCCACCCTCCTGCTTGTGTGAAGTTCACGCACACACAATTGAAGCCTGTGCTTGTGACTAATCCAAGTTCATTGATGGCTAAGTCATTTCGCTCTTCCTTGCATTCCTCCCCGAGCCGTAGACTTCAAACATTCCCCAAAATAAACTGCCAGTGGACCTGCTGGAGAACTGTGTGTGTGGCGCGGGAGGAGGATAAGTCGTTCCGTCTTGGCTTTGTGGTAACTAGGTCAAACTGAGCTGACGGAGTGCTTTCTGCCTTGCAGGCTACCTTCTCCTCGGACTCATCGCCATGTTGGTCGTCCTGGAAACCTTCTGTGAACTCCATGAGCTGAAGAAATTCAGGAAAATGTTCTATGTGAAGAAAGACAAGGATGAAGATCAAGTTCACATCATGGAGCACGACCAGCTCTCCTTCTCTTCCATCACTGAGCAGGCAGCTGGCCTAAAGGAGGATCAGAAGCAAAATGAGCCGTTTGTGGCCTCCCAGTCACCACCCTATGAAGACGGCTCTGCGAACCACTGAGCCTGGGCTGTCAGACCCCGGACATGAGGCAGAGCCTTGACTATCCATTTTTACAAGAAAGTCAAAGCCAAGATGATGTTATTTTAAGAAATATCTACTGTTAACAATATTTTAAAAACAAGGAACTTGGGGCTCTGGGGGTGGGTGTCTAATCCCTGGGCAAATGAGATGTGTGCCTGTAATTCATAGGAGATGCAATCACCTGGACAGCACACGCTGGGGACTTGAAGCAGTGTGCTGCAGTGGATGGAGGCAGGTTTTATATGTAACTGGGGACTCTGGGTTTGCATTCCAATCATTTCGCCAACAGCTAAATAGCAACATTTATATTTAAAAACAAACAAAAGAAATCTTTAGAGATGTATTTTATAAATAGGTTTAAGTGTCCTGGCTTGCATGTACCTATCCAAAATGATTATTTTTGTAGTGTCTAAATTAACTCTATTTATAATGAATAGGTTACCATCCACTGTGTACATAGAACGTATAAATATGTTTATATCCTGTACATACCTGTAGGCTACCAGATCTCCCTGTACTTCTTAAGCCAAGATAAGGAATATTTTTTCTTTTTGATTTCTCTTTATACTAAGGGATTCAGAATTGCCACAACAAGCTAGGAGACATAGAAACCCAAGAGAAAATCAGGATCTATTCTGTTACCATGTATGTTTCCACTTTCTTACCATGATGTGGGACCAGATGACCAGTGAGGAAGAGAATTTGTGAGAGAGTGAAGACATTGGCCTGGAAAGCACACCACTATTTCTGCCCACCTCACAATGAAGCACAGAACACGGTGAAATGCCCCCAACAAACAGATTATGTCGGGTAATCTGAGAATTCTACATTTAGAAGCTGAAATCAATAAAATCATGGCAGGTTGCAATCTCGTGTTTTACTATGTTGGTGTTGTCCTCTGTGTCCATTGTCTATGTAGGTACTGCTTTAGAGATACTGTATGGTAACAATGCATTGGTGTATCTGGGATATCAGGAAGGGCTATTGAAGGAAAAATCAGAAAGATCCTGTGTGATGACAGATGTTCACTGAGGCCTCTATCTTGCTGTCATGGGTTAATTCCCCTCACCTGATGATGACCTGGCCATACTCTGTGACTGCAGGGTGTGGTCTCCTCACAGTAGGTCGCTTGCTCCCTACCACCTAAGCCCAATGCTGCCCACTCTTGTCTTATCCTTCCAACAGTGTGTCCCTGACTCAGAACAAAGCCCTTCCCCATGGTGTAAAGTTGCATCTTAGCTCAAAGCAAAGAAGCTCTTTTGTGTGTGTGTGTGTGGGGGGGGTTGGTGCAACACACACAAAGCCACCGTACTGGGTCATCTCTGGTGACCTCTTGTGTCAGCATGACCTTCCCAGTGTTTCTGAAACTGGGGCCCTGCTGCTCAGGAGCAGGTATTTTCCATGCTGACCTGACTTCTCAGAGGGTGGGCAACTCTCAAGAGACAGACAGGAGTAAGGGCAGAGCAGTGACTTCTCATAGGAGACAGCGGGTGTCATGGGCTTGGCTAAACTTGCAAAGGGCACAGAGAGTTTACTGTGTGGTGTGGTGCAGCCAGAGTCCTGAGAGGTGTCAGCGTATAAGTCACAGGGGCAGTGGGTCATGGGTTGAGTGTCTTTCTGTTTGATACTTTAGGGAGGAAAGTACTGATTCCCACAGCTTCTCAACTTTGATGTGGGTGGGAGTCCAAAGCACAGACCACAAAAAAGCACACAGAGGGTGCCAGTACTAAGTCGCCATGTAGACGGAGGAGCTGGCTCAGTCGATGCAGAGGCAATAAAGAATGAGAGAGAGACCTGCTCTCTTGAGAATGAACACCACAGGACAGCATTGGCCACTCCTTAGAGCAGTGTCCTCAGGACGCAACCACCTCTCACGAGGCTCTGCCTCCTAAACGTCCCACTACTGAATAGCAGCACATAGGGAAAAGGCTTCCAGCACACTAACCCTTGGGGGACACGGCACATTCAAACTCTGACAGTATGGGATGTTTCTCAGCAGCAATCAGATCTTACAATAAATCTAAAGGCATTTGAGTAGAAGCCAAGAAGAGAAAAGTAGGGGCTTTTCTGATGAGACAAATTCTGTTTGACTTCAGGAAGACAAGAAGATGGGATTTTTAGCTACAGTCACTGTTTTTCTAAAAAGTATGTATGTTTATACTTGTAAATCTGACATGGACCCAGTGGACCTTTCTGGCGATGAGTAAGATGTCGAGAAGTTATAAGAATGCAAAGGAATGTAGCTGAAGTTTGCCTGTGTCCCACCTGGCCCATGGGCAGGACAAATCTCTCTCACTCGCCTGTCCCACAGCCACTCAGATCCAAGTAAACACAGAGGCTTATATTATTTACAAACTGTATGGCCATTAGCTCAAAGTTATTACTGACTAGCTCTTACACTTAAATTAACTCATAATTCTTATTTATGTTTAGCCATGTGGCTTGGTACCTTTTCTCTGTTCTGCCTTCACATCTTGGTTCCTCTGTGTCTGGCTGGCGACACCTGACTCAGCCTTCCTCTTCCCAGAATTCTCCTTGTCTGCTTATCCTGCCTATAATTCCTGCCTGGCTACTGGCCAATCAGCATTTTATTTATCAACCAATCAGAGCAACACATTCACAGCATACAGAGCGACTTCACCCATCAAAGGAACTGGGATAGTCAATGCCAAACTCCTTCGGCCTTTTAAAGCTATCAGGAGCCCACTGCCTTGTTGGTATTAACTGCTGATATTTGTCTTAAATAAGATATGTCACTGTCACCAGTACACGTGCACCCTGAGATGGGGGAACAGGAACAGCTGTGTCTTAGAATCTCGAGCCTGCCACTGGTACATTCTCTAGGATTCCTTGTTCTAGGAGTTCTGTGCTGAGGAACTGAGAATGGAAGGGATAAACACATCCTTGGGCTGTTGATTCCAAAATGTGTTTAATGTAAAATTTCTTACAAACATGTAGCTGAAATTAAAATGACACATTATTCCTCAACCTTTGTTTGCACACACACAGTGACATTGTAAACCTGCTCCTTTAGTACATTTTTGTTTTTTCCTACAGTAATTTATAATTTTCCAAAGGATTTACATTTTTATTGTTTATTTTTTGTTTTTGCATCTCAACCAACATTTCCCCTCCCTCCTCTCCTCCCAGTCCCCTGCCCACCCCCATCCCATACATTCTTCCTCCTCTGTTTATCTTCAGAAAAGGGCAGGCCTCCCACAGATATCAGTCAGTCATGATATATCAAGTTGCAGTGAGACTAGGTACCTCCTTTCCTATTAAGGCTGGATAAGACAATCCGGCAGGAGAAAAGGGTCTCCCAAGCAGGCAGCAGAGTTAGAGACAGGCCCTGCTCCCACTGTTAGGAGTCCCACAAGAAGACCAAGTTACACAATTATGACATACATGCAGACAGCCTAGGTCAGTCCCATGCAGGCTTCCTGGTTGTTGATCCAGTCCTTATGAGCCCTATGAGTCCAGGTTAGTTGGTTCTGTGGATTTTCCTGTGGTGCCCATGATCCCACTGGCTCATGTTTTTTTCAAGGTGTAGAGACCTTGAAATGTCATTGAGACATTATCACTAAACTTGTGTGAATAAATAAAATATCTAGCCCTAGGTAAGGGAATCAGCTGAGATTGGGGCAGTTTCCCACAATTTTACTTCCGTTAACTACAAATTATATGTGCATATGTACCATGGAAGTGTGAGTACAACCCAGTTTTCTTGTATATAACTCATGATTGCATCTCCATGTCTAAGTTGTGGCTAGAAACCTGAGCTCACCAGGCATTGTTCATCTAAGGCTTCCGAGAAGAGCTGGAGAACCTGGGGACTCTAGCCTGCTGGTTGTGAGTGCTTACCTTGCTCTGTCCCTCTCAGGGGCTGTCACTCAGAGCCCTTTCCTCTGGCTCAAGTTGCACAACAAAAGCTCTCCTCTCAGGGCTCTTTACCAACTTGGTACCAGGTCTCTTGTATTGCAGATTGGGACATTGTGACCCTAAGTGCTGGATCTGGGCTTATTCCCACCCACTTTGTAGCGACCAAGTGAGATGTGAAAGGCCTCTGTGATTTGGGGCATCTGCTGTGACTGGCAGCCCACCTGCTTTGCTGGTCCCTCATCAAGCTCTTGATCCTGTGTGTTTGGTGATTAGGACCAGGCTGGCCATGGGTAGGTGCGGCAGAGCCCAGTGGCAGGGCCAGGTATGCATGCCATTGGGACCTCTTGGGTAAGTTTGTGGGGGTAGGGGGTGGACAAGAGAAGGATGACTCTAGCAGCTGTTCCGTGGGAACCCTGGACAGACAGAATGCTTTGAAATTCTCTGAGGAAAATATGCAGGGATAGTAGGAGATAGAGACACTTAAGTTTTCTTCCTTCAAGTCATCTGCCCTTAAAGACAAATCTCACATTGTTGGGACTCCTGATGCAGAAAGCTGAGAAATCCGAGAGATCTGCAAGCACTGGCCAGTGTCAGGAGTTGTTGCCCACACCATGGAAATTGAGGGTCCTATGTGCTTATCCCCCATGGTCTGTAATGCACAAGAACTTGTGCTGGTATTCCACACAGAGCCAAACTCACCTCCTGAGTTTCACATAAAAGTTGAAGAGAAAGGTGTCATATTTGGGAGCAGAGAGTAAAGAGCACACACAGAGAAAGACACTGTGTGCACAGAAAGGAAAAGACCCAATTCCATCTCCTACATGCACCTGAACCTGGCTTGGGCCATTTTATTCCAGCAATGACAGAATCATCATTACAGCATAGCCAAGGAATTGGTAACATTACAGGCAAACAGATGAAATCTCAGGTGTGAAAAGTTCAAAGTAATTTTATGTCATTTGTGTGGTGATATATTGTGTACCCTAATAAACTTTGTCTGAAGATCAGAGGACAGAACAAATCACTAGATTAAACATAGAGGCCAGGCAGTGGTGGCACACACCTTTAATCCTGGCACTCAGGAGGCAGAGATTCGTCTGAATCTCTGTGAGTTCAAAGCTACCCTGGACTACATGAGATTGACTCAGTCTAGGAGAGAAACAGAGCCAGGCAGTGATGACACACACCTTTAATCCCAGGATGTGGGAAGTCACACGCCTTTAATCCCAGCAATAGGAAGTAAGTAATATGGTGGATGGAGGAAGATACATAAGGCATGAGGAGACAGGAAGGAACTAGAGGCTTTTTGAGGCTGAGGAATCCTAGAGGTAAGAGGTGTCTGTGCCTTGTTCCTTTGTCTCTCTAATCTTTCAGCATTTACTGCACTATCTGGCTCTGGGCTTTTTATAAAAAGACCATTTAGCAATTTGTGTTACAGATTTGTTAGGTGTGGTGTCAGGGTTTGAATGTTTTCAGTACTCAGTTCCCCACTTGTGGTACTTTTAAGGCTGTGAGTCCTTTATAATGGGAGTTGGGCGAGGAGTTGGTAGAAACAGGTCAACAGAGAAAGTTATCCTGTTCCTATCTGCTGCCATGACAACAAGCCCCTCCCCCCATCCCATGGTCCTACCACCAGGCACATAACTGCTACACCCTTCCTGCCATGGTGGACTGGATCCTCTGAAAGCGTGAGTCAAAATAAACCCTTTCTTAAGTTGCTTTTGACCCATGTCAGGTCACAATAACGACAAAAGTGATATGCACACTAAGTTGGAGGCTGAGCCTCCCAGTCTCTTTGTTCATGGTTCCATGTCCCCTTCTTGGGTCATGCATGGAAGCTTGAGAAGGCAGAGACTAAGAAGCATCCCTGTCAGGAGGCCCCCTCATGTCTGCTGTAGGTGTCAGGACTCAGTATCACAGGAGAGGGAGCTCCAGCCGGGGAGGGTGACAGGACCGTCTGCCGCCAGTGCTCAGGAAACATGTTCACAGCATTGGCAGCTGCTATTAAGGCCAGTCCCAGGCATTTCCCTGTGGGACCAGACGATGCCCCCGGCTGTGGAAGTAAAGGGTGAAGCAGGCTCACGAGGGAACACCTATGAGTGGAAATTACTCACACACCAGTTAGCAATGCAAGGTCGTGGTGCTGGTGACATTGTGGGAGTCAGCCAAAGGAGCATGAACTCAAAGGGAGGCTGGAAGCAAGGTTTTGTGGGGAAGCTGGTCCCTGAAGGCTAAGCGTAAGGACATTTGAGGAGACCAGCTAAAGACCAAGTCTAGGAGCCAGCAGAGGAGACAACTGTGGCTCTGTCATCCATGGCACATTCTGAGTGTGGGGCTCAGGCAAGCTACTCTCTACCTTTGTGTCCTCAGTGTCCAGATGTCTTGTGGGTGGAAGGAGTATTTAAAACAATGGCTGTCACATTATATAGCTGACCAGTCACAGAAGGTGGACACTGGGGTGGTTTCTTGAGAGTATGGAGTTTATTAGAAGAGTTATTAATGACAAGGACAGACAGATAGACAACAATAATATCAGGGCTCTGAAGTAAGTTCAGACCACAACCAGAGACAGACAGCATGGATGGGCCTCTGATGAGAGGTTATTAAAGCTCTTGTGGCAGGAGTGGGGTTTATACTTTCTGAAGAGGAGAGGAAGGTCCACAGTACAAGCCAGGCAGGAGTCAGGGAAGTGGGTACGGACCAGAATGTACAGCCACTAATAGTTCCTTAGCTTAAACTTCCTCTGCAAGTGAGAAACCCTGGAACTTGAAATCTGTTAGCTAGGGACTCACCGACAATGTCTCAGTCAGCACCTGGGTATCTGTGAGAAGGAAAGAATGACTGCAAGGTATTATGGCCTGAGCAGGCGCTGGAGTCTCACATTACAGTCTACAAGCCTGGCACGCCATGCCATTCTATGTCATTTGATTACATTCCCAGATGGTTAGTCTTGGTTGCAGAGCCTAATTTGGTAGAACATTGGCTAATTACAGACCCAAACTCTAGGTAGTTTCTCACAACAGCCTATAGGATAGTTTTTGCCTTTATCCTACCCTATTTAACTGGCCCATGCTATTTGTCGAATATATTCATTCCTGAGCTAGGGAGATAGCTCAGTTGATAAAGTATTTGCCACACAATCATGAGGACCCGAGTTCAAGCCCCAGTCTATGTTAAAGAAAGGCATGCTGGCACACTTGGTAACTCCAGCACTGAAGAAGTTTAAACAGGTGGGGCTGCGCCTGCTGGCTTAGCCTGCTTGGCAAAGTCCTGGCCAATGAGAGACTCTGTTTCAAAAGAAAAAGGTGGTTAGTGCCTAAGGAACGACACCTGAAGGTGTCCTCTGACCTCCAGATGCATATGCACACACACACACACAACACACACACACACACACACACACACACACACACACCAACACAAGCATGCCACACTCAAGCACACATCCTCTTATAAGCATACATGGATGTACCGATTTCCAGAATTATCAGGCTACTTCATGCATCCTTGAGACCATGTCCCCTACTGATGGTATTGCTGTGAACACAAATGTTAGTTGTTACCCCTGTGGCCTATTGTAGCTGAAGTTTTCTCTGGTCCTGCCCAGCCCCACAAGACCCCACAGCCACTTATAAAATAATCACTCAGAAGCTTATATTAATTAAAACTGCTCAGCCATTAGCTCAGGCCTACCACTGACTAGCTCTTACATTTAAACTCAGCTCATTTCTGTTCATCTATATGTTGCCACGTGTTCCATGGCTTTACCTGTGTGCTGTTACATGCTGCTCCCTGGATGGCAGGCTGGCGTCTACTGACTCAGCCTTCCACTTCCCAGAATTGTCTTTGTCTGTTTATCCCGCCTCTACTTCTGGCCTGGCTACTGGCCAATCAGTATTTTATTTATCAACCAATCAGAGCAACACATTCACAACATACAGAACATCCCACAGCAGCCTATAGAAGGGCCGAGGCTTCATTTTTGTAAGAGAAAACCTGGTCAGAGTGAAGATCATTTTAAAGTCAGCTACCATGAGAAATATTTCTTTTCCCTATAGAAATTTAAAATGATGTTTTCTTGTATCTTGTCAGTATTTAAATGTTGCAGTTCATGACCTCATCTGTCCAGGTGATAACAAACCAGCTACGAAATGGGAATTTATTTTCCCTGGCTCTTGCTGCACAATAATAATAGTGTTCACAACAACAGTGTTCTGCTGGGACTTGCAGGAGGCATGAGAGGAGGCACACACACACACACACACACACACACACACACACACACACGTGTATGTATATTAATGGTGTGTGAGGTCTTGTATGTATGGTCTCTCTCTGTGTGTGGTATATGCATGTATGTGTGTGAGTATATGTGCATGTGATGTATGTGTATATGTGTATATTGGGGTGTGTGTGTGTGTGTGACATATGTATGTGTGTGAAAGTATGTGGCATATGATGTATGTATCTATGTGTATATTGTGGTATATGTGTGTGAATGTGTGTGGGTATGTGTTGTATGGGTATGTGCATGTGGTATATGAATACAGGTACATACTTAATGCATGTGCAAATGGAGCCCAGAGGTTGGCTTTGGGTGTCTTCCTCAATTGCTTTCCACTGTATTTTTGGAGACAGGGACTTTCACCTAGGCTTGTTGCCAGCAAATTCTGTGGATCTCCCTGTGGTCACCTCCCAGTGCTGACATTATAGGTGTGTGCTCCCACACCCAGCTTTTACATGAGTGCTGAGGATCCAAACTCAGGTTCTCCTGCTTGCCCAGCCAGTGCTTTACCACTGAGTCACATTCAGGAGTGTTGGAGTTGTGCATAATCCACATATTCTTTGATAATATTCTTTGATAATAGTCCCAGTTGCTTCATTAAATTTTCACACCATTCCTCAGCACTGTGTCCCTAAAATGACAATATGGAAAGAAACCATGGGGAATACTACTCCCAGTTACTTTATGCTACTGCTGCTGCTGCTGCTGCTGCTGCTGCTGCTGCAGAACCCTCACACCTCCGATTTTCTTCCTGGCCTTGCATCCCTGTTGGAGGGTAGTCCTAAGAGGGAGACCCATGCTTCTATGCATAGCTGAACCAAAGTCTGTACATGTTCCTTTCAACAGTTCTAAATCTGGTTCTGGGTGATGTCGGAGGATCTATCTACCTCTTCAGGATTTTAGTTTATTCTTCCTCAAAATGGAAAGACACCACCCATCTCCACACTCAGGAAGGGCATTGTCTGTTAAAATTAGCAGAGCATACATCAGACAGTCATCCTAATGATTTGTAAGACAGAAAAATCGGAATGATTTCTTTGGCACCCCCTAGGCCCTTGGAGTTCCAGGAAGGGCCTTTGCAGAGACTCAGGCCCCATGTCAGAACAAGCAGAGGATGGCAAAGAAAATTAAGTGTGGGAGAGTCGAGGTGATACAAACACAACAGGAACTGAGATATTTCAAGAAAGGTGTGAGCACAGAAAATCAATACAATGTCAACTATTCAAACATGCCAGCCCTTTCTTGCTAGGAAATCCCTCTCCATTTATATCTTAATATTCCCGCTCAATCATCTTAGTGGGGGATCCTGGCATCCTGGACTCAAGCAAGACTTAATGGCCAGGATCCTGGAAGATAGAGACCTACTGTCCATCTCTCACACTTGCTTCCCTCTGTACCATACAGGAAACGGGAGGCTGAAGGTGGTAATCGCCTGCATAAACTTAGGGTCTCAAGTGTGAGCTCCTCCCCTGGGTGAGCCCCTGTGTGTTAGTTCCTTGTCTCGGAGCTATGATAAAAGACCTATCAAAAGCCATTCAAGGAAGGGTTTGTTTGGCTCACAGTTCAAGGGCATGATCCCTTAGGGCAGGGAAAGCATGATAGCAGAAGCACAGTGCATCTGCAGTCAGGAAGCAGAGATGAACGGTGGTGCTCAGCTCACTTTCTCCTTTTTATTCAGCTCAGTACCCTAGCCCATGGCATAATGCCACCCACAATTAGGGTGGGTTTTCCTACCTCAGTTAACTCCCTCACAGGCACGCTCAGAGGCTTGTCTGTTAGGTGAGACTAGATCCTGTCTGGGTGACAATCCGTATGAGCCACCACAGTCTCTTAAGGGTACACACGAACTGGGAACCTGGAGCAGCTGAACCAAGTGCTGTGACCAGTGATCTACTCTTTGATCCAGACACTGCAAATTTCCTTCCTAAATGAATATACAAATGTAGCTAATGGAGCTAAGAGAGACTCTTCCACCAGGCAGGCCCTAGTTTAGACAGTCATTTACACGCTTCATTTTCTTTCAACTTTTGACTGGCTGAACGTTCTCACCGATCATGTACTGTCCCATGCTGAGCTTGTGACAGCGGTCTTTCCTCACTCTTCTCTCTAGACTTGACACGCCCCTCTTCATTCATCTACACAACAGATCTTTTCCTCAGTGGGTCCTGTTACTGACACTGTGCATCCTTCCTGAGGAGCCGAGGGTCCTTAGAGGCTGCCTAGAGTTGGGCATCTCACCATTGCCATAACCTATTTTGTTCCTTTAAGGTATCTAGGGGAAATAGCACACTGATGAAGTAAGAAGAGCACACTCTGTAAACTGTTTGTGTTCATTGTAGGAAGTGTTCTTGTCAAATGTCTTTGGACCACCAGCCCACAGAGAATAACTTGAAGACTTACTATTAATTATGTAAGTTTGGCCTTAAGCCTAGGCTTGTCCCCAGTTAGCTCTTATATCTCAAATTAACCTGTTTCTGTTAATCTACATGCTGCCACATGGCTCAGTTACCTCTGCTCTGTATCGTATGTCCTGCTTCTATAGAGTCTCACGGGTGTCTCTCTCATAATCCACGCACCTAGATTCATCCCCAGTTCCTCTCTCTCCCTGGAAATCCCGCCTATCTTTCCTGCCTAGCTATTAGACATTCAGCTCTTTATTAAACCAACCTCAATGACACATTTTCACACAGTATAAACAAGTATTCCGCAACAGTGCTTCAGAGTGATGAAGGCCCAGGTGCCATGCCCTGTACCATGGAGCACACAGCAAGATATGCCACTGCTGCTGAGTGTGCATGGCTGTGTGAGCAGAGCTGAGAGCTCACCTACCTAAAGTTAAATTCCTACTTTCTATGCAAGTCTATGGACCTGAGTTTGAATTCCCAAAACATACAAAGGTTTTTGTTTGTTTGTTTGTTTGTTTGTTTTGTTTTGTTTTTGCTTGTTTGCATTTTTTAAATTTTTTTGAGACAGGGTATGTTTGCATTTTTAAGTAAGATGAACTGTCATGAACCTGTATTCTGAATGTTGGGGAGATGGAGACTGGAGGATCTCAGAGGTTCTCTGGTCCACCTAGCAGAATCAGTGAGAAATACTGTCTCAAAAAATTAAGTGGAGAGTGACAGAAAAAGACACCTGATATTGATTTCTGGTCTCCATGTGTACCTATAAACACAAATTCTCTCTCTTCTCTCTCTCCTCTCTCTCTCTCTCTCTCTCTCTCTCTCTCTCTCTCTCTCTCTCTCACACACACACACACACACACACACATACACAGACACACACACTTTTTAAACTGCCCCTCAGCTTCCATTCATCTTCTTCATTCCCTGCCATCACTGGCACTGGCTCGATGCCCATTTGTTCTGCCCGCCATTAGCTGGTGTTCTGACAGCTTAGCTCTGTCCCTGTGCCAGCCTGCGCCACAGTATCTGCTTTGTGGCAGCTGCAGCTCTGTCCCCACTGTGTCCAATTTTCCTGTCCTCCCTCCTTTCTGCCTCCACACCTGCTATGTCCCAACATGACATTTATTTCTAGATCCTTCTGTTGTCCATGCAAAGATGTCATTTTAAATGACTCTAAACAAACTCAATTTCCTCCCAGCCCCTTCCTGTACAAGCTTAGTCACATCCCTCCTGAGAGTTCTTGTTTTAATCTGGATGGATTTTTACATTTGCCATTGAATGATTCTGTCAGTACACTGGACAGGAGCCATGTCTAACTGTGCCTGAAAAAGTTCTTGTATGAAATTAATTTCATTTCTTGATGAAATTAAGCTCAGTATACATATAAGATAGGAAGGTGTTTGGAAAGCCAAATTTTCTTAATATTAGGCCCATGGTAAATGAAATACTGGAGATGAAGATAGGAAATGAGTATTTATTTTACCAAAAATATGTGTTTCCATGATACAACAGATTATTCCAGATATGTGAAATATACCAGCGAACACAAAGACAGAAGTTATTGCTTGCCCTTATACAGCTTTAGTATTTGGTTATCTTAGTTTATTTTACTCTGATATGGTCTTATGTAGCCCTGGGCTGGCCTTTCACCTGCTATGAAACAGAAGATGACCCTAAATTTTTGACCTTCTGTTCTCCACCTCCTGAGGGCTGGGATTGCAGGCATGCACCACCTTGTCTGGTTTATGTGGTGCTGGGATTGTATCTAGGACTTTGTGTATGCTAGGCAAGTACTCTATTATTTGGGTGGCATCCCAAGCCCAACAGCTTGATTTAAAAGGCTCTAAGTGGAGCTATAGAGATGGATCAACAGTTAAGAGCACTGACTGTTCTTCCAGACAACCAAGGTTCAATTCCCAGCACCTACACTATCTGTAACTCTGATTCCAGGGAGTCTAACACCCACTTCTGGTCTTCCTGGATAGAAGGCATGCATGTGACGAAGACATACATGCATGCAAAGTATTCATACTCATAAAATAAAAATAAATCAACCTTTTTTTAAAAGGCTATTTACTATACATGCCTGGCCCAATTTAGATATTTTATAAATCTTATTTCATTCTCTGATGTTGTGCACAAGGCAGGTACATTCCCATGTGGAATTGGAGATACTCTTGCCTGTTTGAGTCCTCATTCTCTCATTTGTGGGAGCTGTCTGCCTCTTAGGTGTCAGGGGAGAGCACTGATAATTGGCCAGTGCCTTCTCTCTGCCTGGCATTTTTACTAGGTGATTTGTAAGCTTATCTTCACAGACAGGCCTGTGAAGTGAATTGCTTGGTCTCAATTTTCAGATGAAAAAGCAAATTGTCAGAATAGCAGAGCAAGTTGGTGAAAGTCAAATGCCTCTAAGTAGCAGAGTAGAATAATGAAAGTCACATGACCACCTAATGGCAGAGCATGTTACTGGAGCTGTTAGGCTCATAGCCTGGGAATGAGCAGTCCTGACAAACCAGGCTCTGTATCTATCCCCAAGGGGGCAATTAAAGAGACAAGGAACTGAAGAGCAGAGAAAGAATATTCTTCACTATGGCTAACACCTAGTAGAGAAACAAATAAAGTGACCCGGTGAACACCCCCCCCCCCAAGTCCACCTTCAGGGATCCTGACATGTGGTTTATGTTTATTTGTTTTGCTCCTCCTCCTCCTCCTCCTTTTCCTCCTCCTCCTCCTCCTCCTCCCCCTCCTCCTCCCTCTCCTCCTCCTCCTCCTCCTCCTCCTCCTCCTCCTCCTCTTCTTCTTCTTCTTTTTCCTCTTCCTCTTCCTCTTTCTTCTTCTTTTCTTCAAAAACAAGATTTCTCTGTGTAGCTCTGGCTGTCCTGGAACTTGCTCTGTAGACCAGGCTGGCCTCAAATGCAGAGAGCTGCACCTGCTTCTAACTCTCAAGTGCTGGGATTAAAGGTCTGCACTACCATGCCCAATCCTGAGTTTTATGTTTAAATAGAGGGCAAGAGGTATGAATCAAGCAGTCCAGGTCAAGGTGTGGTCCTGCCTATCACCAGCCCAACACTGTCTCAGCTCCAGTCTGTCTCGTGGTTTGTCAGTTGTCAGAATTGTGACATCGTCTGGCTAGCACCAGGCCTTTTCCTTCTCCCAGCTTAAGATTCCTGGGGAATTCCCATTTCTTGGAGGCACTCTTTATGTAGTCTGATGCTTAAAAGAGAGAACAAGTGTCTCTTTAGAATGTTCTTTCTCCTAGCTGGACAGAAACAGGCTCAGAAATGATTTCAGACAAGGATCATCATTCCATTTTGTGTTTTCCTTGTTAAAAAAAAACAACCTTATTCGACAGTACTGAGAGACATTCGCACCAAAGGAAATGAAGTCCTTGCCACTTCTCTATTAAATCTGGGGATATAGTAGCTCCCACGTGGTTTAGAGGGGGTGCAGTAAGTGATGAGTTGATGCAGGAAGTAGGGAGACTTGTTCTCAGCTCTGGGGCGAATGTGTGCTGGTTTGCAGAGCCTCTGGAGCAAATCAAAGCCGGTGGCCAAGACATGACTATCGATTGAACTTCTGCATGTGATTGTGGATGTCAGTCATGAGATCGAGAGGATCTGTAGTCATGTGTGTTGGGGCCTGGGAACATATGCAGCTATCCTGGATGGGACTGTAGTAGAGTCATGAGACAAGAACAGACCAGAGACACCAACACTGAAGGAGATGGTCCGCAAACTCCACTCTGGAATGACTTGTTTTATCAGTTGCTTTTCTGCTTGTTGTGACAAATATCTGACTAAAACCACCTAAGAAAGGAAGGGTTTGTTTTGGCTCACAATTCTGAGGAGTTACAGAACATTATGGGAGAAGGCATGATGGCAAGAGCATGAGGTGGCTGATCACATGACATCTGAGGTCAAGAAACAGGAAGAGGGGTGTCAGTTGTGAGTTGTTGGCCCCTGTAATGGTGTCACCCACATTTAGGATGAGTCTTCCCTCCACAATCAACTCAGCGTAGAAACTGCCTCACAGGCATGCCTAGAGGTTTGCTCCATGGGAAATTCTAGATGCCCAACAATTTGTCACTCAAGATCAACCATCTCAGTTGCCTAGGACAATTCACCCCAATGTTTTCAGCTCATGACAATATGAATAAGACCCTGTTGGTGAGACACCTGTGATGAGTGGGTGAGGCCATTCATGCAGGAAGACAGCCAGGACCTGTGACTCACTTTGTTACCAGCCACCAGAAGTCCAAGGGCCTGTGTTCCTCATGTAAGCCTTTCATGGTCAACTCATTGGGATGTTCTGATCTAAACCCGTTGTTAGGACCCAGCTCCCAAGCCCTTCTCCCTAGAAATTCCTGTTTAGCAGACCCAGATAGCCAGTGTGTAATATGTGGCCATGATACCAAAACAGAAGAATTGGGGGTCTTCCATTAAGAAACTCAATTTAGAAAGCTGAAAACAGAATTAAAATTTAAAAAAAAAAAAAAAAGTAATCCCAGGATGAGAAGATAACTAGGCTGTAAAATGCTTGCCTTGCAAGCATAAGGGCTTCAGTTCAGTTCCCCAGGATCCAAGTTTAAAAAACAAAAAAACAAAAAACAAAAACAATGAAAAACTTGGAGTGGCAGGGTGTCTGTGCAATCCTAGTACTGGGGAGGAAAGGCAGCAGAATCTTTAGAGCTCATTGGCCAGCCGGCCCAGCATGTTGGATGAGCTCCAGGCTAGTGGCAGACCCTGTCTGGAGGGAAAAAAAAGATGGAAATCACATAAGGAATGACAATGAAGGCTGTCTTCTGGCTTGTACATGCATAGGCGAACTCACACACACATGACCTTACACATGCCTACACCACTCAAAGGTTTAAAAGAGTCCTTAGTAAGCAAAGGAACTGCAACTGTAGAGCTAGTTGGCACAGAGCCTCATGGATCCAAGGGATTTTAAAACATACTATCCTTGTGGTTCTTTCCTAGTGGGATACAGTCTGCAGCAAGGAGGGAATGTTTGCATTAAGAAAACACTGATACGTGTGCAGTGTCACAAAGGTGTGGGTGCCAACGGCGCTGTTTTCGTGAGACTCACAGGTGTCTGATGGGCTCACCAAGGGATCATTACAATGCGGTCAAACCGAGACTTCTGCAAATGCTGGAAGGTACAGATTCAAGATGGTTGTGGCTGACAAATGTCCTCAGCACTGAAAGCGTTGGCTCTAAATTCATCTGCCTTCCCTGTTTTCATAGTTCTTTGGAGAACAGCCTGGTCCTCAGTATGGGGCAGGAAATTGTGGTCCTGGAACACTTTGTCAGATTCTAAGTAAAGGAGACTGTCCAAGACTCCTGGAGTTATGTCAGAATGACCTGCCTGCCAGTGTGAAGACATAGCCCCAAGCCAGAGCAGATTGATGAGTGCATTAATCCAGACAATCTTGGGGACTAATACACGCCGGCCATGCTTAGTCCTGAGCTCTTAAAATTATTGACAATTCTTGAAGCTTATTTTTAATCTTCAGAAAATAGTAGAAAACTGTTCTACTATTTAAATTCTGAGAAAAAAGAAAAGAGCTGGGCGGTGGTGGTGTACATCTTTAATCCCAGCACTTGGGAGGCAGAGGCAGGCAGATCTCTGTGAGTTCAAGGCCAGCCTGGGCTACCAAGTGAGTTCCAGGAAAGGCGCAAAGCTACACAGGGAAACACTGTCTCAGAAAAAAAAAAAATAAATAAAAAATAAAGTTAACTATCCTTTTTTCTTTTTTATGAAAACTTTTATTTTATTTTTAGTTGTGTGTGTGTGTGTGTGTGTGTATTTGCATATGAATATAGTTAGCTATACAGGTCAGATAGGGATGTCAGATCCCCTAGAACTGGAGCTACAGGTGATTATGAACCTCTTAACATGGGCACTGGAAACTGAACTCAGGACCTCTGCAAGAACATCAAGCTCTCATAACCCCTAAGCCATCCCTCCAGCACCTACTCTAATTTTTCATATGTACTCATATGACTAAACCCATTTTGAAATAAATTTCTTAATTGGAAATAATTATAAAAATCATAGGTGACAAGAGCCATCCACTGAATTCAGTGGCTGTCTGTTATCGTCACTAAGGGCAGAGCAGAGCAGACATGCTCCCCTGGAGAATTCAGATGCCACTGTTATCTGAACAACTCTCTGGAGATGGAGCCAATCACTTCCAGGACACTTACAGAGACTTCTGAGACCCCAGTGACACCCTCAGCAACCTGTAGGTATCATGATTGTTTTGGGGATCTTCAGGATAAGTACAAGGAAGAGTAGGAATACTATAATCAGAACTGAACGGATGGAGGGGCACATGGTGAATCTCAGGCTCTGGTCCTTATTAGATTTTTAATTCCACTTGCCAAAGAGAACTACTGCAGAGGAAACTGTGAAAACAGTCTGTTCCAAGGGATTGTAGCAGTTGTATTTGGTGATGTGAGATGAGACTGTGTTATGTTTTACTTTGAGAGAGTCCCACATGTATTTTATAAGCATTTAAGAAACTAAATACTTCCAGAGCAAGTGAAAGGATGTCTGGGAAGTGTTTCAGAACAATTCAGGCATTGGGCAAGAAACAAATGAGATAGAGATTTACAATATGGTGGTCTATGGGGTCACCATCTCCCCACACGGGGTCAGATGGTTATTCATTTAGTATAACGTATAGAGCCTTTCTTGAGTGGGCAGAACAAACCTAAATTCATTAAGAAAAGTAAGGAAGAACTCTGGAGAGTGGGAGGGGTTTCCAGGGAGGAATTGTACCTCCTTGCCTGACCTCAGTGAGGTTTTATGGATCCTATGGAGAGAACAAGGTGGAGACCGGAGTAATCTTTATTGGAATTGGTTGTTTTTTTTTTTTACCACATCATGGGTCAAGCCAGCAAAGAGTTCACATACCCTATACATGCTCCCTTGAACCAACACAGACCGGTGAGAGGAAGGGTCACTCTTCCATTCACAAGAAGGGTAACTTGTGCTAAGAAAATAGCCCATGACCCACTATGGGCTCAGCCTAAGGGAACTAACTCCTGTCTCAATTATACCGTTCTCTTTACTTTTAAATGTGCTTGAAAATGTCAAAAATAAAAAGCAAAGGCAGTTAAAAAACAACAACAAAACAAAACCAAAACCAAAAAAAACAAAAAACAAAAAACTACCCTAAGAGTGATCTGGGAAAAGGAGAAGGATAATTCTTGAGAGATAATTCTTCAGTGTCCATGAAAGGTCATGGTATCCCAAAGGCCAAGGAAATAGGGTCCCAAGAGGGCAGAAAAGACTAGAGCCAATGCCACCAAGAAGTCAGGGCAGAGTGCAGTTGGGAAGTGCAGAGCTAGGAGGTAGCAGACTGATCTGGGAAGGAGGGAGCTTAGAAAGCCATCTGCCTGTGATCAGACAGGGCTTGCTGGATCAACGGGGTCCAGGTGTGTGTGTGTGTGTGTGTGTGTGTGAGTGTGTGTGTGTTTGTGTACATGCACACATACAAATGCACATGTATATATGTGTATGCATGCTTGTGGAGGCCAGATATCATACTCAGAAGGTATTCACCTTTTTTTTTGAGACAGTCTCTCCTGACCCAGAGTTTGCCAAATTGCCAAAGGTGACTAGCCAGTAAGTCCCAGGAATTCAACTGCCTCTTCCACCATAGTTCATGAATTACAAACACAATGCCAGGACAGCATTTCTCAGATGGGTTCTGCAGCCTGAACTCGGGTCCTCATGCTTGTGTGGCAAGTACGTTACTGACTGAGCCACCTCCTAAGCCCTTGGCTGTTTTGAAAACGGAAGATTCTTAAACATGGTAAATGCTTAAGAAGGACTCCCACAGAGGGAAAGATGTTATATTGCATGGAACATTTAGACAACACAGACTTTGACTGATGTGCATTTTTGAAGAGCTGAGAGATGGGAGGATGTATGCACTGAAGAGGGGCTCTTCAAAGCACTGTACTCCCAAATGAGTGCTCATCTGAATCACCAGGAAGCTTAGGAAAATGAAATCTCTCCTTGTCTCCAGCCCTTGAAGAGTCTAGTCAAAAAAAAAAAAAAGTATGGAGATTTTAATAGAATATAGAAAGTTACAGTATTTAAAAGTCCTCCAGTGAACTCTGCTGCAAACATTAAATTCACGGAAAGCACTTTCAGGCTTTTCAAAAGGTAAATCTCTAAGTGTGTCCTTGGGGTGAAAGAAATATTTCTCTGGCTTGAAAACCTGCAACAAAAAAGCAGGCCCAATTAGCCTTCTATAGTCACTCAAGAGGCTGGAGAGATAGCTAGGCGATTCACAGTGCTTCTGCTCTTCAGATAACCAAAGATTATTTCCAAACCACCACTGGGCAGCTAGCTCACAGCTGCAGACAGCTCCAGCTCCAGCTCCAGGGGATCTGACGCCCTCTTCTGGCCTCTGTAGGACCTGGGCTCGCATGTATATACACCCATCATTGAAACACAAGACCTTTATAAACAAACAAAGGAACAAGCCAAACAAACATTCAAAGACTACAACTGATACATCTCTAAACACAGAAACAGATGTCCTTACCAGGGGCACCAGTGACCTTGAGAAAACCTTTTGCACGCCCCCATCTTATTGTTTATGTGATCAGAACATGGGCTGGTCTTATCCCATGTGTAATGTAGACTCACAGATAAAGCCTGGGCGAAAGAAAGATGGCAGGGAAGGTGAAGAGCCAAGGGCTTCCACTGGACCAAGTCTCAGGCTGCCATGACAGAGGTCTGGCTTGGCATGCAGCGTGGCTACATGTGCAGATACCTGGTCAATCCTGTTGTGGGCAACAGTTCTATCTACCTAGACTTCCTTTGGGGAAGGCTGTGGCATTAGGATGGTAACATTTAGGCAGCAGCAACTGGCATAAATATACCATACGGGGCACAGTAACTATATCAGCCAACAACCTCAATGAGAAACTTAACATCCTTTATAATTTAACTGGGTTGTAAGTCTTGGAGGATCAGGCTTTTAGACAGGGTGTTGATTCCAATAATGGAAACACATTCTCCTACCTAGGGAATGATGGTGCTACCCACAGTGGGTGGGGCTTCTCGCCTCACTTAATATAATCAAGGCAATCCTCCACCATCGTTGCCTAGATCAGGTCAGCCTGATCTAGACATTCCCTCATTGAGGACTGCCTTCTCAGGTTGACGGTAGACTGTGTCAAACTGACAATTATAAGTAGCCATCACAACAAGCAACAAACATCAGAAACCTCAGTGTACAATGAATCTTTTAATTTATGGTCTCTTTTGTGTGTTGTGGCAGGGGAGGGTGAATTTGAGACAGGATATTACTGTGCAAACCTAAGATAGCCCTGAACTCTGTGTATCCCAGGCTGGCCTGGAGCTTTCCTATCTCAGCTTCTGCAGTGCTGGGTTACAAGTATATGCCTCATTGTCTGGATTTAACTTACCTTCTCTTAATTGGTACATAATTATGTATGTCTGACATTGACATCTTGCCCACTCTGAAGCTATCTAGGCTGTCTCAGTAGACTATTGTCATCTCATTTCTTTAAACTCCAAACACAAGATTTATCCTCTAACCTCTTGGAACTTCACATCTTTTTCTCTTTCTTCCGCTGGCTACAAACATTAGACTCATTTGAGAGGCCCAGAAAAATCAAGCTTGCTCTCCTTTTCTTTTGTTAAACATCCAGGCTTTTGAATATTAATTACATGGTGTTAAAGCCTGCATCTTAACTCGTTTTAACAGCACTCTAATCAAAAGGTGCTTTATAATGGACGGCAATTTTCAAAAGTAATTGCAGTGTTATGCTAGAGGGTCCACAGCACTGTCCTAAATGCAGTAAAACCAAAAGCAAAGGACAGTGTCTTCTTGCCCTCCCATGCCCTTCCTCTGGCCACTCAATCCCAGCCTTCAGCCACTGTTGCATTAACTTTCCTTGGGAGATGCAACCAAATGTGTATTTGCCATAGATTCGGCACCAAGGACAGACCAAAGCAGCAATTCTGTGCAAGTTTATCTGTCTCATTTACAGCATGGATGAGGGGTGACTTACAGGAGGAAGTGTCTAGATACATGAAATGGGATCACCCATTGTGCAGGCTGAAAAATCTTAGATGTCGGGCTCAAGAGAAACACTGAGAAGTGTTATTGAGGTTAAGGGGTCTATTTAGAAGACTGATTAAGGCCACGAATAGACAGACAGCAGCATGACTGGGGCTCTGAGGGGAGTTCAGGCCTAAAGCCACAGATAAATAGCATGGAAGAGGTTCTGAAGAGGAATCAGACTCACATGGCAGAGTTGGGGGTTCCTTTTTATAGGTGTCTGGGGAGTTCATAAAAAGCCTATATCCAGACTGAGTCCTCAAGAGGCTGCAGGGAAGGGGATGGGGAAGGAATGCAAGGCCACCAACACCCACAAGAAGAAATGCCCTCTCTTCCTTAGGTGAGAAGTTCATTAGTTAGAGTTTCACAGTGCTTTCCATGAGATATCAGTGTCAGTTAGCCCAGGGAGAGGGCACTGCAGACATTATGGCCTCAGCTGCTAAAGGACTGTATCTGAGCTGATGTTAGAGAAGCTGGGTGGTGGTGTGGGGGTGGGCCCTTGCTATGTCTGCAGAGGTAGAGTTACACAGTGGGAGCCAGCCTGCTTTATAAGCCAGATAACTCCCACCATTCCCATATCTCTTGGTGCACCAGCAGTATGTGTGTGAGTTGCTGTGAGCCACCTTCCTACAGGACACATGAGAATCCAACCCACTCCCCACACATATCTGTTTCTAAACTCATTAGAATGAATAATGGATGATAGTGCCCCATGGAGACCAGGTCATACTTGTGTTACTCCTTGATGCTTTTGTTGGTTGGTGAGGCATCGGCCTTCAGCCTTCTCCACACAGCAGAGGACTCTTTCCAATGATCATCACACAAAGCATTCTGGCCACAGCAGGCTACTAACTTCACAAAGTCACATGTACACCTATTACAGGATAATCTTTTTGTACACTGAAAAGATGTCTCTCTGCCTAAGGCACCTTCTGATTGATTTAATAAAGAGCTGAATGGTCAATAGTTATGTGGAAGAGAATAGGCAGGACTTCCTGGGAGAGAGAGAGGAACTAAAGATCAATCTAGGCATGTGGGAGACACTAGCTAGACACAGAGGGAGCCCGACATATAGAATGGAGGAGAAATAAAAAGCCCTGTGGCAGATCATAGATGAATAGAAACAGGTTAATTTAAGTTATAAGAGCTAGTTGGGAACAAGCCTAAGCTAAAGGCTAAGCTTTCATAATTAATAATAAGTCTCCATGTCATTATTTGGAGGCTGATGGTCCCAAAGAAAGTCCGATAAGAAAGACTGACTACATACACCCTGGCTTCCCACCTCACCTGGACAACCTGTTCTGAATCACTTTGAAAACCTATGAAATGTGAACTTATCACTGGAAATGAACATGACTTGGGAATTGTTTGATATACAGTGGGCCTCATTCCCCGTGAGCAACCTGGAAGAAAGCGTACTGGCTGTGGGCATGTCACAGGCAGGGTTCATCTCCATCTATTACCATACCCCCACCCCACGCCACCCCTGCCCAGTTTCCTGTGTCAGGGATCCCAGCTCTTGGGATGTTTTCCAAACAAACCCCCACACCTGCTTTGCTCTATGGAGGTGGAGAAGGCATGGCAGAGATGTGGGGATTTGGTTTTGTAGTTGCTAATATTTTTTCCTCACCCCTCAGCTGTTGTGATTCAACCTTCCAATCTGTTGTTTTCCTCTGACATTTAAACCTGCTGTCAAGCCAGAATGAAAAATCAAGGCTGTCACAATAATCAGGAGCATCACTCAAGGACTGAAAGAGACGTAACAGCTGCCACGGGCTCTCTTTAGCAGGTTCTGCTGTGTGTGTGTGTGTGTGTGTGTGTGTGTGTGTGTGTGTGTGTGAGAGAGAGAGAGAGAGAGAGAGAGAGAGAGAGAGAGAGAGAGAGAGAGAACAACTTGTGGGAGCCAATTCTCTCCTTCTACCATGTGGGTTCTGAGACTCAAACTCAGGTCATCGATTTGGGGGACAATTGCCTTTACCCATGAAGTCACCTGACTAGCCCAAACCTATTTTTAAATATATACACACATTTTTGTCTTGAGAATCATGTGTAACAATGAAGCGTGATCATATTTGTCTCCATTCCCCCCTCCAATGATGCCCAAATTCCCTCCAACCAGACTCTCTCCAAATTCATATCCTTTTTATTTTTATAACCCTCTAAGTCCAATCAGTACTCTCCATATATGTGTGGGTTTGAGGTCACCCCCTGGAGCATGGAAATCTAGCAGTAGCCACACATTCAAGAGTGGATGATTCTTCCTCCCCCAGTGCTTATCAATTGCCAGTATCTCACCTGTAAGGGGTGGAGCCTAGAGCGAGCCTTCCCCATCTATGCTAGAATTTTGGCAAGACTGATCTTGAGCAGGTCTTGTGCAGGTGACCCCAGCTACTGTGAGCTCATGCAGACAACAGCCACATCATGTGCATAAGACAGCATTTCACACATTCCTTCCTGCCCTCCCTGTTCTTATAGTCTTCCTGCCTCTTTTTTGATGACTTTTTTTTTTTCTGAGCCCAGGTGGTGCTGGGAATATCAGTGAAGTTGTCCCACTCAGGGCTGACTCGGTCTCCTATTCTCAGCACTTTAACTGCTCACACGTGTTGGCATTGGCTGCTGCCCACGTGGAAAGAAGCTTCTCTGACCAAGGTTGACAATAGCCCAGTCTATTGGTATAAACATAAATATTTAGAAGATAATTTGACATCATCACCATTCTGGAAAATAACAACAGGTAGGTTCTACCCTAGGGCCTATGAATACCATGGTCATGACCAAGATTATAGAACCAGGCACAAAATTCCCTGCTCTGAACGTCTCAAATCCAAACAGAAAGTGGTTAGTTGTTAGTTACCCTTATAACATCCATGTCACTACTGCACGAGTGGACATATCTTGCCTGGCAAGTCCGTATTGCAGAGTGCAGGGTCCAGTGCTGGTTAAGACCATTGCTATATTTTTCTCTCCCAGTATCCTTCATAGCAGCTCCCCCCTACCCGGCGCTGTGACAGCTAACCAGCAGTGGGGGGGGTTTCCTGGTTGGTTTGTGATAGGTTCCTCTAAATTCTGCAGCCACAGTGTGGGATGTCTTTAGCAATACAGTCTTAGTGTATACAGATATACTGGAAAACCAAGGACAAACGTGTGGCTAATTTTAGTGTGGATTCTGAGGATTGAACTCAGGTCCTCTGACAAACATTTTGCAGATTGGGCTAACTACCCCATCCTAGGCTCTGTTTTTGTTGTTGCTTGCTTACTTGTTTGTTTATAAAATGGAATGAAGTATCCAGGCATAGTGGATCATGTCTGCAATCCCAACACTGTGAGGGGATGGGGATAAGGCAGAAGGATAGAGAGTTCAAGGCTAGCCTGGTTATGTAGTGAGAGCCAGTCTCAAAAGAAATGAAATGGAATATCTGCTCCTTGTAGCTGAACCCAAGACTGCTGATGGAGCTGGCTAGTTTTAGGAGGAGCTGCTGGGACACTACAGTCTAGTCTGTCTTCCCAACCACTATGCAACCTAGGCTAGGGTTAAATTCTGTATCCTTCTGCTCCAGTCTTCCCAAGTCCTGGGATTACAGATTTGTGCCTCCACAAAGAAGTCCTCGCTCAGAGGCAATGATTCATTTCACAACCCCAGGCACCTCTATTATATTGTGATTTAATCCATGTAATTATAAGAAAGGATTTAGATTTTTTTGCCAGAGTTAAAAAAAAGAGTTTATTATGAAGTTATTAACAAGGTCTTGGTTTTCCCGACTACAAAATTACTGGTACCAATCTCCTTACTAAAGGGCTAGTTATTGTAAAAAAATAAATAAAGTCATTGTTACCTGCCCAATGTCAAGGAATAATGGATGACCCCTATTTGACCTTCTGAAGAGGAAATGACATATTTGTTCACGCTATACACATTGTCATAGACCTCCCATTCCCTGCTCAGATGGTTCTTTGTCCTTCCCAATCTCTTCCTTCTTTTTCTTCTATACTCCCTTCTTGCTATTAAAAAAAAAAAAACAGAACAAAACAAAAAAATAAAACCTTTTTGACAAGATGTCTCAGGAAGTGAAGTGCTAGCTGCTCAAGCATGAAGACCCAAGAGCATGCCCAGAACCCACAAAAAAGCCGGGCATGGCATCACATGTCTGCAAAACCACTACTGTGGATATGGAAAAATCCCAGAGGCTTACTGGACAATGAGCCAAACCTATGATCTCTGGCCAGGCTCAGTGAGTGAACCCATCTAAAAAATTAAGGTGGAGAGTAATTGAGGAAGACACCCAGTATCAATTTCTTACCTCTATAAACATGCACTCACACTCACACACACACACACACACACACACACACACACACTTCAACTTTAGATAAGTTAAATATAACTGTCTTTAACTGAGACAAAGAACAGTTCTCACACTGGGGAGCCCCTAGAAGCAGTGTAGGATTTGTAAGACTCTAGGCTAGCTACACAGCTAGATGCCGCTTAGAGAAACAGAGAATGAGAAGTCACACTCGGGGAATGAAAGGGAGGAAAGGGTAAGTTTGACCAGTATCTTTTCCTATTGCTATGATAAGACATCATGACCAGAGCAATTTATAGAAGAAAGAGTTTGTTTGGGGCTTACAGTTTAATAAGGTAAGTTCATGACTATCATGGCAGGGAGCATGTCAGCAGGCAGGCATGAGCAGCTTCTCAAAGCTTGCATCTTTATCTGAAAGTAGGAGTCAAAGAGAGAGCTAACTAGAAATGGTGTGGGATTTTGAAGCCTCAAAGCCTACTCCCATGACACACCTTCTCTGACAAGGCCACACCTGTTAATCCTTCCCAAACAATTCCACCAACTTAAGACTAAGCATTAAAATCTATGCGCCTATGGTGGCTAGTCTAATTCAAATCACAACATTCCACTCCTTGTCCCCCATAGGATCCTGGCCATATTGTAATCAAAATGTGTTGAGTTGAACTTCAGAAGTCCTGTAGTCCTTCAGTCTCAACATTGTTTAAAAGTTCAAAGTCTCTGAAAGTTCCAAGTCACTTCTGAGACTTAAGTCAGTCTCTTAATTATGACCTCTTATAAACTCTAAAAGGAAATGACATACTTTGAACACACAATGACACAGAAAATATATTACTATTCTCAAAGGGAAGAAGGGGGACATAGTGAGAATTCACTGGATCAAAGCAAGAAGGAGAAACCCCACAGGGGAAAAAAAATACAAATTCTGTAGCTCCATGTCTGATGTCAAAGGGCTTAGAAGGCTCCTCCCTTCCAGCTTGCTGACTGCAACACACTTCTTTCTCTTGGGCTGGTTACATTTCCTGTCTCCATCTCTTCTGGAGACAGACTTTGGTATCTCCAATATCCTGGGGAGTTCAGTGCATTCCAGGCTTCACTTTCACAACCCTATGCAATGGCATCCCCAGGTCTCTAAGAAGGGACTTCCCTGCCACATGGCTGGCCTCAGTCTGAGTTGCGGAGGAAGATGCCACAGCCTTTTCACTCTTGTACCTTTCATGATTCTAAAGGCATAGCCATGTGGGCACTGCTGCCAAGTCCAGCGGACTGCTTGGGATGGAGATTGGCCCCTCCTTGAATTACATTTGCATAAGTAATGTAATGATATTTTGCTGCTTTATAGGGAGAGAGATAATTCCTGAGACCTTTTCTTTTTATAAGTTAGAAGCTTATCTGGGTGAGGTCTTGCCTTGAAGGCATCAACCCTTTTATTTCATTATGAATCAGTCCTCTCATCTCCTTCAGCACAAGCCTTGGCTCCAACATTAAATTTTCTGGTACTCATTTTTTCCTCAAACTGTACATTTTGTATTTCTGTTTGCCTTACTTGCTCCCTTTCATTGTAGACCTGCGTAAGAGTGATCACTAATAACCACACTATAGAGTTAATCTGAGGCTGACTTGAATTCTCCTCTGTCAGTGAAATTAGTCTAAAACTCTTCAACTTAGCCTCAAGCAGATTCTTCAGGCAAGGGCAAAAAGTAGCTACATCCTTTGCCAAAATTTCACAAGAATGTTCTCTAGCCCAGTTATTAACATTGTTCCCCTTTGAAACCTCTGGAGCTGGCCTCTAGAATCCACATTGTTCTCAGCACTACTGCCTTCCAAGCTCCTTCTAGGATGGCCCATTAAGCCCAACTCACAGCATTCAACCAATTTCCCAATCTAAAATCCCAATGTCTTCCACATTACTCAAACAAACAAACAAACAAAACCACCATGGTTAGGCCTGTCACAATATCCATTCCTGGCACCAAATTCTGTCTTAGTTACCTGAATTCAATTCCCAGCACCCACACTGGGTGGCTCATAACCAGCTGTAACTCCAGCTCCAAGGGGAATCCAATGCCCTCTTCTAACCTATATAGGTACCCAAATGCATGTGCACATGCATGCACACACACATTCACATACATACACATGAGCAATAAAGTAAAAATTAAAATATGGTGGCTGCTTTATGTGCTTTTGGTTTGCTGAAGTCTTGCTGCTGTGATTGGTTGAGTCTCAGCCATCTGCTAGACAGACAAGCTCCTGTTAGGATCCATACTTGTTTATATACAGAGTTAAGTTGCAGTGAGCCAAGCAAGGACATGATTATATTTGTATGGAAGCTCTTGTGGGCCAAATTCAGTTTTATTTAGTACTTCTTTTTAATTTTTAAAAACAATATAACTATAGAAATCTCCTTGTGAACAAAATTTCTCTGGGGAAGGCCCAGCTTGGTAGAAGAGCCCGCCCACTGACCTTGGAAAACCAAATCATCCTGATTGTGGTGAGAGGAAATGCTGAAGACCAAGAGCCAGAATTGTCTTGGGCTATCTTTAGTCCCTCTTAATGACCATTTACCGTCCATCTCTGGGTCTGACTCAACGTCCTTGTGACTACCAGACAGAGCTCTTAGAATATAGCCTGAAGCTGAGCTGATCTCTAATGACCTCTAAGGGCTCCTCTAAAGCATGAAACTGTTTACTGCTTCTCCAGGGCAAACAACTGAGCTCAGAGGTGCTGAGTTTTGCATAGTCTACCTCACAAAGTCGCGAAATACCTGAGGCCTCCCATTCCTCCCGCCTCAGTTTCCCTTTTCTTCCTGCCCTCTCCACCTCATTTTGTTATTTTTCTTCACTGCTTCTTTTAGGCGAATTTGAATATAACCGAGTTTAATCCTATAAGAACAGTTCTCAAGTTGGGGACTTCTAGAAGCAGAGTAGGATCTGTCAGACTCCGGGTACGCCATGCGCCAGGCAACCTTTAGAAGTGACTTCCAGGAAGCAGTTGCCTTTTCTGGCTCTACAACCTAAAGTGGACCATGGTGTAACTCATTATCTAAAGCCTGCAGATGTGGGTCCCTGCTCTGCTGTAGCCCCACCTACCTGATGCCTCCATCAAAGTATTAGTAAATATATCAATTTAAGGCTTCCTCATGTTTTGTCATTATAAAAGTTTATATAAAAATTTCCAAAATGAAATACATAATTCAGCATAACTTGAATCTATTTTCCTACGCCAGGGTCTCTCATATCTCACTCAGAATAAACTATGTATTTTAAGATTTAGTTTAGTATTTGTGTGTAAGTATGTTGCATGTGAGCACAGGTGCCCACGGAGGCCAGAAGAGGGCATCACATCCCCTGGAGCTGGAGTTACAGTTGGTTGTGAGCCAAATGACATGGGTACTGGGAACCGAACTTGTATCCTTTGTCAGAGCAGTGTATGTCCTCAATCTGTGAGCCATCCTTCCAGCCTCTCTCCAGCCCTCTTGATTTTCTTTGAAGCAGAGTTGCTCATTTTGCACTGATATTCTTTAAGGTTCACAATTAAACCAGATCATTTTTTTCCCCTACCTCTTAATTTTGCCTATTTTCTGCCCTTTGCCAACAGAAAACCTAGTGACAAGGCACATTTATGAATGTGTTAAAGACTCAACTGCAGAAGGCACATTCATTACTTTTCTGTTGCAGTGACAAAATTCCATGAACATGCAACTTATGTAGTTTTTTGTTTGTTTGTTTTGTTTGTTGGTTTGGTTTACGGCTCCTTTAGAGGAGCCCTTAGAGGTCATTAGAGATCAGCTCAGCTTAAGGCTATATGTGATAAGAGTCCACAATGGCAGAGAAAGTGCAGCATGTTGGCAGGAGCAGGGAGCTGGCTGGGCACATCTGGATTGTCCACATACACAGGGAGGAGAGAGAGGGGTCGGGTAGAGGGAGAGGGAGAGGGCATTGTCCTGGTGCTGCTGGCTTGGAATGGGCCGCAGGACACCAAAGCTATCATTGGCATTTGTTCTCATTTCTTCTTGTACTTGTATGCAGCTGAGGTCGTGAGCACTTTCTACTAGGCAACTTGTTGTAGAATTTTACCTAATCTGTTTGCCTTTCTCACATTTTACACCAGATCTGCAAAACATCTACTTTCACGTTCTCATTTTGTGGATGAGAAAAACACAGTTCATTCCTCAGGGACACTCAGTGAGGTGTGAAGAACCGCCTGAGGAGCCTCGCCCCTGGCCACAGTCCTCATCTTTAGCCGGGAGTCCTAGCACCAGATTCCCATCACCATAAAGTGCTCACAGAAGACAGAGAAGAGGCTGTCTGTCAGTCATTCTGTCTGATGCTCTTTGATCTCCATACTGATAGGTTTTCACACCCCATAACAGGTTTCTCTGCTGACACACTTAGCCAGATCAAGCTGAATTAAAAAGACCAGGTTTATTGAACAAAGCATCCTTACGTGACTTTCCACCCGCTAGGGGTGAGGTAGGAGGTGGAGAAGGCAGATGGAAAAATCACATGACCATTCTTGAGGAGGGGGCTTAAATACCCTGTAGGCATGGTCTTGAGCAGGTAGTAGCTTCGGGGTAGGAGCCTGGACTTTTGGTGGACTTTCTGAGAGGGGCAAGGTTTGGAATGGGGTGAGCTGGAGACTCCAGTCAAACATCCTGACCTTCTTGCATATATGGGTGCTGGTTCAAGTCTGGCTACTTCCTGTTAGCATGGGATGACATGGGAAGGGGGAGTTGATGGGTTCATGCTCAGTGGAAGGTATGGGTGAAGAAGCATTCAGTTAACTGCCATCCTGGAGACCTCAGGAATCTGTTTCTTGAGGAAGTGGAAAAGGCAAGTTGCTAAGGAGAAAAAAAAAAAAAAAGGTTATTATCACCAGCCCTATGAATGGGGCAAGCCATGGGAAGAGTGGGGATTGCCAGTAAGAAGGGAATGGAGATGAACTCTGGCTGTATTGACAAGACAAAGATGGATGAGCAAGACAGAAGAACAGATAGACCCTTTATTGAGTCATTTTGAAAAACCAGAGGGTGAAGGATCCCAGTTGCTGGACAGACCATTTATCCTGAAGGTGCCCGCTTGAGCCTGGAGAGGTGGTACCAGCACTGATGTCCCAGGAGCTTGGCAGCTGAAGGAGTGGTGAGGATCACGGTGGTAGAGCTGTCTACCAGGGCTCTATGGACTTAGATAACTGCTGGAGGAGTACCTGGTCCCTGGAGAGAATGAAGCTGGCTCAAGGGCAGTTGGGTTTGTTGCCATGGTGGCAAGGAGATAGCCATCAGCTTGTAAGCAGAGAAGGGATCTTAGAAGAGAGAGGTAGGATAGGTACCTGGCCAGCAGAGGGGTCTGGGATGGGAGGTGGTAGTTGGGGAAGAAGGTCCTTCCATAAATGAACTCAAAAGGGCTTAGGCCTGTAGCAAAGCATGGGGTAGCCTGGAGCTAGGTAAAGGCAATGGGGAGGAGGTAAGTCCAGGATAACCTGAGTTCAATGGAGAGTTTGATGAGTTAGTTGTTTGATGGGTCCATTGACCCTCTCAACCTTTCCTGAGGATTGTGGGCAATAGGGGATATGGAGTTTCCAGGAGACATTAAGAGCTTCAGATACAAGCTCAATGACCGTAGAAGTGAAGGCTGGATTGTTGTCCATTTGGATGATCTATGACATGCCAAATCAAGGGATGATGTGTTCCAAGAGTACCTGAGCCACCACATCTGCTGTTTCCCTGGAGATGGGAAATGCCTCTATCCATCCTATTAAGGTGTCAACAAGTGTTAGGAGATAATGGAGCTTTTTATAGGTGGGCCTGTGGGTGACGTCAACTTGCTAGTCCTCACCCAGTTGGTGTCCTCAGAGCTGGTGTAAGGGTTGACATATCTGGAGGGTCTCCTTCAGGTTGGCCTTGGCACACATCTGGCAGGAGGAGTGGACCCATAAAACACGAGCTCAAAAATGGGTGGGAAGAAAGAGGGACATGCAGGTATCCATAAAACAGCTATAACAGACTTACACCTTGGTGTCATGGCAAAAGCTATGCTTTGGGTTAAAAGGAATGAACATTTTCCCTATGGCCTGGTTTTAGCCTGATGAAACACACCTTTTAGTCTATACTTAGAAGACAACCAGAGGAAATTTAAAATCTCAAGCTTGTGGCTAAATAGTAAATAGTCAGTGCTCTGTCAGTTATCAAAACTCCATTTGTCAATGCTAAAACTCTTACCCTCCAAAATTCCAGTGTATTAGTAGCATAGAAAGGGTACAGAAGTCCAAAACACCTTTACATGTTCCTTTAGTGGGAAGTTACATCTGAAATCTGTTTATCCTTTACTATGAAGCCTGTGAACAAGGCGAACTTATCTGTATTTTTTAAAATTTATTATATTTGTTTTTTAATTTTACACATCAGCCATGGGTTCCCCTGTCCTCCCCCCTCCCGCCCCCACTCCCACCTTCCCCCCATCCCCTCCCCTCCATTCCCATGTCCTCCAGGACCAAGATACCCCTGGGGATTCATTTAAATCTGGTGGATTCAGTACAGGCAGGTCCAGTCCCCTCCTTCCAGGCTGAGCAAAGTGTCCCTGTGTAAGCCCAAGGTTCCAAACAGCCAGCTCATGCACTAAGGACAGGTTTTAACAAGAAACTTAACTAATGAACTACCAAGGTGGTTGTAGTCTTGGGGGTTGGGAGAGAGCTGTTAAACTGGTAAAGCTACCAGTACCCTAGTCATCAAATACCATGAAATCTGAGAAGGATAAATTTCACCTATGTAAGCAGAAATGAAGCAGCTTATTAAAATGACAGGGGTTTACTGGTTACCTAGACAGCTCCCCAGGTTCCTCCATGGTCATTGGGAACACAGGTCCCAGGCCAGTATCAGTCTTCAGCTGCTAAGCCCAGAATATCTGACAGACTTTCCTGTGGAGTAGGAATTTGGGGGAGACCAGCCTTCCTTGTCTTTGCAAAGGGGGGCAATCAACTCCCCAGTGTCCTTTTGTCCACAGTCTGGACAGGGTCTTGGCAGCAGTTGAGGTGAAAGGCAGTTTTTTTTTTTCACTCCATGCCTGCCTTTGCTATATTTAAAACAAGCTCCAAAAGTTTTTCTATGCCCATCCATCTTCCTTGGGGGAGATAGGGGTGCTTTCAGGAGCTGGTATGTCTCTATCATGAAAAGCTTTCTTATTAAATGCCGTATTCTTAGATCTCTAAGCATTTGAGGATCAGGGGACCATTATCAGTGGATTTAGGTCTATCTAAACTAAAATAAACTAAAAATGTTGTTTATTTAATTACTTTTCTTAGGCTTAACTTTGAGTACATATATTAGTTAAATATGAAGATATTAAAGAAGTTGATCCTTTGTGAGGTGACTGACAGTTAACTTGTAGGTCTTGTAAGATTAGGATTTTATAGCTTTATCCCTGTTAAGTTTAGCCTTGAGAATATAACAATTTCTGAAAAGCAAGGAAGTCAGACATACATTCTCAAATTAGTCTCTGTTAGCCTGAATAGATCGCAGGTGAGGAGAGACCCTTGGCCAGGCTGCTTAGGTCACCATCTTACCGTATCATGAGATGGGAATACTTCAGTCTCTGGTTTTCAGCTGTGGTTCTACATTTTTTATTTCAAGAATAAAGACTTAGAGCATAACCATAACTTGTAGAAGGCAAAACCAAATTTTAACAGTGTAAACAATTTAGTGTCTCTAAAATCAATACCAAATGGATTACTCTTACATTACAAAATCTGGCTGCCAGCAAGATATGTTCCTGTACGTGAATGCATGAGGTGCAGCTTTAATACCTCAGTAAACCAGCATTGTTTTAAATCCAGTTTTTATAAACCTTGTTCTCAGGACAGAACAGGAATTAACATACAGAAATTCATCCTAATCCAAAGTATCTTGGAGACCTGTTGTCTCTTTGGTGGGCCCACTCCATGTGGTCACCTTTAATCAAGATGGCTATGAAGTCATATGACCTCCCTCCTCTCTGTACTTAGTCAAAATGGTGGCTGTCCACATGGCTGTACTTATGGATTGTTTTCCAGAGCAGTTACAATTTAGAGTTACAAATTTTAAGTTAACGTTTTGTTACAGATTTCTAACCATACCCAATTCCTTAGCTGTTTTTTTTAACAAGATAGAAAAGCATAAAATAACTTTAATATTATTTATGCCCAAGTTGTAGCATGAGTCTTAATAGTTCTTATTAATAAAATCAAACCCGGAGCCAGGTATTAGGGTGAATGCTGGAAGATCAGAGAGGCAGAACAAGCCACAGCTTCCTCACCTCGGCAGTTCCTCAGCTGATCCTGTTTCCCCAGACTGGAAGCCTCTGTGTCCTCATCCAAATGGATCTCAGCTGAACTGTTACTCAAAAGCCTAAATGTTCAACCAGCCAAATGCTTCTAGTTTCTGGTCCTCACACCTTATATACCTTTCTGCTTTCTACCATCACTCCCTGGGATTAAAGAGTGAGTCACCATGCTTGGCTGTATCCTTGAACAGATGGATTTCTGCCTCTGGAATGCTAGGATTAAAGGCGTGTGCTACCACTGCCTATCCTCTATGTTTAATATTGTGGCTGTTCTGTCTCTGACCACAGATAAGTTTATTAGGGTGCACAATATTTTGAGGAACACAATACCACCACACCAAATGACATATGAATCTCTGTCATTATATCAGATTCAATGGCTAGGAATCACAGAGGCAAATTCTGAGCCCAGGCAATTAGTTGTAATAATAACTGCTGAGCTATTACCAAGACAGATGGAACACGTAAACTCAGGCCTCCAAGACCAGTCAGAAACAAGCATGCAGTGGTCACGTACATTCACACACCCAACCGAGCCTGAAGTAATCCTGTGTGGCTCCCATGTCCACAAGAAAACAGACAGGCACAGATCCATCCATGCATAGAAAGACAGGACTTCTCTAACAGCAAAATCACCAAAAATTTCTGGGGGAAACAGACTTTTTACAAATTATATAGATTTAAACCATGTCAGATTAGCAGCTTATAAATAAATCCTGAAATAAGAGTTTACAGTATAGAACAGCATGCAAGGGACCATAGGAATAAAAGATTTTTTAGGAGTGGGTAAGTAGAGCTGTAGATACTTGGGAATGTGGGTCTACAGGCCAAAAGATCCAGAGTTATGTGGAGAATACAGTGGGCTAGGGTTTAAACTCTGGGTCTCCCAGGCTGTTGAGAGAGGGGAGCAAGCAGGAGTTCACATGGGTGTAGTAGGCTGCAGGAGACAGATAAGCACACATGCATCCATGTGGAAAGTAATGTAGGAGGAATCAGACTCTAAAATTTAGAATTAGATTCAGTCACAGACAAATGATCCATACATGCCCTATTGAGGACAGATGAGCAGATGCTGTAAGGGGGAACACAAACACAAGGATGGGATGCAGTTTAGGGTGGGAGAGCAGCAGAAACAGGCAAGAGAATGGATCCGTAAAAGAAGGAGAAGTGGGTACCTTCTGGTGAGCCCTGCCAAGGTGTGCCATTAAAAGACTGCATCAGGAGCTACAGAGTTAGTGCGAGACGTTTATCAGGAGATGGGGAGAGTGAAAGAGGAAAAGGCCATCTGGGAGGAGAGACACGAGGTAGACAGACAAATGGAGAATGGGGTGGGCAGAGTGCAGACAAACAGTGAACAGGGAAGACACAGGAGTGTAAAGCTCGAAATCCTGGATGAGGGAGTTCAAGCCATCGTATCGCGTGAGACAGCTCCAGTTTGGATAAATTTTGCAGTAAACACCCCAGGGGGGACTGAAGATCGGGCATGGACCTGCGGTTACCCATTTACAAGCCCTTCTGGAGTCCAAAGGCTGTAGGACCGAGGGGGCGGGTGTGGGAGCTGCCCTGTGCAGAATGTCTCCTGTACAAAGGACCACACGGAACAGAGACCATCTCTGCTCTGGAAATGTGCTGGGGTTGCCTGGTGCTGCAGCCTCGTGGCAGGAACTCTGGAAGTCTTGAACCCAGGGGAAGTCTAGACTCAGAAAGGATCCCGGGCCTATTACAGGCCTTTGGTTTGGAAATGACTTAACCTGAACCCACGAGTTGATCCGGTATGGCGGGGAGGTTTGGGATGGGTATTAAAGAAGCGTGGCTTCCCATGCCTTCCCACATAGCCAGGGGATGGGTGGGGAATGCTCAACTCTACCCAGGCTTGGCACCAAGATAATAGGTTTTCATTTCCTGATCACGGGTTTCTCTGGTGACACAGTAAGCCAGATCAAGCCAAATTCAAAAGGACCAGGTTTATTGAGCAAAGCATTCCTAGGTGAATTTCCTCTCCCCAGAGGTGAGGTGGGGGAAAGGAGCAGAAGACATCACATGGCTGTTCTTGAGGAGGGGGCTGAAACAACCTGTAGGCATGATCTTGAGCAGGTAGCAGTTGGGGGAGGAGCCTTAACTTTTGGCAGTTTTTCTGAAAGGTGCAGGGTTAGGAATGGGAGAGTTGGAGACTCCAGTAGAACACACACGTTTTTTGGGGGAAAGATGAACTTTTCAGGAGTACTGTTGTTTTGCTTTGCTGAGGTAGTTAGAGGCCTAAGGAGCTTTTCTGTAGCAGACATCCTTATGGATTTTGATTATCAAATACCTTTCCCTAAAAGTACCAGAATTATACCTGAGTTTTCTCATTCCCGGTCCACTGCAGATCCCAGACGGATTCATTAGCTCCCACCATCTTTTAAACGCCTGTGCAGAAATGATTCTCAGTTATTCCCACACCCCCCACCCCATGGCAGATACGATATGGACACCAGGCTGGGAAACACTGTAAACGAAGTGGATCCACAGCATTTATAAATGTGCCCTGTGAGCTGTTTCAGCACTGGCTCACTAAGGTTCTCATTTCAAGAACGTCCCCCACCCCTCTGGTCATGTCAGGATAAGCGCAGCGTTCTCCATGGGTTCCATAAGCTTGGATTCTAGAGTGTCTCTCTGCCCAGCTGTGACATAGAGTTTACTTCTAGGTACTCCAGCCATCCCATTGCTGCCCCCTCCCCCCTCCCCCCTCAGCTGACGATGGGAGACACTTGGTA
This sequence comes from Onychomys torridus, assembly GCF_903995425.1. Taxonomy (NCBI): domain Eukaryota; kingdom Metazoa; phylum Chordata; class Mammalia; order Rodentia; family Cricetidae; genus Onychomys; species Onychomys torridus. Next base: position 89,963,735 of record NC_050447.1, on the reverse strand, counting down.
ACTATCAGCTGTCTTCACTTGTGATGATGATTCCCTACAATACTGAATATGAGTGGTTTGTGCACAAACTCCTCTGTAAAGTCTGAAGATGGGAAATAAAGTAGTTCTGTAGAAAATGGTTGGATTAAGAGATTTTTCAAGAATTGCATAATGTTGAATAGCATTCAGGGGTAACCTACGCACAGATCCTGGGACTGTACATTTTGAGAGACACAACAAACCTTAGCTGCCCACTTCTCTTAGGGTTTCTTTTGCTGTGAAAAGACACCATGACCACAGCAACTCTTATAAAGGAAAACATTTAATTGGGGGCTGGCCTACAGATTCAGAGGTTTAGTCCATATTGTCATAGTGAGAAGCATGGCAGCATACAAGCAGATATGGTGCTGGAGAGGTAGCTGGGTTCTACATCTTGATCCACAAGCAACAGGAAGTGAACTGTCACAGTAGACATGGCTTGAGCACATGAGACCTCAAAGCCCACCTCCACAATGACACACTTCCTCCAACAAGGCCACACCTACTCCAACAAGGTCAAACCTCCTATGGGCCAAACATTCAAACACATGAATCTATGGGGGCCATTAGTATTCACACCACCACATCATCCCTGGTGTCCACACCTGAGTCTTCTCTCCTGAGCTCTGTCAGTACCTAACACACACTATTCACACAGACACTCTGCAACCCAGGCAGTATAGGTAGCGTCATGAACACCTTGGAGTCCAGAGAGAAGGAACGAGAAGAACCACTGAGAAAGCAGACCTGGAGAGGAAGAAAGAGTCAAGTTGCTAGGAACATGGTCTACCTGGCTGATGGATATGGAATCTTCTCATGATGGGAAAGGCTAGATTAAATATCCCTTCCTGGGGATGTTCTTCAGGCTTTAGGCTAGAAGGAAGACAAGTAATTAACCACGGATTTTTTAATACAGAAGTGTGCTTTACTTGTTTGTAGGTGAAGCAAAGTCTTGATCATTTCAGACACCCTGTGATCATCTGCTGGGGAGTTTTTACTCTCAGCTGGAAGCTATGATATCCTAAAGGCAGAATCAGCCACTGTGTGCTAAGAGCAGGGGCACAGTCCTTCGAGAAGTGTCCAAGTGGGGAGCATTGAGTGACAGTGTCAATGGTAGATAGACATGGAGGCCAGCGCTGAACACACTGGACTGCTGGGATGGCCTCCTGGTTAGCCTTTGTTGTATGGGGAAGCAGGGGCTGAGTGTATTGGTTACTTTTTTTCATTGCTATTATAAAATACCCAACTAAAGCAACTTAAAGAGAAAAAAAATGGTTTAGTCAGGCTCACAATTTGAGTAGAGATACAGTCTATTGTGGCAGAGAAGGCATGATGGCAGGACCACAGGGGGTTGGTCACACCGTGTCCACTGTTAGGAAGCAAAGTGATGACTGCTGGTCACCAATTCACTTTCCTGTTTTTCTCCGTTATATTCAGGCTAGCAGCTCAGCCCACAGGATGGTGGCACCCGCATTTAGCATGGACCTTCCCTCTTCATTTCAACCTTTCGGGAAACATCTGCATAGACGTGCCCCAAATGTGTGTTTTCAGAGTGATTCTGATCCCTTGTAGTTGACAATCACGATAGACCAACACACTGGAGATCTTGCTTTACTAAATATTTTCAGACAAGGTGCAGTGGGCGGGACATCCTCACCCACCCATGTCTGAGGTGTCAGTTTGGAAGGTTGATGACCAGGTATTCGAATCATGTGGCAACATCTTCAAACAGAAGTCTAAGCTGGGGTCAGGGCCTGAAATATGTGAATGTGGCCTGCTCAGGTGTCAATCTCAGGCCACGGAATGATGTCTGCGGAAGATTAGGCTCCAAATGTGATGTCTCCAGGAAGCCAGTCCTGACTCTATGCTCCTTCCACCTAGGACTGAGTTTTACTTCCACTGTTTGGAGTAGTCTGGGAAACTGTGTTCATCTGACTTAACTTCCTTGACCTTAAGATGCTTCATTTTTAAATTCAGACATCAATTTATTGAGGTGTTTCTTAGACTCACTACTTTAAAGTGACAGATTTTGGCAAGCATCCCCTGTAGTGTAACCACTCCTCCATTAGCATGGCACATCTGCAGCCTCTGCATTTCTGCCCAGAATAATGTTTCTCCAGTCCTGTTATTTTGCAGTTTCTAGATCCTAATTAATGAAACAAAGCTGGCTTCTTTTCACTGAGGCCAACACTCTTGAGATGCAGCCAACATGTTAAAGTGTAAGGTTTTCATTGTGGTAAAGGTCACAACCTTCTTCTTTTATGAATTATACATTGGGTAAGTTTTCTTGGAAATCTTTTGTTAAACAAAAGATCACAAGTTCTTTCTCTTAAGTTCTTTTCCAGGTTTGTCTTTAGTCTTATTTTGAAACACATTTGTGTTAGTGTACATGTTCCAGTGTGTGTGTGGGTCAGAGACATCTCTCATGAGTTGTCTTCCCCTCATCTTCCTCTGCATTTGTTGGAGTGAATTGAAACTGTCAGAACACAATGGTGTGTGAAAGCCACATCAAGAAAACCGGGTCCCAATATGTATTTGACACAACAGACCAAGAAGAGGGTGTAACTTCCTCACCTGTACCCCTGAAGAAATGCACTGCTGGTACTATATAGCAACTTCCCCCCCGAGGACATATCATCTGACCTCTTGGGTGTGAGTAGAGGGATCAGTGGGAAGAGAATCCCCAACTGTCCCAAGGGCTTCCACTTGGCGTCTTCCCCACTGTTGATGTGGTGTGTCCATGGCTTTCTTTGCCCAGCTTCCTGCTTATCTGTCTGGACCTATTGTCTACTCATTCATCTCGGGACCCATCCTCACTTTTCACCTCAGCAGAATTCAACTTTACAGCTCAATCGGTAGCCTGTATGTGACTCTAAGGCAGCTAGGACAGTTTCTCCAACTGGTGTGGTGAGCTACTCACCCACAGACCCTATCTGCATTTCCATCAGTTTCCTGACTTCAGAAACCTCTTTAACTCGACTGCAGTCTCAGAACTCTTTGTGGTCACTCTGTCACCCCACACACATATGTATTTACTGTGAGATATGTAACATGTGACCTGAGAGTTAATATTAGTAATTAAGTTTGCATTATTGTTAGTTTTTGGCAAGCTGACACACACTTAGACGTACCTGGGAAGAGGGGATCTCAAATGGGGGATTGCCTCTATCAGACTGGCCTGGGGACATCCCTGTGTGGCATTTTCTTGATTGCTGATTGGTGTAGAGGGGCCCATATCTGCCATGGTCAGTGCCTTCCCTGGGCAGGTGGTTTTGGGTTATATGAGAAAGCAGGCTGAGCAAGCCACAGATAAGCAAACCAGTATGCAGATATCCTGCAAGGCCTCTGTTTGAGTTTCTGTCTTCTTGTCTCTGCCTTGAGTTCCTGCCCTGACTTCCCTCAGTGAAGACTGGGACGTGGAAATAAGGTGCAATGATGTGTAAGGTGAATAAACCCTTTCCTCCCCAAATTGCTTTTTAATCAAGATGTTTTATCACAGCAATAGAAAATAGGACTGATTGAAATTCTAAACCCTTGGCATTTGCCTCTGCTGCGTTGTCAAAGAAAACCAGACCATGTGACAAATTGCTGTCAATGAAATCACTGACCCTTGCAGATACATTATGCAATAAATTCTGACACAGTGGAATGGCACAAACATGTTCATCTGTGTTTCTGACATAGTGGTTGCATGAACTTCAATGCACATATTTATTTCAAAATCTGACAAAAATGGCAATTCTGTACCCAAAGAAGTGTGTCCTAGACATTCCCCAGAGGTACCGTCACCACAGCATGGGAGAGTCCTTCTATGAGTGAACAGGACCTATCAGAGCTACTGGGTTACTGACTCTGCTTCTATTGGGGGATATTTTTAGCTGCTCAATTGCTGGCCAGTAGAATCCAAAGCCCCTGAGCATGGATGCAGACTCTTTTGAGGAGCCTCCACTGAATAAGTATTTATGGAATAGATAAGTGGAAGTCCCACAGGGCCACGCATTTATCACTCTGCTCAGGATCCTGCACTAGCTCATCCCTTATCCTGTCTTTGCAGACACTGTTTCAATGAGGAAAAGAAGTCTTCTGTCAGGAGGGACCATTATCTCCCTTGTTTGATCCAACCTTTGTTGTGAAAAGCACAGTGCTAAGAACAAGCACGCAACATCCTCCACACAGAATTTGGGTCCTTTCAGTACTGACTGGCTGAAGTGTCTGCATGCCAGATAATGTGTTCAGTCCACGGGCTACTGTGCACATCTAGACACACCTCTGATGTCCCCCCGACCCCCCGCTTCTCTGTCACCAGACAGCTTCAGGAATTTGCTTATCAAAATTACTCATATATTCTGATGCTTAGCTCCCAGCCCAAACTCTGGCAGGTACTGCTCCTGTCCATTGTGAGAATCCTCTGAACACAGCTGAGCTTTGGTATTCTCTGGCTGTCCCACTACCCTTAGAAGTTAGATGGGGCCTGGAAGTGAGTCATAACAGAATATGGCCCAATACAAGAGGCAGCTTGTGCTGTTTGTGCAAAGAGGAACATCATTATGCCAGGACACAAGAACACCTACAGCACACAGCCTCAATGTGCTGACCTGTGAGGAGGCCAGGTCACTTCTGGATAGTTGGCCACAGTTTCTGGCCTCTGGGTGAATGCAGAGAATGACATCTTCCTCTGTGTCTGTCCCATGCTTTCACTGGAATCTTAGGGCAGGTGCCTTAGCCTATATATCTCCAACAAGCCAGGCTTAGCCACCTCTATACACTAGTTTAAAAAGGAAATAATGATGAAAAACAGAGAGTGGAGAATCAGTCAGTGGGCCAACTGGGAAGAACAGAGGAAGGCACCCAGAAACTCTAAGTTTATCCTTAGGGTACAGACACAAGCTTAGGTTTAAACATAGAAAGAACTGGAGTAAGAGACGAGTATGCGTAATAAATCATCCTGGACAAAGTGTGGTCCTACCCATCAGTATCTCAGCCATAGTCCTGAGTGCTCATCTCTGTCATCCTCTGAGGGTGACGCTACTCCAGAGCACAGCCTCTTCATCACAGAGCACTGTTCTCATTTTAGGGGTCAATCCCGAGGCTTTCTTCACAGAGACGTGGCTTCAGATCCTTTGTCACATAGATGTTGATGGATCTATCCTTCTGTTCTTGGAATCCAAGCTGTCTCAAGAGCAAAGCTAGGGACAGTGACTTCTCTCTGTGCCTTCAGCCTTGAAGAGGCATGACAAGTAGGTGGCAGAATCTAGCCAGAACCTGAGCCAAAGTGAAGGAGACAGACACAAGATGAAGGCAGAGATGCCAGCTTTCATCACTTAGCTTGTGGATTCAAGTGACAAGTCGTATTAGTTCTTCTTCTCATTGCAATGACAAAATTCCTAACAAAAGCAACTTAAGGAAAGAAGCTCAGCTGGGCTCACAGGTTGAAAGTATGGTCCGTCACGGCAGGGGAGGTGGGGCAGGAGGGTGAAGCAGCCGGTCACACTCCATCTGTAGTCAAGAGGTGGAGAGAGGAATGGGAACGCTGGTGCTCACCCTACTTCCTCTTCTGTATGCACTCAGGGGCTCCCACCCACGGGATGGTGCTGCCCATACTCAGGATGCTCTGTTAAACATGTTTGGGGATGCCCTCATAGATAGACCTAGAGGTGTGTTTCCATGGTGACTCTGGATTCTATGACGTTGGCAATGCAGATGAACCATCCTGGGAGTCAGTGCATTTTAGCAATGGTGGCTCCTAGCTGCCCACTATACTATCTGTACAACTCTGCACAGCTAAGTTTTGCACACTGCACTCTGATCTCCATGGGAGAACTGCTGTTTGTATACGGCCATGTAACATGTGCTTGTGTTGTTCCTTCCAGACGTTGCTAATGTTTGTGGCCTTGACAATGACTCATGTGGACAAGTGCTCTTGTCACCCACCTGTCCCAAGTGAGGCATACGGTTTAACACCTTGGCCAGTCGTACCTTGTTAACAAGTGACAGAGACAGATTCAAATCTGAAAACCCAGATATGAGAGCTTACAACACTGGGAAATTCTGCCTCCCGCAGGCTAACAGTCCAAGCAGGAACGAGGATATTCTAAAGACACACATATGCCCCTAACACACCCTGGCTATTGGACTGTTAAAATAATGGTCCCCAAGAAAATCTGGATTTCTCTGGGGAAATCTTGTGCTGGGAAAAGGCAAAGTTTAGAGTGTGGTGTCAGCCAGAAAGAGAGTTTATCTCCCAGAAAAAGATTTCGTGGAGCTCTGACACCTTGTCAGAATAAGATCAGAATGAAGGGAAATCATGGGGATATAAGAAAGAAAAGGAGTCCTTTGCCTTGGGATCCGGTTGATGCCTTTCAATAGCGAAGAAGCCCAAATTCTAACATGGTTAACAGTTACTGTGGCCCTTTCTCCCTTCCAGCTGTAAGCGTACAATTTTCTAGAAATCCCATGTACAGGAAAAGGACATGTCCTTAACCCCACATGCAGTCCTATAATCTCTGATTTTACATTATCAGATTATAATTCCATCCAAGGAATCTCCAGAACCATCCTATAATCTTGATTATCAAAAGAGAGAAAAAAAGTTCTCAGCAATTTTTGAGATATAACTTGATAGCCACCAAAACAGTATATATGGCTAATGCTAACTTTAGTTCCCCCTTGAGGAGCACATGCCCGTACTTGGGCACGTCTAACTGTTTTTCTGAGAGCCTGCTGTCTTTCTCCTAACCCTCACACTGAAAGTCTGTGTTAAAATACCTTTAATAAAATCTCCAGCTTTTCATGGTAACAGAAGGCCCTCTGCAAGCTTTCAAAAGAGGGGAGAACCCACAGTCCTACCTAGCTCCAATGTCTATGAACCACAGCAATGACCAGCAGGGCATGATGACCCTAAGGGCGCAGTAGTGCCATGCACACATTGGCAGTAACCAACAGCTCTCTAATTGGGTGTACGATCTGTTTAACAAGAGGGAAATTATGGCTGATCCTGGAAACATAGCTAGATGCCAAGGGCCAGTGAGGTCATGGATCTTGGGGGAGAATCCACTGCTTTACTAACCCAGCCTAATGCCTAACTCCATTCTAAACGTTTGCCTTTGTACCCACAGATAAGTGTAGTCACCATCCTCTATGGAGGAAACCTCTCAGATCAAGACCATTATAGAGAAGCACAACTAATCAAAACACAGAGTTGTGGAGCACCCCACCCCCAGTCCCAACCAATACATCAACAAAATAGCTCTTACCTGGTGGAAGGCTCAGGGATCATTGCAGAAGATGGAGTGGAAATATGGTAAGAGCCAGAGGGACAGGGAGTTTGATGGGAGACCATGTCTCTTAGTTATGTCAGAATCTACACTCATAAAGTCTCAGCAACATGACTGAACAAATATGAGCTGAGCACAAACAGTAATGGACATGTTCAAATGGAGAGGGGAAAGTCCAGGAGGCCTCAACTCTACAGGCGCTAAGAATGGGAAAAATAGTCTTCCCCAGGGAAGAAAACACCAATCAACTATTTACTATCAAATGACCAACTCCAAAAACATGCACATACAAGTAACATTATATGTGTTTAGTAGATTGTACTTATGTATTTAAACATACATGCATATATATGTAACAACAATTTAAAAAAGGAGGCCATGAATTTGAAAGAGAGTGGGGAGTTTATGAGAGGGGGGGATTAGATGGAGGAGAGCGGAAGGAGAATTATATAATTATTTTATAATCTCAAAGGATTTAAAAAAACAACTCCAGCTCTGCTTCATAACCCAGCTAGTCTGAAATTCTTTTCTGCATCGAAGCCACAAATTCTGAACTGGCCTGGATCGAAGTCCCTAGAAGATGAGGAGAACTTTAAGGCTGTTAAGAGTGACAGTGTGCAGCCTTGTCTGTCTCCTTACTGTTGACAGAGAGCCACTTTGCAGGAGAGACTGGAGCCAAGACAGTGGTGGGTCATGATGGGCAGCACCACACCTTGACCAGGACTGCTTAGCTGTGGATACCTCTTTCTCTTCATTAAAACCTAAAACTAATGTCGGGGCCCCAAAGATGGACTTTGTGTGTGTTGTGGGGGGGGGGGTCACTGGATCTGTTTGTTCTTCTTTCCAATGCGGCCATACTAAATAAACCTCCTTTCTCTGCTTTTCACATGACTTCTCTGTTTAACTGGTGTATCAAAGACAGGATCCTGAGAACAGCTTCTTAGGTCTGTCGGCACACAGTTGTCTCTGGAATATCTTCATTCTTGGTCCCCACACCGAGTGCACCAGTGGAGGACTCCAAGGAGACATATCAGCATTGATATGGTGAGTAGCAATCCCGAGCCTTCAAAATCAGAGTCATACAACAGGCTAGAAGTTAAAAAAAAAAACAAAAAACAAAAAACAAAAAACAAAAAACAAAACCTGCAGCTTTCTCTTTCCTGCCTCCAAACAGACAAGGCTAAGGAATGCTTCGTGGACCAGAGCAGTTTCGGCAAGTGAAGGACCTGCTTTTCTGGGTTCTGGGTACTATGCGATCCTGGCCTGTTTAATTCCCGTCGCAGCCATTCATTACCCACCTATGTTTGATTCAGAATTCTTTAAATTGTCATATAAAATCCTTTAGGGAACAGACAAGTAGAGCCCTACTTCCCCTGGTCCAAAGACGACGGATGTCCTTAGCTAGCGTCTGAGAGATGGCATAGACATCCCCCTCTTTCTATAACCCACCTATCAGATGTTTCCCCTAATCAATTTGAAAAGTGTCTTGACTTATGACTTTTATTGTGCCTCGACTGTAAAACCTTCATGAAACAGATACTCACAAAATGGAATTTGGGACATGGAATTTGGGGTACCCTGAATCCATCTTTAAGGTGAGAGCATGTTCCTTGTTGGCAGCCACATGGCCACCTGCAGGGAAACTGCCAGAGGACAGAGTGTACACACCTGTTATGGTGGTGTTGATGGCTGTGTCATAAACAGTGTTTCAATTCCACACAGGTCCTCAAGTCCTACACAAGCTGGCAACTGGCCTTGAAGGTCTGTTTAGACTGAGCAATGATGGCTACATTGTACAAAGTGCTGCTCACTTAGAGGCCCTGTGCCTGTGGCTCTACTCTGACAGAGTGCTGTTGTTACCCAAGACTCTTCTTTTTCATGCAAGGTCACAGACACCTGGCAGGCACTGATCTCTACTGCCCATGGGGCCCAGAGAAGCTTTGTAAGGGAAATGTGGCACTAGAGAAATAGAAGGGATGCTGGGAAACAGAGGACAAGGGATGCTGGGAACACAGAGGAGAAGGATGCTGGGGAAACAGAGGAGAAGGATGCTGGGAACACAGAGGAGAAGGATGCTGGGAACACAGAGGAGAAGGATGCTGGGGAAACAGAGGAGAAGGATGCTGGGAACACAGAGGGAGGCTGCTGGGGAAACAGAGGAGAAGGATGCTGGGGAAACAGAGGAGAAGGATGCTGGGAACACAGAGGAGAAGGGTGCTGGAGAAACAGAGGAGAAGGATGCTGGGAACACAGAGGAGAAGGATGCTGGGAACACAGAGGAGAAGGATGCTGGGAACACAGAAGAGAAGGATGCTGGGGACACAGAAGAGAAGGATGCTGGGGACACAGAAGAGAAGGATGCTGGGAACACAGAGGAGAAGGATGCTGGGAACACAGAGGAGAAGGATGCTGGGAACACAGAAGAGAAGGATGCTGGGAACACAGAAGAGAAGGATGCTGGGGACACAGAAGAGAAGGGTGCTGGAGAAACAGAAGAGAAGGATGCTGGGAACACAGAAGAGAAGGATGCTGGGGAAACAGAAGAGATGGGATGCTCCTTCTCCTATCTTTCCATCCTTTCTCTCTCTCTCTCCTCTCATCTTCCCAATCTTTCTCTTTCTGATTTTCAGTTCTCATCTCTTACTTGTGCTCTGTGTGCAATGTACCAGGATTCTTCCTTCCCAAAGGTGACTAAAATGAGATGTTTGTTCTGTCACAAAAAAGCCACCTACCAGAGGCCTGACAAAGAAGTGAATGGGCCTCTGTAAGGCTGTGGTGTCTGCGAAGCAGGCTAGAGTGAGGAGGCCCTTAGCTGACCTGAGAGAGACATAGGAGACTGCCCAGACTGCCCTGGGAGCATCTTTGTGGAAAAGTCACCTGCCCCAGTCACCTCCCAGCTGCTTATCACTGTCCTCTAGCCAAGTCCACACTCTTCCTTCGAGGTTGAGAGGAAGTCTAGAACCCAGAGAAGCCTCAAAGGAAATTTTCTATTTCATCACAGGAGACAGATATTTAAGCTGAATTATCTGCGTTGACAAAGAACAAGAGCTTTGAGCGTCTGTGGTGAGCTTGGCAGTGATAGTGTGTCTGAAATTCCTTAAGGAGTGAATGGAGATTTCTCACCCCAAATGTGCTTTGTTTAGCCAGAGAAATGTTTAAATGAGTGTGTCCCTCAGTGGATGACTTTGAGTATCTGCCAAGCACTGGCTGACTTGGTTGGTGACAATGGGTTGGATGAGGCTCTTCAGTAGGTCATATGCTCATTCTTAGGTATCTAGAGACATGAACCAACATTTTTGAACATTAACTACTTAGCTCTTACATCCCAACTCACCCTGCCTGCTCAAAGACAGATGGTCTTCTTCCTCTACTCTCTCCGGGGTGGTTTATCCTGCTGGTCTAGGCATTAAGCTAAAAATGTTAGGGGTGCTAACAGATTCTCTCGCAGATGTGGTCTGTTGCCTTCCCCACACCCTAGAGGTTTTGGGGGCAGACATGACTTGTCTGGGTCCTTGTCCTTCCCACCTTGAGCTGTGTCAACTCCGCCGTCATTTTGATCTGACAGACTTGGGGGGTAATGGGGTCTTTAAGAGGAGTGGTCACCTGGGAGATCTGCAGGTCATTGGAGATGTACTCTTGAAGGCCTCTGTCCTTCCACTAGAGGAAGGGAAATGCAGGCTCTGCCACATGCCACATCATGTGCTCCAGCCACAACATGCTGCCTTGTCATAGATCTGAAAGCAACAGGGCCACTAACTCAAGACCGGAACCTCCCAAGCTATGAGCCCAAAGAAGCTTTTTCTCTTCTGTACGCTGGTCACTCAGGTGCGTTGCTGTAGTCACAGACACTAACACACATTGGAAGATGGTCCTCATACTTCCTGTAGGTATTGTATATTGTCTCCCCTGGTTTATGTGGCATCTTGTTCAGAAACACAGAGTTCAAGGGTCAGCCAGGATGTGGGCATCCCCTTTTTTCATTTTTCCCCCTATTTTAGTTTATTTCCATCTCCCGAGTGTATCTTTCTGCTTTGGCTCCATCTGTTACACAGTTGGAAACATGGAAAGTGTTCAAGGGAAGAGCTGTGTCTTGGACCATGTGTCTTGGAGCAGCAGGGTTCTCCTTGCTCACGACCTCTCTGGGACCACCCTACTTTCTTCCCAGCATCCTCTGTGTCTTCCACAGCTGTTTTCTATTTAATCTGGTATTTACCATTGTTGTCCACAGAACAGTTTGCCAACACAAGCTGTTCCCCTATTGGGGCTGGAACCTGTGATTTAATTCAAAAGACAGATGGAGCACAGACTCTCCATTGAGTCTTGCCTGAGACCATCTGGGTGTGCATCCCTGCCTGCCATGCTTGGCTCTGGGGTCCTGGCCACTCTTTCTTAATTCTAATATTCTCAGCTGCAAAGTAGAGGGGTGGTCATCTATAAGGCACAAAAGTCTCTGTGCAGATGAGTAAACGGATGCATGTGTATCTCCTGGGATACATCCTCTAGGATGACAGTGCAGCCAGTACTGACTCCTGCCCGCCCCTATCCACTGGGCAAGGCCTTTTTTTTTATACTTCAAACAGAAAACAACAACAAAGCCCATCTCGGTCTTTAGCTGCTCTTCTAACTGAATTATAAAACGAAAGGCTGGTTAATTGTCACAATGAATTTATGGCATTTACCTGATTAACCCGGCACACTCCACTGCAGGTAAATGAATGTGTATGTGTGCGTGCATGCATGTGTGTGTATATTTATTCATACATATATATATATATACATAAATACATATATATATATATATACAGTATATATACATACATAAATACATGTGTGCATACATAAATACATGTGTGTGTTTGTGTGTGTGTGTGTGCCCAAAGACAGCTAATTCATAGTATAGATAGCTCAGGAGTTCTCTTTCTGAAAACTACAGTTTACTTTTGACTTAAAGGCATATTGAATGAGCTCCTCTCTTTAAAACGCACATTAAGAGCCCTCCAAGCTGACAGTTTATAATCAACACACCAGAGGGAAAGGAGGCACCGTGGTTTCCTGCCTCATTTACTTTCAAAAACAGAATCAAGGTAATGTGTTTTGAATTCTATTATCTCACTGTCAGCTGTGGGATTGCATTTCTTCCTCCCTAGACACTCCCCTCCCCCCATTTAGACTAAACTTGAAGGTGAAATGACTTACTACATTATGATAGCAAGCTCCCAATCCAACCTGACAAGGTAAAGGGGGAAAATAGGAAATGTTCTGAAGTGTAGAGAGCAGATCTGTCCACCCAGCAACCAATATAAAATGCTTCATGTCGGTTTGGGTTGTGTGATGGATGAGACTGGAGATTGTGAGGATGAGTGAAATCAGTCAGAGCAGAAAGGAAAAACCACATGCCTTCTTCTCAGAACCCTAGATCGAAAATGTTCGAGTGCACACAATATGCACATGCACACAGAGGAGGGGGAGAATATGTGCATTTATTTATTTTTATTTTTAAAAGATTTAAAACTTTAATTATGAGTGTGCATGTCTGTATAATTTTTGGGAGGGAGTGGTGTGCACATGAGTGCAGGTGTGCTTGGAGGCCAGAAGAGGACATTGGGTCCCCTGGAGCTGGAGTTAGAGGTGGTCATACACAACCTGACATGGGTGTTGGGCCCTGAACTTCATCCTCTGCAAGAGCAGCAAGTGCTCTTAATGACTGGAGCCAGCTCCGCAGCCACACGTGTGTATTTGTGTGTGTATGCGAGTGTCATGACATGAGAGAGGGAATTGTGTGAGGGGAAGGAAGAGATCTCAGGAGGTGAGGAGAGACTAATGGGATCCATGTAGAAGCAGAAACTGTCTGGGGGAAGAAAAGGAGGTAGGCAGAGTGGGCGGAGCACAGGAGAGCGCGGTTGGGGAGGCAAACAGTTAAAACAAAGTACAAAGACACATGTCTGAAAATACCTTAATGAAACCCATTCTGTTACATTACTAAAAAGATTTTTTAATACAAAGAACAAAAGAAAAACCTCTTAGGAAGCAAAACTGATGGGAGAGGTCTCAGTCACACATAGCTTAACTGTGGGGATGTTTTGAGAAATAGTTTGTTAGCTGATTTTATTACTTAGTGGACATCACGTCCTGTGTTTAGACAACTGTGTCTAACCAGTTTAATTTTACAGGGCCATCCTGGGCTATGTGGTTCATCCTTGAACAACATATCACTGTGTGGTATGTGACTGCCCAATCTTGGTGCTCTCCATGCTGTGGGAGGGAAGAGTGGAGAGGAGGGAAGTGTCTTCCTGCTCCGCCCGACTGCCTCCGTAGGGAGCAGAATCCATTTGTTCCCTGTGTAAATTGTTGAAGATGCTGGGTGAAAAGATCTCTCTGTCTCTGCAAAATTAGAAGCTGACTTCGGTAGGAGGCCACGCAGTTGGGTGCATACAGTGCCAACTGAACTTCAGGAGGGAGCTGAACAGATCCACTGTGACCTCGGCCAGAGTTGTAGGACAGGGTGGTGTTCATAAAACGATCTCTCACAGGAGCTTTGTGAGAAAAATATGAGCATATGTAAAAGGCATGGGGGGGATCACAGTACAGACATCAGTGTAATGGCACAGAGGAGCAGGTGACAGCTTTGAAGCCAGTTGTATCCCTGTCACTGTCTTTCATTACAGATGGAACATGCCAATAGTGTAGCATGTGGGAAAACGTTCATTTTCTTGAGTTGTATAAAAATTAGCACAGAATCTAAATTAGCACCAAGATCTTTCTTCCCACTGTCTAATCCACAAAACCAGCATTCTCTTTTTCAGGATGGCCCTTCTATCTGAGCAGTATCGTGGCACTGCCATTCTCGGGATTAGATGCCACTTCCTCAGAGCAACACGCATTGTCAACAGTCAACTTGACAGGGCCTGGGACCATAGAAGAGGCAAGTCTCTGGGGGATGTCTTCAAGACAGTTTCTAGGCTGGGTTAACTGAGATGGGTCTACAGACCCACCCTAAATGTGAGAGGCACCATTCCATGAACTGGGGGCCTAGACTGAATAAAAAAAGGCTATGGGGTGTGGGGGTGTGTGAACTGAGCACCAGCATTCACCTCTCTTGGCCTTCTAGCTGCAGACACAGTGTGACCGGCTGCCTCTGCTCTCTCCACCATGATGGACTGGGAGCCAAAACAAATCCTCTCTTCCTTGTACTGCTGTCAGATGCTTTTTTTGTAGTGACAAGGCAGCAGTTAAGAGACTGATATCTTCATGTTACTTGACCTCTCAGGGCCCAGGATTTGATTCTAGTAACCCTAGTAACAGCTTTCTTTTTGTCTTCCCTCAACAGTTAGAGTTACTGTTTCACAGAGAACCCCCATTTCAAAGGAATCCACACAGAGCATGGAGAACGTATAAAAATGAGGATTTCTGGGACCACAAGTGCTTGCTTGGCTGCTTCACAAAGTTGTTGAATTGGATTGCTTTCCTAACATGGAATACAGTCATGGCCAGGCCAGCCTTAGCCAGAACCCACACTCCAAAGAAGACAGGACTTGAAGGCAGCATGGCCAGGATGCCAGCAGCAGCATACTGGAGCTGCTAGGAAATGATGCCAAGTACAAGTGCCCTTGCCCTGCCTTACACATAGTGGGCAGTGACAAGAACCACCTCCTAGGTCTTGAGTGACATACTGATTTTGGAGTGGTGAGGGCAAGAGTGACTGACGGTGATGGATGGAGGCTTGGTGACTTTCTTCCCACTGCTTTCAACCTGCAGCAGTCAGCCAAGCCTGTGGGGGCTCCCAGAGCCCATGCTAGAGGGTTTCTGGAATGTGAGCTGCATTGGTTTCTATGATAGCAAGCATGTGTTGCCGGCTTTCTTCAGAATGACATGCTGGCTGTCACTATCAAAGTTTATTATTCACTTGTGATTTTCATGGAGGAGTTTAGTTCCATCTCTCTAATCTAGAAAAAAATGTGAGGGAGCAATATCATAAAGTAGGACCCAGATTGTGCACCAAGGAATGTATCCTCACAGGAGATCCAGAAACTGTGGTAAAAGGCAAGTCCACATGCATGAAGACCCAACAGACAAGAAATCCTTGGATCCTTCACTGAATCCACACTGGCCAAGGCAGAACCACTTCTGGTCTCTGTCTCTCATGCCATGCTTCTTGTCTCTGGGCTCCTTGTTGCGGTAATCTCTATTCTTTACTTACCTAGATGAAAACGACCATTTCCGAGAGACAATCAGGCCCAGGCCTGGCATGGTGAGCCCAGCCCTGTACACTGGGCAAATCATAGCTGCACTGAGGCACCCTCCTGTTCTCTCTCAAGCTGCTTTTTAATCACTTCCATCTCACATCTAGTCCAAGTGGGAAAGAGATGAAAAGGGAATGTAAATTGTACTCTAATAGATTTTGGAATTAGAGGCGATAGCAGCAGGCATCTGATTGCTGTTCTGTGCCTGTAGGAAGGGCGAGTTTTCTTGGCACAGAAAACCTGGTTTCTGACTCTGAGAGACAATAAAGGCTAATAGCCTATGCTGCAGTGTAGGGGTGACACTCAGCTGTGGGCATTTTGCTTGAGGACTGGGGTGCCAGAGCAAAGGCTGTGGTGGGATTTAAAATTATAAAAAGCCTCGTGAAAAATGCATATTTTCATGTACTTTACTGAGTGAATTCCTATACGTTTTGTACACTAAGTGTTTGATGTGGGTACCCCCAGGTAATTTGCTCCCATAATTGGCAATAAATGCTGGTTAAATTTAATGTATTAATGCTGTGCTGGTTAGTTTTATGTCTACTTGACACAAGCTAGAGTCATCAGAGAGGAAGGAGCCTCAGTTGAGGAAAAGCCTCCATAAGATTCAGCTGTAAGGCATTTTATTTCTTAATTAGTGATCAATGGGGAGGCCCCAGCCCATTGTGGGTGGTGTCATCCCTGGGCTGATGGTCCTGGGTTCTATAAGAAAGCAGGCTGAGCAAGCCATGGGGAGCAAGCCAGTAAGCAGCATCCCTCCATGGCCTCTGCATCAGCTCCTGCCTCCAGGTTCCTCCCCTGTTTGAGTTCTTGTCTTGACTTCTTCAATGATGAACAGTGATTTGGAAGTATAAGTCAAATAAACTCTTTCCTCCCCAACTTGTGATAAAAACACAAACTAAAATTTTCTAGACAATACCATTTTAATTTTTGTGTAGCTATGTGAATATGTGGTATGTATGTATGCATATGTATGTTCATATGTGTATGGATATACCTGTGTGGTTGGTCCAAAGTTGATGCCTAGTGTCTTCCTTAATCTCTCTCCACCTTATATACTGAGGTAGGATCTCTTATGGAGCCTGGAGCTATCTTATTTGGCTAGTCTAGCTACCCTGCTTGCTCAGGGGATCTCCCAACTCCCTTTTCCATCACTGAGGTTACACAGTGGGTCTCCATGCCCATCACATTCATGTGGATGCAAACTCTAGTCCTCATGTTGGCATGGCAAGTGATTTATCCACTGAACTATCTATCCAGCCCCCACTATGTTAACTTTAGGAGGTTTATTGACATACAATTCACATACTATTTAAGTGTGTATGGTGGCTAATTTTCATTGTCTGACTGGATTTGTTATCACTGTGGAGACTACATCCCCAGCCAAGTCTATGATAGTCTCTCCAGAGGATGTAACTGAGGACCAAAGACCCACTCTAACTGTAGGCAGTGCCACCCCATGAGCTGGGCTGCAGGACTGAATGTGAAAGGCGAATCACCTGACACCTGCGTTCATCTCCCTATCTTTTGACTGAGGATGCAACGTGGCCAGCTGCCTCCTACTCTAGCTGCCATCATCCCCTAACTATGAGCCAAAGTAAGCCCTTCCTACCTCAAGTGGCTCTTGCCAACAAGGAAAGTAAGGAATACAGGATGCTTTGTGCAGCTACCATGAAATACCTGAGATTGAGTAATGTATGAAGAGCAGAAATCTGTCTGTTGCAGTAAGAGACTGAGTGGTCCAGGATGAAGGCAGTGGGATCTGGTGGAGGCCTTTATGCTGTATTATTATGACATTACACAAGCCAAAGAATCCAGAAGAAATTTTTAAAAAATCAAGCTCATCTTTCATCAGAAACCCACTACTGTGATAACAGTACCTGCCCACTCACAAAGCAGAGCCCTTAGGGTCTAATCATCTCTTCAAATTCCCTCTGGAAGGTTCTGTAGCATTTGCTACATAAAAGATTATGTCACCTGCAACTGAAGATTGCTTTCAGTTTTTCTTACTCTCACTGAATTGACCAACTACAGCTTCAGGACAATGTTGAGTGGAAGTGCCAAGAGGAAACTTTCTTTTTCATGATGTTAAAGAGAAAGCATTAAGTCTCTGATCATTGATGAGAGTCTCACATACACCCATCAGGTGGAGGAAACTCCTTTCAATATGACACATGTGTTGACTGCATATGTGTTACATTGACAGATTTTCCTGTATTGAACCAACGTTCACTTCTAACACAAACTCCACTAGTTCATTTTCTGTAGCCTTTTACAGTAGACGTTGCTGGGTTCATTTTGCTAGTGTTTTGTTGAGGACTTTCAATCTTTGTCTATCAAGGCTGTGGGTTTGTAGTTTTCTTTTCATATCTGTGAATTTGGGAGGTGTTTACTTCCACCTTGAAGGAATGAGCTGAGACCTGCCTCCTCTTCTAGTTCTTGGAAGAGCTTATGATGCATGCTATTAACACTTCTTTAAACACCCAGTAAGATCTTCTAGTGAAGTTTTCTGAGCCTGGGCTTTCTTTGCAGGCACTACAAAGACTGAATTACAATGAGTCTTCTTCCTAATTATAGGACTAGATTTTATTTTAGATTTTAATTCTTCTTGAGTCAGTTTTATTAGTTTGTGCACTTTATAGAAACTTGTTTCATCTAATATATCTTATCTGTTAGCATACAGTTGTTTATCATATTTCTTGTAATCCAATTATTTGTGTGATAGTAGTAGTAATGTTCCCTCTTTCAATCCTGTTTTAAGTTTGATCCTTCTTTTTTCTTGGTTAGTCCAGCTAAAAGGCTGCTCTTGTTGACTTCAGAAAACCAACTTGGAGTTCTATAGGCTTTTCTCTATTTTTCTACCCTGCTTTATCTATTTCCACTTAACTCTATCTTTTTCCTTCTGCTCTGGATTTGGTTTGTGCCTCTTATTCCAAGAGGAATTAAATTGTTGCATTCAGGTGATCTTTCCTTGTCTTTTGAAGGCAGGGCCTTGTACATGGTGGGTGAGCCCTCTCCCATTAACCTAACCTCCTTCTTTTTTCCTAATGTAGGCATTTATCCTATACAATTCTTTCTATTTTTTCTAAGAATTGATTTATCTGTATCTTAGTTCATTCTGGTTGCAGTAAAAAGACATTAGGACGAAAACAACTTACAAAAAAAAAAAAAAGAGTTTATTTGAGGTTTACAGTTTCAGAGGGTTAGAGTCCATGACTGGGTTGGGATCATAGTGGCAGGCAGCAGACATGGCACTGGAGCAGTAGCTGAGTGCTCACATCTTGAGACACAGTCATAGGGTAGAGAGAGCTAATTGGGAATGACACAAGTCTTTTGAAACTTCTCAACCCACCCCCAATGGCACACTTCCTCTAACAAGACCACACCCTTTAATCCCCCCTAAACAGTTTCACTAACTAGGGACCAAGCACTCACGTAGATGAGCTTATGAGGCCTTTCTCATTCAAACCACCACAAGTGACATCCCATATTCTGGCATCTTATGTTTTTATTTTTACCCTTTTCAAAGTGTTCTCTAATTTCTATTGTTTTGTTCTTGGACCTACTAGTTATTGAGAAGCATGTTATTAATTTACATATGCAATTGTGAATTGTACACATTGCCTCTATGTACTTCTTTCTTAACTCAATCACACTGTGGTCAAATATACTGTGTTATTTCAATCTTTTTTTGTTTATTTGTTTTGTTTTGTTTGTTTGTTTTTCGAGACAGGAAGCCCAGGCTGGCCTCAAACTCACAGAGATCCACCTGGCTCTGCCTCCTGAATGCTGGGATTACAGGTGTGCGCCACCGCCGCCGCTGCCGCCGCCACCACCACCAGGTGTCGATCTTTTAAATTTTTACCAAAGCTTGTTTTATGGCTGAGGCTGGTTTGTATTAGAAAATATTCCACCTGCACTTGAGATATGGCTATGGGTGTTAGGTCATAGACCTACAGCTTTAAGATGTAACTGTTGTAAGAGATTGGCAGCCTGAGCAAGATCTAGCCATGGCTTGCATACTCTCTGTCTCTCTTCTCATCTCTGTCTCTCTGTCCCCACCCCGTACAAGCAGCAAAGTGTAAAGGAGAATCCCTCCCAGCCTCTTCCAGGCAACTATAGCCCAGAAGTCCAGTCCCACGTAGCTTTGAGTTAAGGCTCTGCTTCATATCTAGTGCCTCATTGTAAAAGCCACTTATCACAGAGAGCACCCACCCCATACCCATCAAAGTAGATGTTTGTTTGTTTGTTCTCTTGAACATTAACAATGCAATACGGCTTACAAGCGGAGATTTGTAACTGACCAGTCTTTGCAGTCTTTGAGGGCCAATGAGCTGAAAATAAGAATATGTGGCACTTCTTCCCAAAGTAGCAAAGCCTTATGAGTGCACATGCTCACCCTTTTCCTGTCTTTCTAGCTGCAGTTTAGATTCAACTCCTGGAGTTTCAACAGCTATGTTTTAACAATGGCAATGCAGTCCAGAAGTTAATTTTAAACTACTATTAGGAGTTGATTAGCCAAAGAACTTGATGGCATTAGCAAGTAGTTCCACTAGCCCTAGGTGGCCCATCTCTGAGCTCCTTTTATGCTAGAAATCAATTTGGATCTGGCTAAGCCCACAGCAGGGATTTTTTTTTAAAAAAAAGTAGTGTGTGTGGGGGTGGGGGGTGGGGGGGGTGGGTGGGTAAGCAGCACACTCATGAAAGCCAGAAGAGGGCACCAGATCCCCTAGAGCTAGAGTTAAGCATCAGGGTGAGCCACTCAACATGGGTGCTAAAAACTAAACTCTTGTTCTCTGGAAGAGCAGCAGGTACCTTTAACTGCTGAGTCATTTTTCCGGTACTGGGCAGGTTTCTTTGGAACATCTTGTTGTTAATCTTCCTTCAGGGAAGTCAGTTAATTTCTCTACTCTTCCATGTTTCCATGTTTGAGTTAGTGGTAATACCATTTACTTCTTAAGCCCTTCCTGCAGCTTACCAGCAGTATACATGAAGACAGTCAGTGAATGATGAGTGGCCGAGTTACTTTTCTGTTGCTGTGATAACATAGTATGACACTAGCAGTTTGAAGAAGCGGGGATGGGGTTTGGCCCATAGTCCATCACTGAAGGGTAGTCACAGTGACAGGAGCTTGGAGCAACTGGTCACACTGCATCCTCAGTCAGGAAGCCAAGGGTGGTGGATTGTTGAGTTTAACTCACTTTCTGTGCATACAGTCCTGGATCCCAGGCCAGGGAACAACAATGGGCATGTTGTCCCCACTCAAGATGATCTCCCATAGGTGGGCCCAGGGGTCCATCTCCCAGGTGAGTCTGGAAGTCACCAGGTGACAGCTAAGATTCACTTGACAGTGTGTGTGGAGCCTGGAAGAGTATGTATTCTATGAGGGCCTTTCCAGGAAGCTTTAACAGAAGACTCGCCCTGAATGTGACGGCACCACATGGTCTAGGATCACAAACAGAATAGAAAGAAGAGCACGTAGCACCAACCAGTGCTCATCGCTCTCTGCTTCCTCACTGTTGATGCCATGTGACCAGCTGCCTCAGACTCCTGCTGCTGTGTCTTGCCCTCCAGGATGGACTCCACCCTCAGCCTGTGAGCCCGAGTAAACCTTCCTTCTGGAAGCTGCTTCCACCAGGCATTTGGTCACAGTGATGAGAAAGCAACTGTTGTGAGCATTAGGACATTGTGGACACAAAGTGTCAAGTGGGTGGGCTACAGAAAGTTCTCCAATAGCCTGGAGGACTCTGTGGGGGGGTTCCAAAAGAACCCCTATCCTGCTTTTGGAACTAAGTGAATTGCTGTCCAAACCAAGTCATGGCTTCACTGTTCTAATTTCCAGGCCCCACAGAGAAGAGGGGGACATTTGTGGGGTTTCTGACACGAGTTCAGTTAGGAGGTGGCAAAGTTGGCTTCCACTAACCCTTAAGAACATAAGCTAATTGTAGGTACCCAACTGACCAACTGAGTGCCACCTCTTGTTAACACAAAGGGGACTCTGCAAGATAATCTGTCCTCTTGCCTGAGCTGGAGAGATGTCTCTTTACATCAAACATTTGCCTTTCCAGGGACCCAAGTTTGGTTCCCAGAACTCAGGATGGGCACCTTCAGAAGATCTGATACCTTCTTATGCAGGGAACCCCACAGATGTGGCATACACACAGACACAAATAAAAATTAAAATCTTACGAAGGAGATCCTTCCACTTCAGCCTCCTTGGTGTCAAGTTACAGATATGTACCACGGCACCCAGTTTAATCATTGGAGAAAACAATGGCAGTTAGTCTATACTTTTGACACGTTTTCCATTCTTAAAGTTAGGTAGAAGATGACAGTACCAGCTCATAACTGCTACAAATTTTACGTATTGAATTTTTGTTTGTCAACTCATAATTCACTCAGCTTTTCCTTTGGTTCGGACTTCAAGTCTCCACAAAGAGTCTTTGTTCATTCAATCCCTGCTATTACATTCATTTTCCCATGTGACCGACCATTATGCATGGCATGCTCAGCCTTCGAGTTGATTTCCTGTCTCCTCTATGGAGTCATAAGAATGTGAAATATTAAACCTTATCCTGAAATACACAGCAAAGCTTGTAAGCTATGTACAGAACTGACATCCGTTAATCAAATAAATCTATGATGGAGAGGGATATTTGCATCTTTTATTGTCGTTTTGCATGCACAGGTGTAATAATATTTGAAGTCAAGCAGAACCAATTCCAGTTAGTTCACTTGCGCAGCAGCTTGGGATCTGGGTCAGCTGCTTCTACTACTGCTTCTCTCGTAAGACAAGTGCTTAAGTGCAAATGGTGTTTGGGAAGTTCAGGTGCAGACAGGAGGAAGCAAAGGGTGATGGGGGATAGGAATATCTGTAGAGGGGTGGGCTCTAGGAAATAGAATAAAACATACATTCCAGATAATCCCACCAGAAGATGGTAAAAAGTTAAAGTATTTATGTCCCAGTACCCAAGGGTGACTGGCTAAAGGCAGAGTCCATGGAAATTGAACTCCTCTGCATTTTGGGCTTTCCATGCAGAGAGGCAGAAAGGGAACCAAAAACTACAGGCTGGCAGCTAAATGCTAGCTAGCTGGAGGCCATGAAAAGTACAATCTGAGAAATGGGGGTGGGAGTGGGAATGGGGGGACACAGACAGTTATGGTCCCTGTACCCTGAAGGTGTTGTCCCTGTAAGGTATCCAGAGCCCAGATGTGACCTTGAGAGCAGGGATCAGTACTGCACTGCCCAGGGGCTGAACCTACCTCAGTTTCCAGAGTCTCCCAGACCCTCATTTCCACTCCCCACTTGGTCAGTTCCAGCAGTAGCTGCTGAACAGCAGCACAAGGAAGCAGCTAAGTCATTAGAGACTATGATGATGGTTAAACATACATAGATTTGTGTTCTAGCTTCCTTCTGTTGTTGTGATAAAATACTCCAACCAAAAGCAACTTGGGGATGAAAGGGTTTATTTAGCTTATACTTCCAGATCATAGTCATCACTGAGGGAACTCAGGACAGGAACTCAAGCAGGAACTGCTGGCTCACTCTCAGACCCATGCTTAGCTAGCTTTCTTGTATAGCTTGCACAAGGAATGGTGCCACCCACAGTGGGCTAGGTCTTCCTATATCGATTAACAATCAAGATCACCCCCACAGAAATGCCCACCAGCCAGTCTGATCTGGGCAATCTCTCAGTTGAGAGTCACTTCTCAGGTGAGTATAAACTGTGTCAAGGTAACAGTTGAAGTTATCTAGGACAACATCATAGTTTGAAGAATGAAGAGGCCTCCCCAGGTCACTTAAGACCTGTGGAAGCTCCTTTGGAGCCCCAGATCTGATCTCTGCTCTGGCTTCTGTGGTTGCCTATCTAGTTGCCACATAAATCTTTATCTTACTTCTCTGTAGTGGATAGCCATCCCAGCATTGGCCTGGAAGTTCCAACCCCCATTGAGGCTTCGGTAATGGTCACGCCCACAAGGCGGGGCGGAGGAGGAAGCAGAAGACCCAGGATCCAGAGGAGGGCTCTCTCTCTCTTGGTTCCGGGACCCTGGATGCTGGAGGTAGACCGAGCAGAGTTCTCCAGAGAACACCACCGGACTGCGCTATACCTTTGCCAGACCCTGCAACCTACCCCTTCATTTGTAAGTTATCCCACAAAATAAACCTCCCTTTTAACTACGTGGAGTGGCCTTAATAATTTCACCAATACTTCTCAGCCATCTATCAGTCCTGATAGTATGGTAGGAAATGGTTGACCAGATGGACTGAACTGTAGGTTATCAAGTTTAAAGATATGCTTTAAGTATCCATTTTTCTATTTCCTGGGTTTCATTAATGGAAATCAACAAGCAATTATGTAAAAGTTCAGCCAAAAAAATCTATGGCAAATTGTAATAAGATGTAGTTCCAGCAATCAGAGATTCTGAACTTAATTAATGCTCTGCTATTTTGAATTTCTGTAATATGGATTTAGATGCCTTTTTATAACTCCAATTTTATATTGAGATGGATTTTCTATTAATATGTAAGTTACTAGTAGTGTTAACTAATGCATGAAACCTACTGACCCTCTACAATTTTTTTTGTTATAATAAAATACTAATGCAAATGTGCTTCTGCATATGGCTGTTTGTTAGAATGCCCAGAACCCTTGGCATACTGGCTATGCCTTAGCCTCTTCATCTGTATCTCATAAGGCTGACTGAACTCTCAGGGAACTCATTTGCTGTTTAATTTTCGAACTGTACATTCTGGCCAAAGAAAAGAAATCCCAATTTAGAAGAACTGATTGTTGTAAAGCAAAGCCTTGATCATTTTCAATGTTATAAATCTCTCCCAAAATTTGTCTCTTTAGTTTTTCACTGCAGAGGCTGTTGGGAATTGCAGAAAAGCCAGAACAAATGAGTTTTGCACTAAAGAAGATAAAGCAGGCAGAACCAAGAGATGCTCAGACATTTAGACATTGATTGGGTAAGCCTTGGTCATTTAGGCTAAGTGACAGTGTTGCCACCAGCTAGCTTTCCAAGAGGTCCTGTAAGCTGCCAAGGCACTGGCTTGCTCTCCTTGGAGGTGAGGGACGGTCTATCAAAGGCATTCTCACAGCTACCCTTTCTTCTGGGGACCTCAGAGCTCAGCACAAACAGCCACTCATCCACGTCCAGGCTGAGACAATGCCCCCATTCACAGTGCTGAAAGCAGTTTTCAGGCAGTAATCCAGCAGCAGACAAGTACAGCAGACTCAGGAGTTAGAAAGGGGTTGAAAGAAAGGCAGATGCCCAGCTCTGCTCAACTGTAGAGGTCACCAGAACCTCCTTTAAGGACAAGACACATGTGCCAAAAGGGAGATAGATTTTCCTCAGAACACCAGATCATCTCCCAGTTCATTGTCACCCAAGATGATCTGGGTGGCCTGCCCCTGCTGTAGTCCCGCAGAGGATTAGCAGACATGGCTTCCTGGCTCTTTTGTCCTCTATGTAGACCTGCTGGACCAGAACCTGAGTGCCAGGGGCCTCGAATCCAACCTTAATAGGCTCCATTGAGTTCCATTGTAGTCACACTGTCCTTTATCTCCAAGTTCAAGTTGGTGGTGGCACACACCTATAATCCCAGTACTCAAGAAGCAGAAGCAGGCAGATCTCTATGAGTTCCAGGCTTGGCTGGGCCTAGAGGGCTACTTCCAGGACAGGCTCCAAAACTACAGGGAGAAACCCTGTTTCAAAAAACCAAACAACAACAACAACAACAACAAAAACACTAGGATCCCACAGTCTGCACAGAGTGGAGCTGGAATTCCATTCCAGGACTCCACGCTGTAAGAAATAAGTCATTGTGGCCCATTTTCAGTATGAGGTGCACTTATTAAAGCTCATCATAGAGTTCAGAGAAGGAGTAGGCCCTAGGCCCCCTCATCCCTAGCTGGTGACTGTTTGTCTCACAACTTTGAGAGCTGTGAAGTCTCCGGCAGTCTGTTAAACAACTGAGCCCCAGAATATTCATGAGGTAAGATTATGTATTCTAACCAACAGCGTGTAGATCTCTCTCTCTCTCTCTCTCTCTCTCTCTCTCTCTCTCTGTGTGTGTGGGGGGGGGGCGGGTATTTGGGTATGCTAGAAGCATCCAAAGATTGTACCTCTCAGGAGAACCAGCCTATGGGGAAAGGGATCAGCAGTTTCTCACAACCTGGATCTTTAAAAACTACTGTGTTGCTGGGCAGTGGTGGCGCACACCTTTAGTCCCAGCACTCAGGAGGCAGAGGCAGCCAGATCTCTGTGAGTTCGAGGCCAGCCTGGGCTACCAAGTAAGTTCCAGGAAAGGCGCAAAGCTTCACAGAGAAACCCTGTCTTGAAAAACAAAACAAAACAAACAAACAAACAAACAAAAAAACCCAGAAAACAAAAAACAAAAAAACTACTGTGTCATGCAGAGGTGACAAGCCAACTGTTTTGCCTATGCTCTGTGCTGGCATCCCTTTCTTCAGAACTGCTTCTCTCTCACTAGTCTCTGTAATTTAGGATAGACTGAGGTCTTGTTCCTGTGAACTCTCCCATGGGCTGTGTTCTTCACGCTCCCAAGCTGTCACTCCCTAGTACTTGCTACCAATGACCTCAGTAGGCACCCTCACTGAGGAATAGCTGTGCCATATTTCGTAGTTGGGTTTACCTTCCCGGGAGGGTTGAGCAACCTATTAGTCTTAGGGAGGGAAAAGAATTCTTGGTTCTTACCAGGAGTTTTCTACCTATACATAACATCAATTTTATTTCATTTCCCACTTAAGAAACAAAAGAGCTACAATTCCATCATCAAACACATGGAAGTTAAAGAGACTTATACCAAGACACTCAGACCATCAAACCCCAAGAGAATGACTTTCAGAGACTTAGTATTCCTTGTTCAACCCTTCCCACTGAAACTACCTCTTCTGAATAGTTTGAAAATTTAAAAAAATGAGTGATTAAAAAATTATTATAGCTCGCAACTCTGTACTGGAAGCATCTGTTCTACTGATAATGAATTCATGTCATCACTGTTACTTATGGTCCCCTGATCTTTCTGTGGAAACACCGGGCTGGAGATAAGTGGGAAGGAGAGGAAAAGGGAGCTGATGCAACCTAATAGGACAGGATGTGCCTGGAGCATATCAGAGCTGCCAAGGACACGAGGTGGAGATATTAATTACTGATCATTGACAGGGTGGGGAAGTTGAGTGGGTTTAGGTTCCTGCAGGAGATCACATTTAAGGAGCATTTTACACACTAGGGATCATTTCAGGAGGAAGTGATAGGAGAAAGGAGGACACATCAAAATGCAGGGATGGATCGATATGGGTGAAGGTATAGGGGGAGGTAGTCTGGGCACAGACAGCTGGCACCTTCCTTAGAAGACCAGAGTTAGGACGAGTAGGGTGTGGCAAGAAGGAAAACTGCCAAGGAGAGGTTAGGGAAGACCACTCGGAGACTCAGGTGCCTGATGGTCCTGAGGACAGCCCTGAACATGTGGCAGCATGTGAGAAAAGAGCCACCTGGGAATGCACAGTGATGGCATGGTAAACCTGCATTTGCAGAAGAGACACTTGGAAGAACACTGGTCGTTTGCCTGTGAGAGCTGTTGCTGTCCTGTGACAGAGTGTGACCACATGCCCTCACCTACTATTCATTCACCACTGTGGTCAACAACATGGAAGCTGTGTAGTCAGCAGATCTCAAGGTGAATAATACATGCAAGCAGTATTAACACAGGCCAACAGCTGGTGACTGCGGGACAGTATGTCCCGTGTGAGCTGTGCCAACTGCCTGTGTTTTCTACTCCCTTTCTAACATCCCCAGATGAGCATTGGAATATAGCTGTGTTGTCCCTGTATCCCTGATTCCATCCTTCTGTCCCCTCCGCCGATTGTTGGGTTGCATTTTTATTTACTTATTTCGTTTTTGTCCCACTAAAGAGAAAAAAAAGTTAAATTTAAATTTCATTTGCATTTATGGATACAATTAACAAATGTAAGTCAAAAATTGAAATTGATGGTGCTGGAGTGATAACTCAGCCGGTAAAGTGCTTGTCTTGCTAGCAAGGTCACAGTGAGGATCAGAGCACTGCTGTAAGCAGCAGCATGCTCTACTCCAGGGCACTCAGGACACATGCACCAAGAGCTGAGGGAGAGGGCCCAAGTGTGGTCCTGATCACAGAGCCTCAGGGCGGGAGCACCCACAAGGCTCAGGCTCCAAGAAGGGGAACCTGTGTCCAGGTCTCCTATCCGGAAGAGACAGGGAGGAAAGAATTCTGATGTGACCTCCTGAATATCACCCAAAGAAAAGAGGGGCGATGTGTGAAGAGAAGGGCAGAGGTGTCCAAAGGGGACACAGACCATCAAATTCTCCCTGGGATCTTGTCATGTCCAGAGCCCAGAAACATCTCGTGAAAACTGATACTCTGAGTTTTCAGACAGATGACAGTGCACAGTTGTAATCCCAGCACTTGGGAGGTAGACCCAGGAGGATTGTGAGTTCAGGGCCAATCTTGCTAGTATGAGTTTGAGGGCAGCCTGGGATGTTTAGGACTCTCTCAAAACACCAAAAAGCTAATAATAAAACCAGAAGAATTTTCCAGTGTTGGGAGTGCCAGGCAAATACCTTGTTTTTAAAAACAAAATAATTAAGATGATAATGATGATAAAAACACAGGTGTCCAACAAAAATGAATTGAGGAGGGAAACATGGTTTATATGATTTTAAATATATTTAATTTTAAAGCAATTTTGTGATAATTAAAAAGATAAGGGGTTTAAGAAATGCTATCTACATCCACTTCAAGTCGATTTCTCCCAGGAAGCATGCTCCAGTCCCTTTATCACATCCCTGTCCACTTCCTTGTGAGGAGAGCTCCTTATGCTTCAGGTTCAGGTGACCCTGGATGTGGGGCCCTTGCTCAAGCCATTTATTCTGGGGAGGAGCTGCAACCTGCGTTTCAATGGCAGGACACAGACTAGAGGCATTTCTTTCTATAAGATTTTAGCTTATTTAACTTGTATGTGGGGGAGTGTGGAGGTCAGAGGACTACATGTGGGAGTCGGTTCTCTCCTTCTACTAAGTGGGTCCTGTGGCAAGTGCCTTTACCTGCTGAGTCATCTCAGCTGCCCACATTTCCTTACTTAGCCATGGTGTACTGAATGCCCACTCCACCAGGTTAGATAAGCACAGGCACAGGAGCAGATAACAATGTGCAGAATGACTGGCACCAGGCAGCTACTTGGGAAAAGAAGAATGAATGAGCAAGTGAATGAGAGAGTGAGTGAATGAATGAGTGAGTGAGTAAGAGTGAGTGAGTGAATGAATGAATGAGAGAGTGAATAATAGAGTGAATGAATGGATGAGTGAATGCATGAATGAATGATTCAGTGGAAGAACTGAGGTGTTGTGAAGAAGATCTAGTCTTGAAAGATGCTGAAGGCAGGGTCAGGGCAGTTGGGAGGTTGGAGAGGGGCATGCTGGGTAAAAGAAGAACACGCCTGAAAGCACTAAGATAGCAGAGAACAAGCATGTTGCAGAAGTTGCTTGAGGTATAGTATAGCAGGGTTGAGCAAGAGATAGAAAGGGTCTTAAGTAGAAGTCTTCATTCACATCTAAATTTGCCATTTTTATGAGCACCAAGCACAAGCACAAATGACAGCCAAGGTCTCTGTGTGGACTGTATTAAGTCACTACTGCTCTGACAAACACCCGACAAGATGCCAATCCAAGAGAGAAGGTTCATCTTGGCTCCCAGCTTGAGGTCACATGGCATGCACAGTCAGGAAGCCGAGAGAGAAGGATGCTTGTGCTCAGCTTGCTCTCCTTTTTGCCCAGGCTGAGACTCCAGCCTGTGTAGCATTGCCATCCACAGTTAAGGTGAGCCTTCCCATCTCATTAGACCTAGTCTAGAGAATCCCTCCCAGACATCCCAGAGGCTCATCCATCTCCTTGGAGATTCTGAATCCTGTCTAGTTAGCAGTCATTGTCAATCACACATGTTAACATACCGCCATATCAGATGTATATGCTAGTTCTCGTTCACCCTATTCTATGTGTAGATAAACACAAGGTCAGGGGATTCAAGAAACACAAAAAGTCACATGGATTGAATGAGTTCTTATTGGATAGTTAAAGGAATTTCAGAAACAGTCAAGAAACAACTTGGGATTCTCTCTCTATCACACACACACACACACAAACACATGTGTGCATATGAGTGTATATGTATGTTTATTTATATATACACCCACACATATATATACACACATTTTATATATATATATATATATATATATATATATATATATATATATATATATATATATATATAGTATGTGTGTGTATATATGGTTGTTTACACACACACACACACACACACACACTGTGGTTTATAGTCTTCCATGAGATGTATCTTGAAGTGACATCAAAGTTTGGAATGAACAGACCTCTGAGTGGTTCACGTTTCACTTTATTGGTAACTAATTGAAGAAAATGTATACTGGTCTTTCAAAACTCAAGATTACTCTACACCTCAGGCCTGAACCGCTTTCTAGAAGCTGCATCTAGACAGAAGATGTGTGACTCCACACAGAGCTCAATTTACTCAATTATGAGCACAAATAAGCAATTGAAAAATGACAGAATCCTATGCGTTTTCTGTTTCCTGACTGTGGAGGACCAATGTGACCAATGTGACCACACCTCCCCACCACAACGCCCCTTAAATTCTAAACTGAGGTAAATCCTGCTTTCCTCACACTGCTTTGTGTCCACTCTCTGGTCAAGGCCAAATACCAGTAACTAATATAGTCAGTGATGAGCTAAAATATGTTGGAATCCATCTGTAACTCCAATTACGTGCCAGTTAAAATAGAATGGTCAGTGACACGGTCATTTTATTACTTTATAATCTGCCGTCACAAGACAGCAGATACATTTTAGGTTTTTGAGGGGAAATTTTAACCACGCAAGCTATTTACACTAAGATGTGGAAGGGCATACACACTGCTGTCAGTGTGGGTGCTCTGTGTGGGGAGAATGAGACATAGAGGTACGGTAGTGGTGGGGTGGGGTGTCATAAGGGAAGAAAGGTCAGAGCAAGAAGTGTGAATGTGAGCATGAGGAGACAGGGAAGAGGATGGAAACAAACGGCTGACCACTTAGCAAGAATATAGTTTGGCTTCAATCTCACAACAAAGATGTTTCAGAAGTCCATCCCTGTCTTCTGACCTAGAAAGTCCATTTCAAGGGAGAAATTCATTTCAAGTGAATAAAGATGCCAGTAGATGTTCATTCTCATGGGTGTTTGTTTTGATGTTACACACACAGGTAGGAAGCTAGAAACAAATAAATGTACACACGGTTGACAGCTCCAGAGTTGAAGCCTGTGAATGATGGACTAGGATGTAACCATTGAAAACACTGACTTAAAATTACTTCAACCCCAAAGGAAATGCATGTATGTGATTGTTTACAATGAGGCACAAACTCTGGGTAACTTTGCTCCAGTTTCATAAAAGCAGATGACACATAGACTCGAGGAAAGAGACTAGGAAGAAGGAAGGCAAGCAGCTATCTTTATAAGATTTACTTTCAGTATTTTTTATTACATGGAGATGTGTGCCTGTGGGTTGGTATGTGCATGAGAGTGCAGGTGTTCATGGAGGCCAGAGGCGTGGTGTCCCCTGGAGCCAGAGCCACAGAAGGCTCCGAACCTTGGGGTTCTCCTACCATCTTACCACCTTGTAAGAGTGAGTGAGTGAGTGAATGAATGGATGAGTGAGTGAATAATAGAGTGAGTGAGTGAATGAGAGGATGAGTGAATATATGAATGAATGATTCAGTGGAAGAACTGAGGTGTTGTGAAGAAGACTCCTAGTCACAACTGTGAGAAGGGAGCCAACTTAAAATTACTTTCTAATTTTCTTTGGAATAAGTTGTGTGTGTGTGTGCATGCATGTGTGTGTGTGTGTGTGTGTGTGTGTGTGTGTGTGTGTGTCTGTCTGTCTGTGTGTGAAAATGCACACACATGTTTGCCTCAGGTGTCTTCCTCTGTCAGCACTCTCCACCTTATCATTTGAGAAAGAACCTAGAGTTTGCCGTTTCTGCTAGACTAGCTGGCCAGCAAGCCCCTGGGATCCAGCTATGCCTCCACCTGAGCACAGAGTTGGGAGCATGCACAGCCCTGTCTGGTGATGACAGAGGAGTTAGGGATCAAACTCAGCTCCTCACACTTGTGCAGAAGACATTGTACAATTTGAGCCAGCTTCTCTGCCCTTTTTTTCTGTGTATTTTTTTTTTAAAATCACAAAACCACAGAGGTCTTGCACACTTGTCTAATTTGCACCAACCACTAAAGACTGATTGTGGAAAAGGGAAGGAAAACCAGGAGGGGCCTTCAGTCTGTGAAGAGGACACTTACCCTGGCTGAGATTGCCCTGCTGAATGCTGACGAGATGTTTAAGGACTTGGGGGACTGGTTCTGCTCTGGCTCTCATGGTGACAAAGGGCAGATGTTTTGCTTAGGATTCAAGAATTGTAACTCAAGCTTCATGTGTCACAAGTGCCTTGGGATGTCCCAGTAGGTCATAATCCCTCATCTTCTTGCTTAGACTGCTCTTGAGGCAGCAGCTCCCATAGCTGTTAGCTCCTCCATTCCAGATTCCACAGAGTGCCTCCGCCATTTTCCCATCTATACGTTCTTTCATCTTTATGTTAACTTTGAAAATGTACACATGTATGTATGTGTTGTGTGCATGAATCTTTGTATACCTGTTGGGATTTGTATGGGCATATATGTGTATGGGGTGGGACCAGGACTTGAGCAGAAGTCATTGAGGATGCTGCTTGCTGGATTCCCCACAGGTTCATTTGTAGCTAGCTTTTTTGCACAGTTAAGGATCATCTGCCCAGGGAACGGTGCAGTCTGTGGAGTACTGGACCCTTCTACATCAATTTTCAAATCAATCCCTGACAGACAGACATGCTCACAGGCCAGTCTTATCTGGGTAATCCTTTAATAGAGACTTCCTTCTCAGAGGACCCTAGACTGTGTCAAGCCAACAGTTAAAGCTAACAAAGAAACCTGGTCTCTCTTTGACTTCAAGTTAGTCCAGCTAGCTGGCTGGCTATAGGGATACCCTGGAGGCTGCCACATCACTGCCTGTTTATGTGGGTGCTGGGAATATGAATTCCCCGGTCTTCATATTTGCACTCAAGCATTTTATCTACTAAGCCATCTCAGTTCCTATTTACATTTTTACTTTTAAGATATGATCTTTGGAAATCTCCAGAACATTTTGTATAAGAGCAATTAAAAATGAACTCCTCCTCCCTAGTAACAAACCTTACACAGAATAAAGTTTTTTCTGGTAAATGAGCCTGAGTTTCTGAGATCCCATATCTTCTTGATAAGAACGTTATCTTATCTCTAAAGCCAGAATCATGTGGCCAAAGCTGCCAACTTCTGCTGCTTACTGGAGCGGGAACATGGCCCCCTTGTTTAATTACATTTCACCAGCTTTCCGTTTTCCTTCACTGCTTAAGCTTGGCTGTCTTTGAACTTGATCTTTAGACCAGGCTGGCCTCAGACTCAGAGATCACCAACCTCTGCCTTCTGAGTACTAGAATTAAAGGCATGCACCATCACACCTGGGTTTAAACTTTTCTTTAATTCCTTTCCACAAGTTGGAAACCTTAGCTGGGTGGGATCTTGCCTAGCGAAATGACAAGGGTTCATGATACAACCCTTATAGTCATCCATTTTCCCCTCTATAGAATATGTGGTCTCGATGCAGATAATTTCTTCACTGACGGAGTGAAAAGTGGTCCTGAGTGCAGTCAAAGACATGTTGGACTGTGGCCTGTGCAATAGTCCTTAGCCTTCCAGAACTCACCCCCACACAGCATGGTCTTATTCCTTAGTATTCAACTTATCCCATTCTAGAAAAGCTTTATTTAAATTTAAATGAGTTTAATTAGAATTCATGTGTGTCTGCATGTGTGCATGTTTGTGTATGTGTAAGTGCAGTCGAGTGTGCCAGTGTGCATACACACATGTGTTCATGTGTGTGGAGGCCAGAGGACTATCTCAGCTGTCATTCCTCAGTCAGCACTCACCTTATATTTTATTTATTTATTTATTTATTTATTTATTTATTTATTTATTTATTATGTACACAGAAGAGGGTGCCAGACCTCATTACAGATGGTTGTGAGCCACCATGTGGGTGCTGGGAATTGAACTCAGGACCTCTGGAAGAGCAGTCGGTGCTCTTAACCTCTGAGCCTCACCTTATTTTTTGAAACAGTATCTCTCATTGGCCTGGAGCTCACCAGTAATCAAGGCTGACTGGCCAGTGAGCTCTAGAGGTCCACCCATCTTCAGCTTTTTAATGTGCATTCTTTTCTGGTCTGCTCAGTCATTTTTGTGGAATAAATGCTAATAGATCCATGATTGCTTTCCCAAATGTCATCTAAAACATCCATCAAGGTGCTGTGCTTTGGGACCAGGCATGACAGTAAACTTGTGCTCCCTCTAGTGGCCTTGAAAGAGCATAGCACAGCTATTGAGAGGAAGATGTCAGGGTTCACAGCCACAATAGCAGGATATCCCACTCCACAATTTCACATTAAAGGACAGTCTAACTTAGATTTTCAACTCTTGGTGAATGCATATTCTCTCTCTCTCTCTCTCTCTCTCTCTCTCTCTCTCTCTCTCTCTCTCTCTCTCTCTCTCTCTCTCTCTCTCTCTCTCTTCTCTTTCTCTCTACCTGTCTGGGTACATGCATGCACAGTGCATATTTAGAGAGCCCAGAAAGACTTTGGGTGTGTGTTGGTCTTCTGGCACCTTCCACCTATTGTTTGAAACAGGGTCTCTCAGGCCTGGTACCTGCTCCCATCCCTTCCAGGAAGCTTCCTATCTTGCAGGACTGGGAATACAGGTGCGTGCTCTGCTATGCGTAGTCTTTTATGTGGGTTCTTGGGATCTGAAATGCTTTATAGACTGAGCCATCATCCCAGCCTGAAAATGGAGTAATAATCTCAGCATAATGTAACCAGGAAATCAAAATGCAAATCTATACCCCTGGGTCTGAATCTCTATTGTAGAAGAATATATATTCTTTGAACACAGTAGAAAAGGCAGAGGCAGAAATAACCAGCCTAGCAAGTGGGGTGATAGTGAGTCCAGTGAGTGAGGCCCCACCCTTCCTAAGCTCTGCACAAGGCTGGGTGTGTACACACTTCTCTGCTCTTGCTGGGTGATGCAGGATGCAGACCTTGAAGGCCACCCTGCATGTATCCCCGCTGCCTCTGGCAGAGACTGTCCGCAATGGCTCTGATGCTGCAAGGCAGCATGCTTTATGGGCAGTGCCCTCCTGGCTGCGCTGTTATTTCTTTGGCTCTACACACCCTGTTCTGTTCTCTCCTTTTTATTACACAGCAGAGGTTTGTAATAAACTCCTCCCGAGGAGGAATATGAACAACTGAGTCCTGCGGCCTCTGGC
This sequence comes from Onychomys torridus, assembly GCF_903995425.1. Lineage (NCBI taxonomy): Eukaryota > Metazoa > Chordata > Mammalia > Rodentia > Cricetidae > Onychomys > Onychomys torridus. Next base: position 89,928,695 of record NC_050447.1, on the reverse strand, counting down.
GGAGGCTCACACTTCCTTGACAACAAATTTTCTTTATGTCCCCAGTCTTTCAGGAAGCCTTGTGCTCAGGGCAGTCTTGGAAGTACTTTCTAAGAAAACAAACCATGTAATTAGGGGAAAGCATTCGGCCTTATGAGCCATTCACTCCAAGTATTTGTTACAGTCAGTAAAAGCAAGAGAGATCGTAGCAGTATGTAAGGAGCTGAGAAGCCAGAGCTAAGGCCCTACCAGGGTAACTTAGAAGATGCTGAAACCAGAGAGCTCTGTGAGTCACTCAGAGCTTGGAGCAACACTGCCTTGCTGCCTGGTGGTACCCTGGGACTCCTCATCCCAGCCCCTCCCTGTAGTGGGAACTGACCATGAATGCTGTTATGTCTAATTATGATTCATCATCATCCTCATTCATGCCTACACCTTCTCCCCTCCTCCAACACAGACTTCCATGATTGACTGATTTCCTCCTTCCATTCCTTCTTTCTCTCTTTCTCCCTTCTTCTTCCCCTCCCCTCCTCTCTTTCTTCTTTCTCTTCTCCCTCTTTCTTTTGATAGTGTTGAGCTGTAGGTAGCACAGGCTAATATCAAATGTACCATTCTCCTGCCTTAGCCCTCCAAATGCTGGAATTTCTGGGGTCTTCCAGAATGAGGGTTAGAAATGCAGGGTCCCTTCCCCTCCAAGTCTGATACATCCAACTCATCAGTTTCTGAGGCGACAAATCGAAGCCCAGCCTGCTTCCCTGTCCTAAGGAATGCTAGGGAGAGTCTATGTGCGACATATTTAGGACAATGTGTCTGGGGCTCTTTCAATAGCGGTATTCATGATTTTGGCAAGTTTAGACTGATCTGCAGCCCCAGAGCCGATAAGAAGTTATTGGTGGCCCAGAAGTGATCAGAGAAGACCATAACCAAAGTAAAACATTGTTGTGGCCTGCTGAGTTCCTCTGTCCCTGCTGACTCCTGTCTCTTTGACACGGCTCTGTAAGGGCCATCATCACTGGCTCCAAGAGGTAAGATCCCACCTGTGACACCATCTTTAACACCTGTATCAGCCATGCCCAAAGCTAAGTCAACTCCTGGCCTTTACCTCTTCCTGCCAAAGAGCACTTCAGAGTCAGGTGCCCAGAGTCCGATCCTGTCATCTTTTTATCCCACAGGGTGTTTCTCTCCCTGGCAGACACTCCCCACATCTTTCTAATTTCCCAGGCTCTTTAGCCACTTGAAAGCTGCATTTTGCTTTGCTGACATGTTGCTTCACTAGGGTAGCACCTTCAATTCAATGGTAAAAGGACAAAGCAGTCCAGTGATAGTCTTGAGGGCCTGGGGAGGGGCTAAGGACTACAGAATTCAGAGGTCCTTAATGCCATATTACATTCTGTGGGTGAAGAGCTGATCCAGTCCTCCAGATTGCTCCTTGTAAGCTTCTCCATGGTGCCTGGACACCTCAGAGCTGTGGTGTTTGATGCCAAGTCTACCCAGTATTTCTTGTTGTTAGCTGTGACCATAGCAGCCATGGGCTTGAAACAATGCATTGGCTGGAGATGTAGCTCAGCTCACTTCTATAGCAAATGTGGTCAATTTTGTAAACACCCTGTCAGGAAGATGTGCTGGGATCCTCCCCAGCACAGGAATGTCAGTGAAAGAAGAACAGACTCTGGTCCTCATGGAGCCAAACCCATCTATGCACTGAGCTTCCAGGCTTAAAGCTGATCTCAGACAGCCACCACAGACCAGAGGACAAACCTCCACCCTGTGCTGTGGCCAAACTACCTCCCCTGATTGACAGCACCTGCCAATTCCTGTGGTGTAAATGCTCCCACTATGGCCTGTGCATGAGTGACTCCATCTTGTTGCTGGGATGAAAAGACTTGACAGAAGCCTTAGGGGCTTCCTTTGCCTCATGGTTTGGGAATGTGAAGTCCATGGCGGCAGGGAAGGTATGGAGATGGGACTGTTCATTCTCACCTGGGAGGGTCAAGATGCAGAAAGAGACAACTGCTGGCATTCATCCGGCTTTCTCCTTTTCCCGGTTACATTCAGACTAGGCTCTGACACTGAGGATACAGCCGATGTGATAAATGGATTGCCAGTCTCAAAAACCTTCCTGACTCCATGCCCACAGATATTGTCACAGGAATAGTTAATTGGGCAGCTCATTCCCATCCAGCTCATGGTTCAGACAAGGGCACTTGCTTTTCCAGGTTATAAAATAACTGTTACAAAATATTCCTGGAGAGGGTAGAGGTATAGTTGGTATAGTTCTTGTCTAGAATGTACAAAGCCTTTGGTTTCATCTCCAGCACTGAATAAAACCAAACATATTAGTACATGTATATAATCCCAGCACTGAGGAGGTGGATGCAAGGTCATTCTCAAGCAATGGAGTCTGAGGCCAGCTTAGGCTGCATGAGACCCTGTCATTGCTTTATCTATCTACCTACCTATCTATCTATCTATCTATCTATCATCCACTTCTCACACACACATGCACACACCTATGCATGCATACACTATGCACTCACTGTGCATGCATGCACATGGACCTCTGGCCACTTTGCTAAATTACCTCTAGCAGAATTTCTTGGGATCCCTATTTCTTGGCTCACACACGTCCTGTGGGAATTCATGCTTGAACAGAATTTCTAATCTTCTATTGGAGAATATTCCTTTTGCAAAGCCCCTGGGATGTCTGTTTTCTGATTTAAGTAGGAAATCTGGGCCACCGTGCCACAGTTGGTAATGAGCTGTGTGGTTTAGTCTGATATTCTGGCCTTCCTGCTGAGAGTGACACAAACTCAAAGTGTGACTGAGGACTCTGTCACTCAAGTCATCCTTCAGTGGGTAAATGGACGGACACTAGTCCATGCAGACACAGGAATAGTTTTAGTATCCAAAAAGAAAGAAACTGCAGCAAGTGAAGTCCATCTGAGGAGACTGCACAGTGGCACAAGTACTGTGCACACAGTGACGCACTGTGTGAGCTCAGCCACTCAGGAGGCTGAGGCAGGAGGGTTGCAAACTAGAAGCCAGCTAGGGTTGCACCATGAGGTTTATTTCTCCTTCCTACCCTACACTCACACTGTAGATGTATAGTAGTTTCTCAAGGCCATGAGTGGGGAGCAGCTTGGGTCTCTAAACATCTTTCATTCAGGCCACCTGCTGACCTCCTTACAGGTGAAGGATTTGCTGAGAAACTGGGAGACAGCTGTTCAAAAAAGAGACACTGGCCACCACTCAAGGGCTTGTTCTGAGGCCACCAGCTATAGCCACAGATCCAAGATCCCACCACACTTGTTGACTCTCAGAGAGAGATGAAGTCAAAGGAATGACTCCCTCTACTCTCCACAGAATGTCTGCCTTTGTCCTGGTTTCATCACACACTAGAGGCCTCTGGACCTTGCATGGTGTCTTCCTCATGAAGTTCTTGAGATGGATTACAGGGCTGAGCAGGCAAAACAAGAGAGATACAGAGTCCTCTCTAGGCAAAGGAACCCCCATTATATGCCTCTTAATAAGATTTTTGTAATTGAATTTCTCAGAGAAAAAAATGGCACACCCATGTTGAAGGTTCTAGGAGGCTGGTTGACTGATTTCCTAAGGTGGTATTTGTGGGGGGGGGTGACCTTGTGCAAGGCTGACTGACTGATTAGAAATTCCTTATTGCAGAGAACTGGGATATTGCAGATCAAGATCCAGAATTATCTTGGTCTGTTTAAGCCCCTTTATAGCTGTTTGTTGCCCACTTCTATGTGACCTAACATCCTTGTGGCTATTGGGCAAGGCCCTTGATATGTGATAGCAGATTAACTTCCACCAACCCCAAATGAAGTATGTCATCAAATGGCCAGGACCTTTAACAGACATTCCTGGTTGCCTGATAAATGCCTCTGGGAATGCAGTGGGAGCAGGTACAAGGGTTCCAATCAGGGCTGGTGAGATGACTCAGTGGGCAAAAGTATTTGCTGCCAAGCTTGGTGACCTGTTTGAGTCACTGGACCCACGTGATGGAAAGAGAAAACTGAGTCTCCTAAGTGCTTCTCCAACCCCCATACACACACTGTGCACATATACACTACATATTCACATGCATGCATGCACATAAACACAAGTACATACACACAGTGTGTGTATATCCACTACACACTCATGCACACACACCCAAAATGTGTTTTTAAAAGATTCTCCATCAACAACTAGACTGTTCCTGTCTTTGACTATGAAAACTTGCCAACTTCAACATATGTGATTAGTACCTTAATCTGTGACTTTCTTGTCATCTGTGACTATGAAACATGTCATTCCAGGCAATCTGAGTCTGTGTTCCAAGGCCATGGTCATTCATATTTGACTCAGAACAATCACTCTCTTATTCCCTTTGAGACGAGAGCCGTGTTCTGTACCCATGGTTTCTAATTAAAAAAGAGAAAGAAAGATAAAAAGACACGTTCTGGCTGGGTTTTTTTTTTGTTTGTTTTGTTTTGTTTGTGTTTTTTACCATGTCTGGATTCTGGCTGAGTCTTCTCAAGGACCTCTGTCACAAACAGAAGGCTACTAAACATCTCTGTTGAATCCATGGGTTCAACATTTGTGTTAGCTGCTCTATATTCCCATGAGAAAACCAACTTAAAAGGAGAAAAGGCTTGGGCTGGGGAGATGGCTGGGTCAACAGAGCACTTGCTGTGCAAACACGAGGACCTGAGTTCAATCCTCCAGAACCCAGGCAAAAACACTAGGTATGGTGGTGTCTACTCATAATCCCAGTGCTAGGCAGACAGAGACAGGCAGATCCCTCCCTGCGGACAGCCAGCCTAGCCTGGAAATGGGTGTGCCAAGGGTCCAAGTGAGAGACGCTTTCTCACAGACAACAACCACCAAAACCAAAAACCAAGGATGACATTCCAATGATTGACACCTGATGTGGCCTCTGGTCTCCACATCACTTGTATCTGCCCACACATGAACATGGGCACACCTGTACACACACACACACACACACACACACACACCCATGCAAACATACGCACGCACACATGGAAGGGAAGATTTGAGATAACGGTTTTGGAAGTTTTGGTCTATGGTCAGATGGATGTCACTGTGGGCCTGTGTTGAGTAAGAACATGGTAGCAGGGGTGTGACCAAGGAGGATGCTCCTCATGGCAGGGCTGGCAGGAGACTGACTGTTTGGAGATTGAAGACAATGCTGCAAGATTTACAGTGTAAATTCTCAGGATATCCCTGTCACACGGAGCTAACCACACATGGAGCGCCAAATGAGCATCTGTGAAAATGCCCGCAGCCTTTCTTTCCCCCAGACTCTCCCTGCTCTTGTCTTGCTGTGTGGTTGACGCGTCCTTCTACCCCAGCAGAGGTACTCAGACCAGCCCCACCGCTCCCTGCCCTAGAGGACTGCAGGTGTAGGGGGTGGGTGTGTAAACCCCGTGTTTTGGTGGAAAGGCTAACTCTTGGTACCATCATCTTTTTCTCCCTTTCTACTTTCCATGGGGCTGTCAGCAGGGCTGGGGCATCAGAAGGTTACATTTCTTCAGGAGGAGAATTGCTGCTGCCCCATGTGACTGCAGTCACTGAACCCTGTGGGCAGAAGACACTGTCAAGTGTGAAGCGTGGCCTGTTTGAGAGGGAGAGTGGCTGGGGTGCCACTGGCACCCGTGTAGAAGAGCTGTGTGATGACCCACGTTCGTCAGGATTCAAACAAAGCAAGCTCGTGGTTTTCAAAAGTAGAAAACAGACAGCAGGGGCTGGGTACTTGCCAAGCACGCATGAGCACTTGGGCTCAATCCCCAGAACAGCATAAAAAAAATCCAGGTGTGGAGGAGTGAGCTTTGATTCTAGTGGTGGGGAGGAAGAGCCAGGTAATCCTTGGGGCTCCTTGGCCAGCCATCCTGGTCTGGGTGGAGATTAAGATAGTGAGAGAACCTGTCTAAAACCCCCAAGGCGAACAGTGCTGAGAACTGACACTCAAGGGTCCCCTGGTCTCCACGTGCACATATACATCCCTACATGCGTATGTTCATGCACATACACAGAAAGCAGACTTCAGAGATGAATACCTCTAGATTTGGTCCTCTTCCCTGCTCCGGCTTCAGTGTTCTGGGACATGAGAGTACACCAGTGTCACACTGATCCTAGTTGTCAACTTGATTGGACTGGCAACCAATTAAGAGATGAGTTGCTGGCACCTAGGAGGGATTTTCTCCATCAGGTTACTTGAAGTGAGAAGACATACTCTGAGTGTGGGCAGGGCCTTTCTTTGGTAGCCAGACAAAAGGAGGTAGTGGAGCTTGGGGTAGGGGTGGGGAGCTTTGCTTTCTGCCTCATTGTCTCCTCGTCAGCCAGTGAGTTCACCCACCCTTACTTTGAGTTCAACTTTCTGATGGCCACTGCATTCCTTCACTGATAGCAAAACCCAGCTTCTTTGGGCTTCCAGCATGCACTAAAAACCAGCAGCTCTCCAGGGATCCTCCAGGCCATTGACACTAGATTGGGACTCCTGAGGCATCCAAAGTCATAGATGGAGTGGCTACTGGGTTCTCAGTCTCTCCAGTGCGAGACAGCTATCCTTGTGCTACCAATCCATACAGTGTAAGACAATCTAGTAAGTTTCTCTTTCTCTGTTTCTCCTATCTGCCAGACTAAACTGTCCAGGATTGTTGTGGCAGGTGTTTAGCAATGCCTTGCTGTGTGGATTTTAATCTAGATTTCCAGCCTCCTAATCATGCTATATTTTGATGCTTATATTTGATTGTGCTGATTCCAACGATTTAGCGCAGTTCAAAGCCCTGTCAAAATCGCCTGCACTTAAAAAACAATAGCAGAGAAATAGACTCTTGGATTCAAAAGCTGAGCAGAGGATTCAAAAGACCCTTGGATTTGTCCAGGTGTCCCCCTGGTTTTTCAGTCAGCTTCCCATGTCCTTGCTTGCCTGCTTTATTTATACTCATTAAACACTGGTCACATCCAGGTAAATTAGTATACATTGGGAAGAAATTACTTCAGACCCATATGCCCTGTAACTCTGCAGATAGTTCCTGGGGGAAAAAAATCAACAATGAAATATTGATACATTATCTACCTGGCTGAAAAGAGCATGTATGCTCTAGGGTCATAAGCTCTTCACAGGCAGCCTTTCAAGTTTCTTCTGACACTCAGAGCAGGAAAGGGAGTCACTAACTCAATAAAGATGACAAGCAGACATAGCCCCAGCCACACCTCACAGGGGGACCCTCTGCATTCACTGGCTGATTGACTGATGAACAAGCCATCAAGAGGGGGACCGAGTATGAACACAGTGGAAGACAGACTGGGCTACCTCAGTGGGGGACAACATCACGTTAGCCAAGAGGGGGGGCCAATGGGATGCCAGTAATGTTGTATTGATGGTATCGCTGGATAGTCCTGATTTGGCAGGGCACTATGCAAACCAGTTGCTGGAGCTTGCTGCTTGGTCAAGGGGCTGTGCTAACCTGTTCCATGAAGTGAGGTGCCCATGATACTAGGGCCACTGAAGGCCAGGCTAGACAAACTAGTCACCAGATTTATTGGTCACTAATATCCCAAAGCAGTTGGATGCCCTGGACATGTCAGAACAGCAGACTTACTGTGGAACTTGTGGCAAGAAAGAGGTCACACAGTGAGGGTGGGCAGATGCACCCAGCTTCTCCCTCCCCGAAAGTCTGCTGGAGGATTTGAATTCACCACAGACACAAAGGCAGCCCTTCCACAATCTTCATTGCAAGTAAAGCCTTGCCTGGTACCCCCACCTCTGGGGATGTCTGGGGTTTACCCCCAAATCTCTTACAAGACACTTAGTGGGATCCCCTGCCCCAGGACAACAGTGGGGGCTCCTTCTACTTCATTGTCTCACTGAGGGATCCCCAGGATGGCTCCCAAAACATAGTGGCTACCCTCCAAGTACTTGCTAAATGAATGAATACAGGAAATGGATGGCTTTGTCAGTTGAGGGGGAAAAAGGAAGGTTCAATAGGTAAACGTTTCAGGCAGTATGTACCAGAAGATCAGAGAACTTGAATCATTTCTAATGTGCGTATATGAATGCCTATGTTCATGTTCATGTGTGAGAATGTACATGTGTGGGGGATGCGAAGGGCACATGTATGCATATGCATCTGGAAACCAGAGGAGAGAGCCTTGGGTGTCATCCTCAGGAACACTCTTTACCTCCTTTGATGTAGGGTCTCATATTGGCTTGCAGCTTACCAATTCAGCTAGGCCTGCTGGCCAGGGAGCCCCAGGGGCCCCTCCTGTCTGTGTATCCCCAGCCTTGGGATTACAGGTGTGTTTCCCAATGCCCAGAATTTTAAATGGGTGTTAACGATTGAACTTGGGTCTTCATGCTTGTGAGGTAAGCACTTTCTCAGTCAAGCTGTCTTCCTAGCCTGAACCTGCTTTGTATGAGAACTCCTTTCCTAAAGTGGAGTTCTCTCAATGTGTGGGGTTCTTCAGCAGTATCCCACTGTGGGTCTTCTTTCCCGTGAATTTGTCTCAGGGAACAGGGCTGCCATCTCTTGTTTCACACAAGGCCCTTGTGACCTTCTTTATTGTCTCACAAGCTTTCATTACCTTCAGGCATAACGTCACTGTGTCTCACGTCTGTCTCTACCACGTTCTAGGTGTTTCGGTGCCTGTCCAGGATGACAGGTACTTGGTAGCAGCATCTCAGTTTGGTGGAGTGATCCATGCCACCACTCCTCATGAGAATTTTCAATAGTGTTCCTGTGTATGGACTAAATATGTTCTCTGTATGACTAATGCCAACTTAATATAAAATGCATTACTTAAATAGTGCTTAGCAATGTTAATTTGAAATGTGATAACGTCAGAAAACATGCAATCTTCCTTTTTTGTTTTTATTTATTCTGCCTTGCTTTTGGCAAGCCATCGAGACCGCCCTCTTCTCCCCACACTGCGCCATACTATTCCATTGCATGCACATGACATTTGACTCTGCAGTTCTCTAAGGACTGTTAGAGTTGTTTGTCAACTTGACACAAATCGAGATGTGCTTGGAAAGAGGAAGTCTCAGCTGAGGAATTGCCTCCATCAGTTTGGCCTCTGGGCACTTCTGTGGGGCACTTTCTTGACTGCTGATTATGGGAGAGCCCAGCCCACAGTGGGCAAAACCATACCTTGGCAGGAGGGTTTGGGCTGTCTAAGAAAGGTGGCTGAACAAGCCAAGGGAAGCAAGCCAGTAAGCAGCATCCCTCTGTGGCCTCTGCATCAGCTCCTGCGTTGACTTCAACCTCTAAGACGAGACAAAGCCTTTCCTCCCCAAGCTGCTTTACCTCACGGGGTTTACTATAGCAATAGAAACCTAAATCAGCAAGTATCTGTGTGTTCTCCTGTCCACGGGGAGCCCTGCATCTAGCCACCTCTGGAATTTGATGTCATCAAACTTCAAAAATACTGAGCACATGGCCTGACACTGTTGTTTTGACTTTTGCTTTAATTTCTAGCACATTCCAGCTTATCTTTAAATGCTTGTTAGTGCTTCAGTTCTATGAATGGCTAATCCATACTCTTTGCCAATATGCTAATGAGTTTCTGATTTTTTTTTTCCCAAAGCTTTCTTAAACATCAAACACAAATCCCTTACAGGTTTTTAGAGACTGAAAATTATTTTTCTCATCTTACTCACTTTACTGATTCTTTTTATTCAGTCTTAAATATGTATTTTAAAATTTCATGTGTGTGTGTGTGTGTGTGTGTGTGTGTGTGTCTATCTGTCTGTCTGTGTCTGTGTGTCTGTTTGTCTGTCTGTGATGTGCATGTTGGGCCTGTATGCCATAGCACATGTGTGGAGAGAGTCAAAGGATAATTGGCCCCCTAGCCGTTTGTGTGTGTGTGTGTGTGTGTGTGTGTGTGTGTGTGTGTGTGTGTTGATTTTTTAAAGACAGTGTCTCATGTAGCTCAGGCTCATCTTGAGCTCACTATGTTGCTGAAGATGATCTTGAGCCCCTGATCCCCCTTCCTCTACTTCCTAAGTACTAGAATTGTGGACTTGTGCCACATGGCCAGTTTATATAGTGCAAGGGGATGGAACCCAGCTTTGTGTATGCTAGATAAGCTCTCTGCCAGCTCAGACACACCCACAGCCTTTAACTTGTTTGTTTTTAATTAAAAAAAAAACAAAGCTATTTTTTGAGGCAGGGTATCATGTTTGAGGCTGGCCTCACACACTAAATAGCTAAGGACGGCTTCTCACTTTTAATTCTGCCTCCATCTTAAGTGTGTTGGGACTAGAAATTTGTACCACCAGCCTGGTTAACATAGAACTGAGAATCAAACCAGGGCCTCATGCCTGCTGGGGGATCATTCTACCAACTGAGCCACATCCCTGGTACCTCTAAGGTGAGATCCACTTTACACTCTGCTGTTTCACAGGCGTTTCTGGCATGGATTGTATGTAGGTCTCTGACATCCGCTGTGTGCCCTACTCAGTTCAGTTGCTTTGAGTTGGTACCTAATGCTCCCAGTTCAAGGGCCTGAGCCCACAAGATGACCCTTACTCATGAGGCCTCAGCAAGATTGTCCAAACACCTCTCTGATAGGGCTGTTAATAAAGCCAGGCTTCCTTTAACTGTCCACTGGTTTTGGAATGTTGCAAGAACAGCTTTCAGAAGCTCCACTCTGAGGGGTAACTACAGCACAGCATAGCCCAGGGATGGCAGAATGGAAGAGCCAGATGCACCAGCAAGGTACTGGGGGAGGGTGGGAGCAGGGGCACAGCCCAGCTTCCGCCCTCGCTCCTAGTTCAGGGCCCTCCCAATGCATCTCAAGCTTCCTCCAACTCTGTGCCTCTCCAAATCTCTGCCTGGTGTGTTTACAGAGTCCATCAAGCAGACAGAGCTGAGGAGATCCCCGAAACTGGACTGTAAGAAGCCCACTCTACAGCCCTCACCCCCTCCCTGTAGAAGGGGAAGCTGCACCCCCCTCTATTCCCAGGGCTGTCTCCCAGGCAACCAGGTTCTGCCCTGAAACTGTAGAGACCCCCAATTAAGAACCACCTCATTAGCATAAACTCAGGTACTCTTGAAAAGGGTTTGTTAAGAACAACAAAAGATGGACAGGCTAAGGGGATAGCTGGCTTATAGATAAAGTGCTTGTCATTAGGACGCAGGACTTGAGTTCAATTCCCAGAATCCATGGTGTGATTGCCTGTGTTTGTAATCTTGCACCAGGGAGGCAGAGACTGAGTCCCTGGGGTTCACTGTCCAGCCAGCCTGGTCTACCTGAAGAGCCCCAGGATAGAGAAAAACAAAATTCAAGGTGGGCAACATCTGAGTAACAAGAATTGAGTTCTCCCATAGGAATGACATTCAAGGTTGTGCTCTGATTTCACATACGTGTGCATGCATGTGCATGTACACCTGTGCACACACACATACCACATAACCACAAACATGAATGTACACACTATTACCAGGGCTGCCTCAGTGTCATTCAGGAAATTCTTAGGGCTTGAGGAGTGTTTCCAAAAACTTGGGAAAAAAGACCAAATATCTATTTCTTATTAGCACACTTAGTATTTGTGGAAATGTAAGGATGGGCAGCAAAAGTCTATGCTGGTATTTTATTTTAGTGGTTTATTTTGGGTTTTTCAAGACAGGGTTTCTTTGTGTAGTTCTGGCTGTCCTGGAACTATCTCTGTAGACCAGGCCAGCCTTGAACTCAGAGAGATCCACCTTCCTCTACCTTCCAAGTACTGGAACTAAAGGCAGGACCCCCACCCCTCCTGCTCTACGCTGGCATTTTAAACTATTGCTCTGGAAAAGGCGACATCTTAAAGAAGGAGACCAGGGGTTAACCACCCATTGAACACTCATAGACCAAGCAGCAGCATCCTGCTTGATGGGAGAGGTGCAGTCAGACAAAGTCAGACAAGGAGAGCACAGGAAACAAAGAGGGATAGGAATGTGGACTGAGGTGGGGGAGGGTGGAGGTGGGGGAGGGTAGCAGGATAGTGCTTATCTAACGTGTGTGTGTGTGTGTGTGTGTGTGTGTGTGTGTGTGTGTGTGTGAGAGAGAGAGAGAGAGAGAGAGAGAGAGAGAGAGAGAGAGAGAGAGAGAGAGAGCCCTCAGGTTCTCCCCTTGGCCTTGCAGAACATAAACACACACAGAGCTGTGGCACAGTAAGAAGCCCCTCCTCTGTAGGGAACCCATCAGTCTCAGACAGGAGTTTGTCACTCCCCAGCGCCAGCCTTCCAGAAGACTCTGCTGGTGCCACAGTCAGGATCAAGGGGCTGCACCACTTCCCAGTGCTCCAGAGAGCAACTGGGGGCTATGCTGCCCCTCAGCAGCATGACAAGCTTTGTAAGGGCCCTGCTCCAAGCAGGAGGCTAGGCCTGCGCCTCTGCCTGCCTACCCACTTCATTCTCTGGGAACCAGTTCTGCGTGGTTTCAGGGAAGGGGCCCAGTGGTCAGTGCAGTCAGCTCGGCAAGTGAGTGGTCACTTGGAGAGGAAAAGTTCCCTCCAGGACCCTTCCCAGCACAAGGGCCCCCAGAACCTTGTCTTGCCTCAGCAGCTGACCCATAGTTCTCGGAATGGCAGGTGGGAAGGAGAAAGCGCATTCCTGCTTTCTTGTATGGCAACATTTTTTATGATTCCTTTGCCTGACACTCACTCTTCCTGCTAAATATTTTAGCTAAAGGTAGAGACTTGAAGAGATTTTCTATTCCTCCTCTGTAATTTCCTTCTTACACAGAGTTCTGTTTTCTCCTCTCTCCTCCCAAGCGTATACAAGCAACTTGAATCTTGAAAGGAATAAGCATGAAGCCTGTGAACTTTCCCAAGCTCCCACTCACCCTCTTCCTCCTCTGTTTGCCCTCCTGCCTTGTCAGTTGGGATTGGGGTTGTGGGGAGGGGAAGGGGGTTCTATGGAAGAACAGAACTGATGGACTGCTTATACAGTATTAGGTTATGTGATCTGGGCAGTACAGCATGACCATCCACATCTTAGAGAGACTGAGACCTGGCAGCTACTCAGTTCACAAGGCTGATGCCTCAGCAGTCCCAATAATGTGCTGGAGGCCTGAGGAATCTCTGGAGAGCCACTGATCTTCAGTCCTCCTTGGAAGGATGAAGAAGCTGCATTACAGTGTCCCTGAAGGAGTACAAGAGTGGAAACATCTGCAGCCACAAGACATATGTACTCATTAGTGGGGGTAGAGGTGGGCAAGCAACACCAGCACCCCTTTCCCCAAGGCCATCTTTCTATCAAGTCTTCCCTCTCAATTAATCCTTCCTGGAAAGGCCCACACAGATTGCACAGATTGGCGCAGAGGCGCAGCTTAGTTAACTCCAGATCCAGTTAAGTTGACAAGGAAGATCAACCATTGCTCCTCCCCCTTGTTCACCATTGTTCAGCTCACTCAAAGAACCACCAGGGGATAAAGGGTAGGAGGGAAGGAAGGGAGTTGGCTTGTCCTCTAAGGAAGTGACATGGGTGTGTGGGTGGAGAGGCATCTAGGGAGAGCACAGTGGATTGTTTTGAAGTCCTGAGTTAGTTACTTGCACATAGCTGTAAGAAAACACCCGACAAAGAGAAAATTAAGGAAGGGAAGACTGGGGGGGGGTGTCATATTATTAGAGGCTTTAGCCCATTACTGTAGGGAAGGTCACAGCAGGCCACACCATCACAGCCAGGAAGCAAAGAGCAAGACAGGAAATGGCTAGGTATAACCACTCCTAAAGACCTGCCCCTGGTGATCATCTCTTTCCTGCTGCTCAGCCAGCCCCCATAACCACCCTGACAGCAGAAAAGGTATTCTAAAGAGAGACCCACCCTCCCCTGTTTTCAGAACACCAAGCAGGACCTTAATCTGGGGACCAAGGGCTCAAATCAGAGTCTAGGGTGGACTTGTTCCTGTTCAGTGACACCCCCTTAGCTCTTGTCAGAGCTAAACTGGATCTGAATACTTGACAGCTCACAATTCTCAAGATGTTCAAACTTTAAGAATCACAAGTCAGATGACTCATGACTCCAGACTTAATGTGACACCTTCTGGGCTTCCCTAGTCTGGTCGTCTGGTCATTGCTGTGGGATGTTGGGTGAACAAGGTAAAGTAAGAAACCCAAGTAGTGTGTAATTAGTTCGAGACCAATAGTGATTTTAATACCCAAGAATCAGGCTTTACTTGTGGAGAAAGTGAAAAGAACATTTTGAGGGATGCTTGGAGGGTTGGATTCCTTGATACCTCCAAATATGACAAACTCCTCACTACCAGAACATGCATTCTTGTTTTATTTGGTCTACAGATTTGTGTATGTATCTGTGGCCAGGTGAGCATGTATGTGCAGGTTCACACGGAAGTCAGAGACCAATCACAGGGGTCATTCCTCAGGGACTGTCCATCTTTGAAGCAGGCTCCCTCCGGGGGAACCTGGCCTTGTCTGTCTTCATCTCCTCAGAACTGGTATCACAAGTGTAAGCCAATGTTCAAGGCTTTTTTCCATGGGTTTAGGGATGGAGTAAGGTCCTCATACTTGCATAGCATGAGGAAAAAAAATTAGAGATACATTTTACAATTGCAAATTGCTGACTTTGCTTCTGTAAACTTGCTTGCGTTAGACACTGACCCATCCTCTCCCTGGAAATCAGTAAAAAGTTTCAGAGCCCAGCCGTCGGCCTTGGGACAAGGTCTGTAATTATAGATTAAAATAATAATAAGTCCCTGTTTAAAAATTCCTCAAAGGGGACCCAAGATAAGGACCATCTGGCGAGTCCAGCAAACTAGGTCAAATGTCAGCCAATCATAAGCCTATAACTATGCGAACTCCCCTCCAGAGTAACCGCTCCCCTTAGACCTCCCCTGAGCCAACCAGTTTACGACGAATGTTACAAAATTTCCCGCATAACAAAACGATTGCTGAAATATATGATGATTTTTAAATTGGGCCAAACCCGGGGCACCTGGTATCTTATGCTAATTTTGTAGTTTCTGCCTTTAAAAATGCTTGTAACCACTGCTCAGGGCTCTCTGACTGACCAGGGCAGAGAGCCCACTTGCGCCAGTGCTGAATACATTCCTCATGCGTGTTGCATCTGCTGGTTTGGAATCTTGGTTTCTCGGGGGGCCCTCTTGCAGACGAAAGTATCCCAGGGGTCTGGGGTCTTTCAGCAGACACTTTACTGACTGTACTGACCCCCAGAGCAGGCTGACCCCCTCTTCTGATAACTCCTGTAGTGAAGAAAGTGGTAAGAGTTGGGGTGATTTTTTTTGAACATCACTTAGTGAGTCAGCAGGTGTGGACTTGTGACAAGGACTGTTGCTTTGTCTCAAAGCACTAAATCTTCATGTGATTTACAGATGACTGTAATGAATGTGAATCACATGATTGTGTTGAAGTGCGCCCCTGGCTGCAGCCCTTAGAATGTTTCCTGAGATAATTAGCCCGAGTAGAGAAGCTCTGCCTTGAATGTGAGAGGCACCATCCCCTAGGCTGGGAGCACAGTGGAACTAGAGAAGGAGTTAGGAGGGAGCTGATGGTGCAGGAACTCTGTCTCCTGACCATAAGCAGTCTGAGCCATGTGCTCCCACCACCGTGCTATCCAGTTTTATCTCATGCTCACTGCAAAGAATCCTGCCGATCATGGACAGAAGCCATGAGTCAAAACCAACCTTCCCTCATCGTAAGTTGTTTCTCTGGGGTGTTTGTCCCAGCAACAGAGCAGTCTGGTGAGCACAGGAAGGCAGAAGCCTGACAACTCTGCTTTCATTTTGTGTTGGTCTCCATTTCCACCTTACACTGGGCTCCAGATTCCTGCTCAGCACTGAACGTAGACTCAGTCATCCTTAAGGAATGTTCAGTTTCTAAAATTACTAAATCTCTCTTCTCTTCTTTTAAGGTCAAACACATCAAGAGAAGAAGAATTAAGATATTGTCACGGTTTGCAGTGACCTCACAATCCACAGGTTGTCAACTATTAGCCTTTACAACATGGTTTCTGACCCCTGGAGGTCTTCAGTTACTGCACTAAACCTAAAGGACACAGTCACTGATCTCACAGACTCCATCTTGCCTTTTGACTCCTTCTTTCTCTGGAGTGTTCTCTTCTGCGGCTACCTTGGATTTCAGGAGAGCCAGGTTAATGAGCCTCTTGTGACAAGAGCTAAAAATCCTCCAGGCAGCAGCAGCTTTCATCCAAACAGATGAGGCTCCCACATCCACTCTGAGCGTTGTGGTTTGAACTGATGTATCCCCCGACAGGTTCAAGTGTTAGAACACTTTCTCTCCAGGTGGTGGCGCTGTTTCAAGAGGCAGTGTAACCTTCAAGAGTGGATCCTTGCTTAAGGGAATCTGACACTGAGAACAGGCCTTGCCTTGCTATTTTCTGTCTCTGCCACCTCTCCAGCCTGCTATTTTACATATATTAATCTGTTTTGTTCCACTATCTGGGAATTCCCATGGAGAAGGCTGCTTGGGGTAGAAGGCACAGGGCTGGAGACCAGTGGTTGCTGGCTCAAGTCATTCACTGACTGTTCTTGAACACTGACTATTCTGGAGCTCCCCAAACCCCAACATCTTCTTCTGAAAGTGATGCTTGCAGCCTTTCCTGGCTGCCAGTGACATCCTGGGATTTCATCCTCTCTATAGACCCAAGGAGAGGTAGGTAATGGCAAAGTGCAGGGTTCCAGGCCCAACTTTGACTCACCCCCAGAACTACCCCAGGGACTCTACTGGTGGTATGAAATGTTGCTTGGATATGGTGTCCAGAAGAGTAACGTGAAAACCCAAAGATGGCAGACCATCAGTATAGATACCGCTAAGAAGTTTCCCAGTTGCAGATGCTTCAGGGGACACTTCAGGGGACATGAGAGTGAGATTCAACAGTCAGCTAAGCACATGTTGCCCTTGCCCCTCGCATCTCCCCAGAGACTCTTATTTCTGTCCCATTTCCATGCATGCTGTTCTCTGTGCACAACTGCATCCTCACAGTGAAATATGCCCAAGAGAAGTGCTCTAGGAAGGCTGCTCTGATGAAGCTTTCTAGCAAACACGTTTGCACAAAGATGCTGTGCATGGAAGGGAATTTCCAAGTGTCCTAGGGTAGACATTTTACTTTTTTTTATTACAGTTATTTATTTGTGTATGTGTACACAAGCCATGGAGTTTGTGTGGAGGTCAGAGGAGAACTTGTGGGATTCAGTCCTCATCTTCCACCATGTGGGTCCCAGAGATGGAATCTAGTCTTTAGACTTAGCAGCAAGTGTTCCTGCTAACTGAACCACCTCACCTACCTGGAGACACTTTTCCTAACAACATTTCCGGATCCAGGATGCTGAGTACCAAGATCCCGTATCAAAATAGGACACAGTCACTGCTGCTGAGCTTTCTTTTCTATTTCACTTGATATAGTGTTGGGAGCTAGAACTGTGTTTCTCAGTCCCAGAGGCAGAGTACAGTTTCCAGGGAAGCTTTTAAGCAGTCTGGGGCCAAGCCTCCTTCCCAGAAGCCTGGATTCCATAGGTGTGGGCTGGGACTCCAGCATTAGAAGCTGTATAAAAGCTTCTACTGTGGTCTAACGTCAGCCACCACTAGAAGTACTCAACCTGGCAGCGGGTCTGTCCTGAGTGCGCAGGGAGCCCCGCCTTTCTAAGAAAGAACATGTCTACTCAACTGTAAGGTCCATGGTGACAGTGATCAGTGAGAATTCACGCCTATCCCCATGTTTACCTCTAGCTATTCCCACATTCTCTTACCTCACTATGACTCTCTCATGACTATCCTCCTACATGTGAGCCTGCCAATAATGGTCCCCATCCTTGCAGGAGCCTTTCTGGGTGACTTAACCTAGGGAGACATAGCATACACGTCTGGTCATCTCAAAAAGGGAACCCATGGCAGACCAAAGTAATGATTGTGCCCAAGTCTAGTCTAGTGAGCTGATGACTCTTTACTTGGTTTACTAATAGGAGCATGGGTGAGGAATTATCTACAGGATCAGATGCATCATTGGAAAGCTCATCAAAACATGGGTGATGGCTCACAAAAGCTGCATCCTGGAGCTGGAGCTCTCCACACAACCTGCAGTCAGCTTGACAGATCCCAGGAGTTCTCAGCCCCTGGGCTGGCCCGCACTTCCTGCCCAAGAGCTGTTCACTGTGTCTATAACCCTGGGGATCAGCCCTAGTGAATCTTTCAAGTTTGAGCTTTCTATATCCTTGAAGTTTGTTTACCTCTTATGTCCCATAAGCCCCAGCTTCCCTCCCTAGAGGGAAGGTTTCGCTTTAGAGGAAACACAGAAGTCCCACATCGGTGACAAACACTGCAGATTTCTCTGAAATAAATTCAGTATTAGTTAAGGATTTGGGCTTTGTGTTGGTCATGACATGCTTTATATTTATAAAAGAACAGATAAGGCACTTGGGTAATCATAAACCCTCATACTTAGATAATGTCTACAAAATAAAGTTAAGAGATTTAGCACCATTGTGTTTCCAATTTCACTTTCTAAAGATCTTGTAATTACTATTCTTTTTGTTTTGTTTTGTTTTGAGACAGGGTTTCTCTGTGTAGTTTTGGTGCCTGTCCTGGTCTCACTCTGTAGACCAGGCTGGCCTTGAACTCACAGAGATCTGCCTGGCTCTGCCTCCCAAGTGCTGGGACTAAAGGTGTGCACCGCCACCACCCAGCTTGTAATTATTTTTCAATGTAGGGTAAATACAAAATTATGATTTATGTCTGATTGAAATATGGAAAGAATAACAAGACAGTGGATATCCATGTGCCTGCTACAATTTGAATATGAAATGTCTTTGTGGTGGATTAGATTGTCAAATCACAACATTTACAATCACCTAGGAGACAGGCCTCCACCATGTCAGTGAGGGAGTCTCTAGATTGGGTGAGGGAGTCTCTAGATTGGGTGGTTTTGATGAGAAGACCTACCTGGAGTGTACATGGTATTGCCCCATGGGTTGTGGTCCTGGATAGAACAGAAAAGTGACAATGAGCCAAGCGTCAATGTTCATCTCTCTCTGCTTCCAGACTAAGGAGTCAGTATGAGCAGCCGCCTCATGCTCCTGCCACCATGCCTTCCCCACCATGATGGACTCAGACCATGAGCGAGAGCCAGCCCTTCCTTCCTGACCTTGCTGTTGTAGATATGTTGTTACAGCAAGCAGATAAGTAACTAATACAAACCTCTAGACTCACATATCAGATCTTGTTTTCCCGGCACTATTTTGGAAGGTTCTGGAAACTTTAGAAGGTGGGACCTACATGGAGGAAGTAGGTCACTAGGGTTGAAACTTTGAAGGTTACATGCAATCCCCGGTCCCTTGCTCCTGATCTGCTTCCTGTCCTTCCTGAAGTAAGCCACATGCTTCCTACCACAGGCCCAGAATCCTCAGAGCCAAGGACTGTGGACTGAGACTATTAGACAAAATAAGGAATCCTTCCCTTTGAGCTCTCTCACAGCACTATGCCATGTAAGCAATGCCACATGCACAATCTATTGATTGCCTGACCCTGGTTCCTCCCACCCCAGAAGGTCACCAAATCTTCTATTCTGCATTCATTTGCTTTTCATAGTCATTTACCACAGTTGTACCCACAGCAGCATTTAGTTAACAGATTTTTTTGCTTTATCCAAGTATAGCTCTACTTTCCTTTTGGCCTAGCTTGGTATGGTGGTTTGAAAGAAAATGGCCCCCATGGGGAGAGGCATTATTAAGAGGTGTGGCTTTGTTGGAGTTGTATGGCCTTGTTGGAAAAACTCTGTCCCTGTAGAAGTGGGCTTTGAGGTCTCCTATGCTCAAGCTATGTTCAGTGTGGCACACAGTTGCTTCTGCTACCTGTGGATCAAGATGTAGAACTCTCAGTTTCTTCTCCAGCACCATGTCTGCCCATATGCCACCATGCCACCTGCCATGACGATGATGAACTAAACCTCTGAACTGTAAGTCAGCCCCAATTACATGTTTTCCTTTATAAGAGTTGCCATGGTGGTCATGGTGTCTCTTCACAGCCATAGAAACCTTAACTAAGATACCTGGCTTTCATGGAAACCATGAACATGCCAGATCCTAGGCTATTGCTTCAGTCTTATACTCAGTACCTATGGCCCCTGTGGCTCCTCCCTCTTTCTTGGTGACAGGGGACAGTGTATGCTTCTGGTTGCCACCAGCTAATAGGAATTTCGTTCCTGGTGCCCAGTGCTTCTGCTCTTCCCATGCTATGAAGTGGGAATACCCAGATTCTGGTTTTGTGTCTCTTTCCTTTCTCTTTCCCAAGTGACCTCATTTCCATCCAGGAGAGCTGAGCCACTCTCGAAATTTTCTCCCCTCTGAGCTCCAATGAATATCTCCAACAGCCTCCTTGACACCTCCACAGATAACTAATCTTAGCTTCAAATTTGTTTCTGAAAAGTATAATTCTTTTTCTTTTCCTTTTGTCAAACTCTTTCTCTTCAGCCTTTCCCGTCTCAAGAGATGGCAATTTCATTCTGCCAAAATTCTTGGATTCTCAAATCTTCCTCCCATCTCAAATATCACATCTAACTCACAGCATATCCTGTGAGCTCTGCATCTGGAACCCATCCCACGTTCTCCCACTTCTCACGTCCCCTGCGGCTATCACTGTGGTGAGAGCCGCTCAGTGTCTCGCCTGCCTCCTGCAGGATGCACCAGGCTGGCCTCCTGCTGCATCCCACTTGTGCTTTACCCATTCCCACCCCAGTCAGCTCTCAATGCTCCAGCCAGAAGTTCCTGCTTAACAATTAATCAGGCATTGACCTTGACCATCTCCAGTAGTCCCCACTAAAGACTGAATCTGGGTCCTCCATGGTGTAAGCATTCTGGCCAGAATGAAGGCCTTCTAAAGAGACATGTGTGCATGTTCCTTTGAGCATTCGACCATTTAAACAATGGAATCCAAGAAACTGTAGTTTCTTAGGAATCTCATGCTAGGAAAAGGGAAATACTGAAGCCTGGTGCCAGACAGAGGGAGACTGTCTCCCAGGAAGAGATTTCACATGACCTGTCAGGCCACCTTGTAGGACAGAACGGAGCTGAGACAATGATGGGTGAGTGATGGGCAGGACTATGCCTTGACCAGCATTGCTTAGCTATGCACACTCTTGCCCTTTATAAACCTATACCTTATGTACTGGTATCCCCAGTGATGGCTTGGGGGAGTCATTGGTCTTCATTTTTGTCCCTGTTCTTCATGTGGCCCCATTAAATGTCTTTCTGCTTTTTACCATCACTCATTTGTTTAACAGGCCTGTTGAGGCTGGGAGGTTGAGCCAGGCTTGTTAGGGCTGCCAAGGCCCCAGCTCTCACCCTACCAACTCCAGTACCAATGGTATGGCTCCTGGTCTCCTTTCCAACTCTGCTCTCACCCTCCTCTTTCCTGGAGCACTGTGCCTAAACTACTCTGGTGTCCATTCCCTGAGTGTCAAACACACCCTCACTCAGCATCATCAAGAATCTCCTTCTCCACCTCCCTCTCCTTTCCCTCACTGTGTAGCCCTGGCTGGCCTGGAGTTTTCTATATAGACCTAGATGGCTTTGAACTCACAGAGATCAGCCTGCCTCTACTTTCTTCTTGCTTCTGTTCGCAACATCAGTACATCCCATTACCAGCTTCATATTTATGCTCATCTCTCCTTCACATAAGGCCATGACCACCTTTCTACTGTGACAATTCTGCCACCAGCACTTCACTGTTACAGTCTGGGGTCTTACAGAAGCTGGAAACACGCGAGGTATTTAAGGATTAAGTGAGTGAGTGAAAGGGATTTTTCTCTAGTCCAAGTTTTAAGATGGGGACAAGCCATTCACTCATTCTCCTAATTAGGTGCTGTGCTTTGTTCTGCTTGAGAGCAACATAAACCAACAATCACCCAGACAGGATGAGCTTATTGTAAGACATGGGAACAGACATGGGAACAGATTGTTGAAGCTAATGGTGGAAATGCCCGTAGGTTTCCCAGGGACATTGAGCAGTGTGTTTGACTCTCCCTGTGTCCCCACTGAAGGTCACTGTACCCTTTCCCTTCACTCTACAACCTCACAGCACACTTAGCCTATGAATATCACCCAAGGCCAGCTACCTACAAAGAAACTGACTTCTTTCTCAAACCCAAGTCACTCCTGCTTAGCCAGTGAGCATGTAATGCCACACAGTGACCAGAGAGTAATAAGTGGTCTGTTGTCACCTAGAAAGTTGGCCTTGCATTCTCATAGCTAGTTATCTATATAGAAACTTATGTGCCCTACTCAGATGTGTGTGTATGAGTGTGGACATATTCATGTATGTGTAGGCACACACATATGTGCCTAGGTGCGGACACATGTGTGGAGGTCAGAGTACCACCTCATCAGCTGGTGTTCCTCAGGCCCCACCCACCTAGCTTTTTAGACGTGATTTCTCACTGGCCTGGAACTTGGGGATCCCCCTGCCTATCTCAGACTGCTAGATTCCAAGCATGCCATCAGATGGGTCCTCAGTGACCGAGATTAGGTCCTCATGTTTCTAAGGGAAACAGAATACAAGTTGAGTTTATCTCTTAAAATCTCCCAAGTCCCTTAAACAGACACACTGGAAAGAGACCAATAACCTCTTCTGATACTGTCAAATATTCGTCTCTTCACTGTAGAATGGAGAGGACGCTTCCTCGTGACTACCTATCTGTAGCTGTGTGATTCAGTGGGTTCTGTTACTATGAAGAGGCTGAATCTGAAAAGAGGTGTTTGATTGACGCCCAGATGAACAGCTCTTTGTCTTCTCTTCAGAGAAAAGTCTTCACAGCTGCAGATTCGAGACAGCTTCCCATTACACTTGATGCATTAGGGCTGCTCTTAAGGCAATCTGCATTAAAAGCTGCTTGGTGGCTTTCCCTTCCTCTTGACTCTTATTTCCAGCCTTCTCTGACTTATCCCTGGTGCTTGTCTTTCTTCAAATAAAAGAAAGTAAATTTTGCTGACTCCTTGATGAGGCTAGAAGAAAGAGCTAAGAGCAGCCTCGAGCAAAGACCAGGGTCTCCAGAGCATTGTGGGAGAGCGGAAGCATCCGGAGTTCCTGTGCTTGACAAGCACTGAACTCTTGAGAATTGATCTTGCAGAAATTTGGAAGAGCCTATAAAAAGGTAATTTCAGCTGGCTGTGATGACACACGCTTGTAACCTCAGCACTTGGGAGGTGGAAGCAGGAAGATCAGGAGTTTAAGGCCATCCTAGGCTACTTAGCAACCTTAGACTCACTAAAGATGACCTTGAACTACTGTAGATCCTCCTTCAGGGATGGCAGGTGTGAGCCACCAGTTCTGAATCCTCCATTCTCTCTGCTGTTGGTTCTTCCTTGCTTTTTAGAGAATCATCTTTTGTTTTGTAAATGCATCTCCTTGCCTGTTTTCTGATTTATTTTGTTGATGTTTGTTTCTTTCCATCTTTATTAAGTCAGTCTCTCTCTGTGTGTGAGTCTCTCTGTCTCTCTCTCTGTCTCTCTTTCTGTCTCTGTCTCTCTTTCTGTCTGTCTCTCTCTCTCTCTGGTTTATTTTTGTTAATCATCCTGGCTCTTTGAGGGAAATGCTTGGTTTCTATATTTTTAATATATCTTGATTTTTAATAAATGTTTATAAAACTACATAAATCCCCTTGTGTGTTACCGTTGGTGATCTACCAGTCTTGCTATACTGGGCTCTAGGTCAAATTGCCTGTTCCCACTTATTAGTTTGCATATATTAATCATAGAAATAAGGTGTTTGTGATGAAATTTCCATAGCAACTACTTTGCTCTTACTCACTACTCCTTATCCCTCACCATTCCTCTTTCCATCCATACCCCTCACAGACTCCCTTTTACTTAATTTCCCTGCTAAATTTCACAAACATGAGAAATTTGTCTTTGAGTTGGAGTTTGCTGTATTTTGTTCAGCACGGTGAGCTGCAGCTGCATCCACTTTCCCGGAAAATGACTTGTTTGTTCTTCTTTATGGCTGGACAAAGCCCCACTGTGTGTTATTGCCATGCAGCATCAGCTTGTGCCTTTGCCGAGGGACACCAGGATGCTTCCATGCTTAGCTACTGTGTAGATGCACGGGGAAACATGGGTGTGCAGATGTCTCTGCAGCAAAGAACTTCAACTTTTGGGGGTACATACCCAGAAGTAGAAACATTGATTTGTTTGTTTGATTGATTGCTGTTATTTCAGATTTTATTTTTATATTAAAGCAAGAGTGATTCGGAAGAACATTGGAGAACTTTTTTGGACTTAGTTCCTGTCTGTCATTTTATCATTCAGTTGCATTTCCATACTATAATCAGGGACTGTCTTATTTCTGAGTTTTGAAATTTATATAATTTTTTCTCTCTGACTTATACAAAAGCAAATTTTAGTTATGATTGATGACTATTTGGAGGGTATTATATGCTTTTTAAAAAATTTCAGGGCAGGGCTGGAGAAATGGCTCAGAGGTTAAGAGCACTGACTCTTCTTCCAGAGGTCCTGAGTTCAATTCCCAGCAACCACATGGTGGCTCACAACCATTTGTAATGAGATCTGGCGCCCTCTTCTGGCCTGCACGGATATGTGCAGGCAGAACACCGTTTACTTAATAATAAAATAAATCTTAAAAAAAAAATTTCAGGGCAAATGCAAACATGTATGTGCATATATTTATGTGTGTGTGTATATATACATACACATTCAAAATATGTGTTCCTGACTATTAGAATGTGTGGGTGTCTATAAATCTGAGGGTCTGGATTAATGGTTATTAATTTAATTGTATCTCTACTTTTAGATCATTGAATCTAATTTCTAGGAGAGACAAGTTTTAAAATTTTATTATGATTATACTTTTTTAAATTCTCTTTGCATTTCTGTCTATTGTTGCTATCATTCAACCATCCATCTGTCTATCCATCATCCATCTGTCTATCCATCATCTATCTATCTATCTATCTATCTATCCATCATCCATCTATCTATCTATCTATCCATCATCTATCTATCTATCTATCTATCTATCCATCATCTATCTATCTATCTATCTATCCATCATCTATCTATCTATCTATCCATCATCTATCTATCTATCTATCTATCTATATCTCTATCTATATATCTCTATATACACTTACCTATCTATCTGGGGGAATATGTCACAGCATCATGTGGAAGTCAGTTGTCTTCTCCCATCATCATGTTCCAGGGATGGCCCCAGGTAGCTGGGCTTTCAGGAATATCATGATCTGCTGAGCCGTCTTGCCAGCCCCCTTGCTGGTTTGTGTATTTTCTACACAGTCAAGGATCATTGCTTGTAAATCTTCACTGGATGAAGTGTTTTTCAAATAAAATTAGCTCTTTTATCTGATTTAATACTTTCTTTGACATTGTATTTTGCTCATTACTATAAATAGTCTTTAAAATAATTTATACAGAGAAGGACTTTATTCATTTCTGCACTTTAAGAATGCTGTAGGATATGCTTGTTTTGAAATCTCTTACATATTCATATATCTGTCTTCAACCTGGTTTTTAAAGTTTTTTATTTTTATTATTTTATATGTATGGGTCTTTTGCCCAGACACATGTCAGTGTACCATGTTTGTGCCTGGTTCTCCTGGAGCCAAAAAAAGGGCATTGGGCCTCCTGGTACTGGAGTTATAGACAGTTGTGAGCCACCATGTGGGTGCTGAGAATCAAACCCAGGTCCTCTCCAAGAGCAGCCCCTTCAACTCATTTTTTTTGTAACAACAATTAATGTAAAAGGAGACTATGAATTTGAAAGACAACAAGAAAGGATATACAGGAAATGGTGTAATTATATCATAATCTTAAAAATAAAATAAGTAACAATTAAAAACAACCTGAAACAAGTTTAATGGACTACTTTATTACTTCAACCAATTTCTCTAATCTTATATTTTTCTACTTAATATGTTATCTTCTTTCCTCTTCCTCCTCCTCCTCCTCCTCCTCCTCCTCCTCCTTCTGCTGCTCCTGCTGCTGCTGCTGCTTCTCCCCTGCCTCCTCCTCCTCCTCCTCTTCCTCCTCCTCCTCCTCCTCCTCCTCCTCCTCCTCCTCCTCCTCCTTCTTTTGCTGCTCCTGCTGCTGCTTCTCCCCTGCCTCCTTCTTCTTCTTTCATTCTTGCTTTTCCAAAGTATTCTATCTGGGGAGTTGATGATTAGTGGAGCAGTGAGTCCTCAGTCAGCAAGGGCAAAGCCCTGGTTTCAGTCCTGAGCAATAGAATAGAACATCATTTCCACAGTAGTCTACTACTCCATCCTCCTACCACCCCCATCATCTCCCCAGTACCACGGGAGCTGCTTTCTATCACCAACGTGGACTTTTCAGCACGTGCTGTTTAACTTCCCCAGGCCCTGCCTGATCAGAGAAAGCCTGGCTGCAGAAGTGCACTCCCCTCCCCCACTCATCTTCTGCCTCTACTTCTCCCAGATTGTCTGGGATTTTAATATCTGCCAGTGGTGAATTTGTCTCATTTGATGAAGGATTCTTACTTTACCTCAGCTTTGACTTCCGTTTCTCCTATTTTTCACAACTTCCACTTTCTTCAGGGGAAAGCCAACGTTGTTTTGTTTGGCCGGAGTGCACTTCCCAGTGACTTCTCAGAGGGGTTTGTGGTCAGCAGACTTGATCATCTCCATGTCATGGTGTCATCTGGATTTTAGCCCCACATGAGAATAATGATTTAGCTGTTAAACAAAATTATATGTTCAAATTCTTCTACTACAGACCTTGTGTCCATCTGTGTGAGTGCGCACATGCCCAAGTGGATGTGTGGGTACACATACATGTGTGTGCACTTGTGTGTAGAGGCCAGAAGTTGATACTCAGTGTCTTCCTAAATTGTTCTCTACATTATTTTTTGAGACAGTGTCTCTCACTGAACCTAGCATGGATGAATGGATGGATGGGTGGGTGGTGGGTGGATGGATGGATGGATGGATGGATGGATGGATGGATAGGTGGGTGGGTGGGTGGGTGAATGGATGGATGGATGGATGGCCAACAAGGAGCTCCAGGGAGCCTCCTAGCTCTACTTCCCCAGCCCTGGGAATGTAGACATGCACCACCACTGCTGGCTTTTTCACATGGATTCTGCAAATTGAACTCAGGTCTTCATGCTTTCATGGCAAGCACTCCATTGACTGAAGATCCATAGACCTTGGAAATGGTTTCTCTGTCAATCAATGTCATCAGTAAGAATTCTGGTATTGATCTAATTGTTTTCCTCTGTAGGTATCAAATGGACCATCCACCATCCACCACCATTGTTCAACCTGCCTTGGGGTATCCACCTCCTGCTTTCATGCATACATGCTTTGGAGAAATCCCCATCGGTCCCCCATCCCACTCTTCATCATGGCTTCAGGATCCCTAAATTGTCTGAAGTCCTTGCACCATGCAGCCTTACAGGTCCATTGGTTCAAGGTGGTCATGAGTCTTAGAGAACCACATTTCGGCAAATCTTGTGATCAGAATCCCAAGAAACCAGTCTTCCTTCTCTTTCTTTTGAACATAATGAAGATGATTGTCCAGTTGAGCATAGCAGTCCACTTACAAGCCAGTCAGAGGGCAGCCCAATTCAGTCTATCATAAGACATAGATGAAAGCAAAGGGATGTGTGGTCACTAAGCTCCTAAATCAACATCCCTTTGATGCTGCCCCACTAGGCTCCTCCCACAGGCACTGCTGCAGCATCTTCATCCCCTAAGCCACAAGAGCTGTGCTTCGTATAGTTCCTCAGTAGACAAAATGAGTAAGAAAGCAACCTTTTCTCTTCCTGTCCAGTAGTTTCTGAGTTACCTCTGTTGCCTGTTATGAAACACCATCATCTGGATTGTATCTTTCTCTTTCATCCAAGGGAAATGCTGTGATTCTTGTCATTTAATGTACATTTGCAAAGCACTATGTACCAGGTAACTTTATGACAACCAGGGGTGCAGCAGTGCATATAGAGAGACACATGCTATCATGGTGGAGAGACACTCAGGTACATGCAATACAGTATAGACCACATAGTTTCAAGGGCTCATGGGAGCTGTCAATGGAAATGAAGCAACTGCATGTAGCACAATGACTTCATTTTATCGTTCACCCACACTTGGGGGTCAGAGAGATGGCTCAGCTGTTGAGAGCACTTGCAGCTCTTCCAGAGGACCAGGGTTCGGTTCCCAGAACTCACATCAGGCAGCTCACAATTGTCTGTGACTCTAACTCCAAGGTGTCTGATGCCCTCTTCTGACTCTTTAGGCACTGCATACATGTGTTCATATATACAGACAGGCACAAACACACATACACATAATACAAAATAAAATAAATCTTAAAAAAATGAGCACCATACTTGGAATGGTGACTTGGGATGTGATCTGCTCCTTTTTGCTAATACACACAAGATCATAGCCCTTCTTTATCTGTGAATCCACCCCACCTACATGCCACTCTACTCCTCTGGCTGGGACTGGGGTTTTCTGTTCTGAAATACTTTTTTAGTAATATGTCAAATCTAAGATACCCATTCCACACAGTGCACCAGATCCTAGCAAGTCCTTCCAATGTACCATGCTTCTAGAGTCCTGCTTCCGTGTGAGAGATCCTGTATGTGAGATCATCTTCACTACAGTATCATGCTGGATAATGTTCCAACTGGCTATAGAACTCTAGGTTCTAAATATGTTTCCACATACCTTTATGCCAGTGTCTGGTGTCCCCTGATGCATGTCATCACTAGTGATGGGCCTTTCTAATCTAAGTACTGGACTAAGGAACATAGTGGTCTTCTTCCATAAACCACCAGCCACACAGCAGCTGGTAAAGTTTCTACAACAATCTTCTAGGGGCCTCAGGTTTATCTCTTACGTTAGTCACAGTTCTCTAAATGGACAGAACTGATAAAGTGAATGTGTGCCTCTCTCTCTCTCTCTCTCTCTCTCTCTCTCTCTCTCTCTCTCTCTCTCTCTCTCTCTCTGTGTGTGTGTGTGTGTGTGTGTGTGTGTGTGTGTGTGTGTAAAATATTTTAGAGTGGCTTATAGGCTATTGTCCAGGTAATCCAACAATGGCTGTTCCTCCAATGCAAAGGCCAAAAATCTAGTAGTTGAGTAGTTGTTCAGTCCTCAAGACTGGATGTCTCAGCAGTCCCAATCTGGTGCTGGAGTCCTAGACGATTCCTAAAGAGCTGATGGTCTTCAGTCTACATCAGAATCCTGAAGAAGGAGAAGGAGAAGGAGAAGGAGAAGGAGAAGGAGAAGGAGAAGGAGAAGGAGAAGGAGAAGGAGAAGGAGAAGGAGAAGGAGAAGGAGAAGGAGAAGGAGAAGAAGAAGAAGAAGAAGAAGAAGAAGAAGAAGAAGAAGAAGAAGAAGAAGAAGAAGAAGAAGAAGAAGAAGAAATCAATTCTAATAACAACAGAGGAATGTCTTGGCAACAGGATAAATTAACTTGCCAGTGAGAGTGAGAGAAAGCAGGAAAAAGGCAAGCTTCCTTCCCCCACATCAGCATCAGCAGAAGGTGAGGCCCAGACTCTAGGTGGGTCTTCCCACCTCAGGTGATCCAACCAAGAAAATTCCTCCCAGGTGGGCCTAGATGTTCGGGTTATCTAACTGCAGGCATGCTTAAGCTGACCATCAAGATCAGCCATCATGGGTCTCAAAGGCAGCATCACTGCCTTGGCACGTGGATGCAGATTTAGAGGAGAGGCCTGGATGTTCAACACTGGGCCAACAAGATGCTGGTTGTTGAAGCATTTATGTGTATGCCTGGAGTCAAAGTCAAGATTTTGCTTCTAAGAGAGTCTCTTTCTAATTACTTTTTCATTTATATGTTTGAGATGCCTAACAGTCTTCATTCATGGATGAACTTTTATTTAATGCTAAAGCCTACAGGACACCACAGGTCTAGGTAAAGAACTCCAAAACCAAAGTATTCTCTGAAGTGAGTTGCAGGAAGGATGGGCTAAGGTAGGGCTCTTTCCCTGGGGTTAGAGTGTAGGATACAATTTGAGACAGAGTTATTCATTCACTTTAACTCAGCAAATATTTATTAGGTACTTATCTTGGGCCAAAAGGGACAGGGGAATAGAGATGACAGAGCAGTGAACATGAGAGACAAAAATCTTGTGGTTGGGAAATCTATATTTCAGTGGTAAACAAAGTATGCAAAATTTACAGCAGATTACCAGTCATGACAGCTGGGGACAAGGGATCAGAGAAGAAAATAGAAGGTTTGAGTGGTGGGGTTTGAATCTGATGCTTAGAAAACACATTGCTGAAGGGGAGGAGACATCACTTATCAAAGATTTGACAGGGATGAGGGGCATCCAGGTGTCTGGAGGAGGCATTTAGACCATTAGACCTCATGCATGGTGGAGGGGGCAGCTGGGAATGTAGCTCAGCTGAAAGATGCTTGCTGCAAGTGCGTAAAGCCATGGATTGGTCTCTAGTAACACACAAACAGGCATGGTGGTGCATGCCTGTAATCCCAGCACTTAGATGGTAGAGTCAGGAGGATCAGAAGTTCAAGGTCATCTCCAGCTCCATAGCAGTTTTAAGAGTAACCTGGGTTACAGAGAAGACCCTGTATTTAAAAAAATCCAAGAAACTCATGGTTTCCAAGGGCAGCTTGGAGATCCAGGTGGAGACAGGTAAGAAAACTCAACGTAAAGAATACAGGCAAGGAGACCCCAAGGGACAAATTTGTTCAGCTCCTCTGAGGTCTTTCACACTCCTCCTCCCTGTGATGGGAACTATAAGAGAATGCTATGAGAGTCCCAATTTCTAACTTGGGATGTATTAGTATTACCCAAATGCTGTTAGGGAGGAAGGAGAAGAAGAAAAGCCTGAGGGTCAGAGGCTGTTGTTTGGGCTGGGGTAGAAGTAGGACAGTGGAGCTAATATCATATGTCAATGATCTTATGGGATGTGAGAAAGGGGATTTAAAGATGACTTCTCAAAACTCAATCAAATCCATGGGAGGGTGAAGTGGCTGTGAACTGAGAGGAAAGATGATTTGCTGAGGCTTTGTTGATGGCAGCGATGATGATGATGATGATGATGATGATGTAGATAATGAGGAGGATGAAGATGATGGTGTGGTGAAGATGATGGTCATGCTGCTGCTGAAGATGATTATGAAAATGATGAAGATGATGGTGAAGAAGATAATCCAGTGGTGCTGCTGATGAAGATTATAATGTTGGTGACACTGATGGTGCTGATGATTGGGCCATGCCCAGCTGAGATGCCCATTGGGGAAATTTAGGCTCAGGGTACATATGTTGGAATGTCACATCAGTGAGAAATGTGACTCCCTGTGCACCATCTTATTTCAGAGCTTCCGTTTTCTCAGATGCCACCTTACCCTGCTCCAGCCACCCTCTAGCTTGCTCAGGAGAGTTGTCAAGCCCATGCTCTTGACACCACCTTTTCAATTCAGAATGTTGAGTGTCCTTCATTCCCACACACCTAGGATGAGCATTTACTCAAGATCATTCAAGTAGGAGAACACATAGATTTTGGTTAGATTTTAAAAATTTTCTCCAGTAGTAGCAAGGTTGATAAGAGTTCTTTTGTGCTCTGAGAAGCTGAGAAGAAGGGTCATAAGAGAGCAGTATGACAACATCCAACTGTAGACTTTTGTTGATGAGAACATTGATTTTAAAGCTTAGGCAATAACTTTCACTTCACACTAAATTGTCAAGAGTTGAGAGTTGACACACATGGCATGCCTCGTAAACTATGGCACAAATGTGAAGAGTCATAACTAATTAAAGACCAGCCACCTTTGCTGACAGTCTCAGGGATAAATAGACAGGGTCTCACTGAAGTAAAACTTTGGCCAATACCTTTGACTTTTTATACTTCTTCTCTAGCTTCAAGTAGAAAATTCCAGTAGGTACAATACTTTGTGTTTTTAATTGGGGAAAACATACTGCTTCATGTGAGGGTACAAATGAGTAACTGCTCATCAGAACAAGGAATTCACATCAAATTTGCATAAAGTTAAGTGAATTTGCCAAGTAGACAGCTGGCATATTAAAAGAAGTGTATCAGTGAAAATGTCAAATGAATGTTTTCGATTGGTATGAAAAGGTTGGAAGACATTTGGAAAGATGCTATGATGAACTGTTACAGCGTGAAGTAGCCATGTGTCTGCCATGTTAGATGTAATGTGTCAAAATCTTGATTGTTTCAAGTGTCCTATGAATCTTTACAAAGTAATAGAGGTAGGTATGGAAGCAACCCACTAGAAAGGCTTGAGGAATGTTTAAGGATGCTGTGGTGGGAAGCCATCACTGTCACAGGGATGCAAAACTTGTTCCCTAAACTCAGTTCCCCTCCAAAAGTATGGAAGGACTTGAGTTTCACTTTTTCAGCTTTCTTGGTTTCATTTCTGTTGCTTTGACAGATACCCCAAGAAAAAGTAACTGAAGCAAGGAAGTCTTCATTTTAACTTATGATTCCAGGTTTTAGTCCATTATTATGGGAAGGTCAAGGCAGGAATTCAAGCAGCTAGTCACAACACACCCAGAATTAAGAGCAAAGAGAAATGAATGCACCCATGCTGTTTACTTGCTCACCCAGCTAGCTTTCTTCACTCTTAAACAGTTCAGAGCCCAGGGAATGGTACTACTGCCCATAGTAGGCTGCAGCAATTAATAATTAAGCCACACATACACACCATAACATGCTCACAAAACAACCTGATCTAGAAAATTCTTCAGTTGAGACTTTCTTCCCAAGTGATTCTAAGTTGTGGCAACTTGACATTTAAAACTAACCACCCATAGCCATCTGTAAAACAAAGAGCAGCATTAGGTGATCACATGAATCTCAAATATTTCTTGGGAGTGACATTTGTCAAGACTGTGTTTTCATGTGGATGACCATGAGGAAATATGGAGAGAGACAGAGAGAGAGAGAGAGAGAGAGAGAGAGAGAGGGAGATAGTTTGGATTGTTAATGTCATATATCAATCTGTCAAATTTATCAGGGCCATGGAGAGCCCAGTTATTTGGTTATTTGGTATTCTAATGAGATATTTTTTAGATGAAAATGATATTTTAGTTGGGAGACTGCATGAAATAGATTGGATCCCATAGTAGGAGCAGGTCTTATTCAAAACAGTAGGTACCTGAATCGAACAAAAGGCCTGTCAGTAAGATGAAAATCAGTGCCCCACTTGCCTCTGACAGCTTGCCTTGCCCCATGCACTCCCACAGAAACGCTTCAACTAATCACAGTTCTTCCCCAGATGAGACCAGTGTCCCGGGCAGTGGCTCTACATCTCATTCAGGCCCATGCCAAAGATATAAAATTTGGTGTGGATGCTGGAGCCTTAATGCTTAAATGTGCAGAACTTTTAGCCAATGCTAGAATTGTTACAATGGGGACATAGGGAAGAACTGATTATTGAACAGAACTAGGGAAGTCCCAAAGTAACAAAATATGGAGTCACTGTTGCAAAGTCAATTGATTTAAAGGATAAATGCAAAAATATGAGAGCTAAACTTGTTCAAGTTGTTGTCAATAACACAAATGAAACTGCTGAGGATGGTACTATCACTGCTACTATTGTAGCACATTCTATTGCCTAGGAAGATTTTGTGAAGATAAGCAAAGGTGATAATACAGTAGTAAAAATCCAGAGAAGTGTGATGGTGGCTGAATGCTGTAATTGCTGAACTTAAAAAGCAATCTAAACTTGTGACAACCCCTGAAGAAACAGCTCAGATTGCTACGATTTCTGCAAATGGAGACAAAGACTTTGGAACATCATTTCTAATGCGACGAAAAGGGTTGGAAGAAAGGGCATCACCACAGTGAAGGATAGGAAACCACTGAATGGTGAATTAGAAATTATTGAAGGCGTGATGTTTTACAGAGAATATATTTCCCCATGTTTAATTAACACATCAAAAGGTCAAAACTGTGAGTCCCAAGATGCCTATGTTCTATTAAGTGAAAAGAAAATTTCTAGTGTTCAGTCCATTGAATCTGCTCTTGAAATTGTCACTGTTCATTGGAAGCCCTTGTTCATAGTCACTGAAGGTTTGATGCAGAAGCTCAGTTTTGAACAGGCTAAAAGTTGGTCTTTGGGTTATAGCAGTCAACATTCCAAGGTTTGGGGACAATAGGAAGAACCAGCTTAAAGACAGCTAATCCTTCTGATGGTGCGGTATTTGGAGAAGAGGGGTTGAATCTAAATCTTTAAGATGTTCAAACTCATGACTCAGGAAAAGTCGCAGAGGTCATTGTCACCAAAGATGACACCATGCTTTTGAAAGGAAAAGGTGACAAAGCTCAAATTGAAAAACATATTCAAGAAACCACTGCACAGTTAGACATTACAACCAGTGAATATGAAAAGGAAAAAGCTGAATGAGTGACCGGTGGAAACCAGGTGGGTTAGCTGTGCTTGGAGGCACAAGTAATGTTGAAGTGAATGAGAAAAAGACAGTTAAGGATGTTCTCAATGATAGTAGAGCAGCTGCTGAAGAAGACATTCTTCTAGGACAATTCACCGAGCTCTGCTTTGGCAAATCCCAGCCTTGGATTCATTAAAGCCTGCTAATGAAGATCAGAAAATAGGTATATAAATTATTAAAGGAGCACTCAAAATTCCTGCAATGACTATTGCTAAGAATGCAGGTGTTGAAGGATCGTTGATAGCTGCGAAAATGCTCCAGAGTTTCTCCGAAGTTTGTTATGATGCTGTGCTCGGAGACTGTGTGAACATGGTGGAAAGGGGAATCACTGACCAACAAAGGTTCTAAGAACGCTTTGCTGGATGCTGCTGGGGTGGCCCCCTTGCTAACCACAACAGAAGCTGTAGTGACAGGAATTCTTAAGGAAGAAAGGAACCCTGCAATGGGTGCAATGGGTGGAACGGGAGAGGGTACGGGAGGTGCCATGCTCTGACTCCTAGAATAGTGCTTGGCCCTTATCAGTGAACTGTGAGAGGAGAAGGGCTGAAGAGAAGCCTGGCCGACCACTATAACCACCAGTTAGTTATTCATTCCCATTGACAATATGTACTGGTTTACTGCTGCCATTGTCCATGCCCACACCTAATTGATTCTGTCGTTTTTAATAATGACATTTGTACATTCTCGATACTGGGTGCAAGAGCCATACACCAGTGTCCTGCTTTCAACTTTAATCACTGAGGCATTTCCACTGTTGTGTTACAGTCAGAATTGCAGCGCTGTGTCACCAGGTGAGAAGTGCAGAAGCAGCCTTTCTGTAGAGAGTGAAAGTAAGTGTGTACAAAGTAGAGAAGTATCCAATTGTGTGACAACCTTTACAATACAATTTTGTTTAAAGTTAAAAAACAAAACAAACAAACAAACAAATGAAAAGAAAAACAAGATTCAAGTCTGAACCCCACAGACTCACACTCAACCTGCAGCACTGGCCCTGCGGATTTTAGATCTCCACTCTCATTTATATGTAATACACATGTACATGCAATCACACACACACACACACACACACACACACACACACACACACACACACACACA
The DNA here is from genome assembly GCF_903995425.1 of Onychomys torridus. Taxonomy (NCBI): domain Eukaryota; kingdom Metazoa; phylum Chordata; class Mammalia; order Rodentia; family Cricetidae; genus Onychomys; species Onychomys torridus. The sequence goes on along the minus strand of NC_050447.1, from coordinate 89,893,171 downwards.
CACACACACACACACACATTACTTTTCTGTTACTGTGACAAAACACCGTGACCAAGCATCTTAGAGAAAGAGGATTTATGTGGGGTTTACGGTTCCAGGGTTCCATCACCATGATTGCAGGGAAGCATGGCAGCAAGCAGACACAGCAGCAGCAACAGCTGAGAGCTCACAGCTTGAACAGCAAGCAGGGAACACGGAGAGCAAACTTGAAGTGATATAACCCTTTCAGCTCTCAAAGCACACTTCTCCAGCAATGCCACACCTCCCAAGCCTCCCCAAACAGAACCACCAACTAAGCCTCAAACACCGAAGATGTTTGTGTGTGTTTGTGTATGTGTGTGTGTGTGTGTGTCCTACTTACTGCTGTTGTGATAAAACACTGATGGAAACTAATTCAGGGGTGGAAAGTGTTTCCTTAGTACCTAGATTGCAATCCCAATCACAACTCATCACTGAGGAATTCAGGGCAGGAACTCTAGCAGGCAGCAGAGGCAGGAACCATAGAAGGCAACTATTGACCAGTTACCTTCAAGCTTACATTTAGCTACCTTTCTTACATAGCTCAGGCCGATCTGCCTAGGAACGGCATTGGTCACAGTGGGCTGGCTCCACCTACATTAATTATCAATCAAGAAAATGTCCCCACAGATATGCCACAGGCTAATCTGATGGAGGTGATTCCTCAATTGGAATCCCCTCTTCCCAGGTGACCTAAGTTGGTAAATATTAAACAACACAATGACTATGCGTATGATACCTTTGGATGTTTTTGTCAGCTAACAAATACTGTACAATAGAATCTAGTTACTTCCATTGTTACTGAACAATGTGTACAGAAAAGAGGATGAATTTTCAGGTCAAGTGCTGCATGAAAGACTTGAAATCTTTGATGCCTATCCTGAAAGTTCCCTTCAAACCACAGAGCTGAGGTTGTTTAAAAAAAAAAAAAAAAAAAAAGCCCAGAATCTCATCCTGTGAATGTGTATGACTTATAATAAACGTCAGATTCCCAGCAGCCTTTTCTGGAGAAGATGACCATGGTGCAAGGATGGAGATTTTGTGTAGGTTCAGCATACACTCCCCAAAGCCAATCAGCCTTTAGCTATAGCCCACTGTGCTGGCATTGGGGACCTACACTGAGATCCCCATAGGTATCATTCTCCCAGGGTGATCAAATGCCTACTTTCTGGCAAGTTGGGTGTACCTGAACACTTTTGTCATTGGAAGAACAATGTTTTATTCTTAGTGTGGTAGATACTCACCTTGGAGACAAGCTTTGTGCTCCTGGATGCACTTAAGTTCTTCCAAGGCCATCATCTATGAACTTACAGAATCCTTAGTCACCATCATGCCATTCCAGCCAGTACTACTTCTGGCTGGGAATCATTTGAGCAAATGAATGCCATGTGGGCTTTCCCTTGTGGACTTTCCAACATGTACATGCTCCCCTGTATCCAAAAGTAGCTGGCTTGATGATGTAGTGGAGCACAGGAACAGGTTCACTCCCAGCTGTGTACTACTAGAACAGGGCTTTCCAGGGTGCTATATGCTATACATCTGCATCCACTGTTGTGGTATAATTTCTCCCCTAGCCAGGATTGATGGATCTAGGAATCCAGGGATGGAAACGTAGGTGTCTGTACTCACCATTCTCTTTAATGGCTCACAAGCAAAATATGTGCTTGCTAAACCCACAGCCAACTTCTCCACTGGCTCTGAAGTCTGAGTTTCCCGGGGTGAAAGTTTCCATCAGAAGATCGAGGCACTGACTGCAGTGAACTAGAAGATGAAACTTCACCCATCTTCTTTGGAATCCTCATTTCTCTGAATCAACATGAAAAGGGGGGAAATTGAGGCCCTGTGCTGGTTCAGGATTGAGCCTGACTGCAAAAGGTAAATTGGATGGTTATTAAAGAATATTTCTGAGTAAGGAAAGCCTCCCTGGTTCTCAGGGCTAGCATTCTCTGTGATTAAGGTCACAGGCAACTACAACAATCCAACTCAGGCAGGCCTATCACAGTATAGACACTTGAGAGACCAAGGCCAAGGCTGTGTTCTGGGTGGAGATCCACTACCAGCTGAGGTTCTTGCTGAAGGCAAAGAAAAGTTTTAATGCATGGAAGATGAAAGTGGTTGTGACTAGGAGCTTCAGCCTTGAGCCTGGCCACAGAGACAAAGACTGTAATTACCATGGGTATTTTCCATTGTTTCATTACAGATATTTGAGTATCTATGATATCAAGTGTCTTGAGCTTTCCCCCTTTTTTATTTGCAGCAGTCTCTTATTTACAGGCTATCAAGGAGATGAGCATCGATCAGGGACTGTCTTCTCTAGAAGCAAAGCAGCCAACACTATGGCCAGCAGAGTGTTGATCCGCAACAGGCAAGATGGAAGTTCAGTTCAACAGGACTCAGCTAGCCGGTGTTAGTTCAAACTTCAGGAGTCTGACCTTGACTTTAATTTAGGCGTTTTTAAGCACATCACAATTTTTCGAAAAATATTCTGATAATAATTAACTCAATCCTGTGTGCATGATAAAGCTTAAGACATGACTACATTGAAATTCTTTGTAAAGACGTGTAGCATCTTCCATAAAGATGGGTTCTAGAGCCAGGTGGTGGTGGTGCACACCTTTAATCCCAGCACTCAGGAGGTAGAGCCAGGTGGATCTCTGTGAGTTCGAGGACAGAGCGAGATCCAGGACAGGCACCAAAAACTACAGAGAAACCTTGTCTTGAAAAAAAAAAAAAAACCAAAAACCAAAAACCAAACCTAAACAACAACAAAAACAGGCTATGTATCTCTCCCTTTGAAGAGCCAACTCTACGTGTTTAAAATTCCTGATTTCCTTAGTGCATATCTGTGAGCACAAGGACCTCTGTGCCTTCTATCCTGAATTCCCCTGTCACGTAGCAAGATGAATTGACTTCCTATCATGGTATTTGCCCTAGTTAGCTTTAATGTAAGCCTAGAGTCACTGAGAAAGGAGTCTTGATGAAGAATTACCTAGATCAGATTGGTCTGTGGGTATGTCTATGAGGGAGTGCCTTCACTGTTAATTGATTCAGGCAGGTGGGTCTGGTCTATAAAAGAAACCGAGCTAAGCATGAGCCTGAGCAAGCCAGCAAGTAGAATTCCTCCATGGTTTCTTCTTGAGTTCCTGCCTTGACCGCCCTCCATGATGGACTGTGTGTGACTTGGCAATGGTGGCCGTATGAACCAAGTAAGCCCTTTCCCCCCTAAGCTGCTTTTGCTCAGAATATTTTATCACAACAACAGGATGAAAGGAGAACTGTCTCTAAGTGTTCTCTATTTAAATTACAGGCTATCAAGGAGATGAGTATTGATCAGGGACTGTCTTCTCTAGAAGGAAAGGGTCAGTGCCTTTCCAGTGGTACATGAGACAGATGTTTCCAGCTGAGTGGAAGCATGACTGTGCTATCGTCTTTATTTGTAAGACAGGTGTGGCTGAAAGAGATGCATATGAACTCCAAATTCATAAGAAGTGTACTCTCAACTCTCACTTATTTGTCAACTTGGAGAATGTTTTGAATGAGTTTGAGAGGTGGGTGAAGCTTGAGATTTGTGTAATCAGAAGAAAGTGTAAATAGGGCTTACAAAGGGCTGACCTTGCAGACAATTCTTCGGCCTGCTGGCCTTTGACTCCAAACAGAGCATTGGCTTTTCAGATTCCAGGCTTGCCAACATCTGTAACAGCATAGTTTCTCATAAACAGATCTTTTGTGTTTATATGTGTGGGGGTGGGAGGAAGGAGGGAAGGAGGGAGTATGTGCATGTGTGTGTGTGTGAGGGGAGAGTATGTGTAAGTGTGTGTGTGTGTGTGTGTGTGTGTGTGTGTGTGAGAGAGAGAGAGAGAGAGAGAGAGACAGAGACAGAGAGAGAGAGAGAGAGAGAGAGAGAGAGAGAGAGAGAGAGAGAGAGAGAGAGAGAGAGAGAGAGAGAGAGAGAATGAATTGCTTCTGTTTCTCTGGAAAACCCTGATATTAGTGTCTTCCAGGAAACTGTTTTGAACTTTTTCTTATTATCTTGATTATGATCTGAAAAATCAAAGATAAATTATCAGCTAGAAAACACAGTTTTGACTGTCCTGTTCATAGAAGTATCTGGTAATTGTCAAAGAATCAAGTATGATGAGTCTGACAGGATGAATTGTTCATAGAGGCTGTGTCGCCCACTGTCAAACAGTCCTTATTTGGTGAAAGCTAGAGATTCTGTGCAAAGAAAAGGACTGTCATTGCCCATTGATTTCTCCTGTCTCCTAACAATTATCCAAGAAAGGTCTATCTGGGAGAGAGGAAAGAAACAGAAGAAAACCTAAATTGATTTTACTTCAGCTTAATCAACCACATTTTACCTGGGGTTTGCACCAAACGACTGTTGGCTGTTTTCCAAACTCAAAGCCACCTTCCATGAATAAAGATCGTCAACCCTGACCATACTGAAAAATAATGTGTTACAGAGTCTAAAAGCCATTTAAAAAGCAGAGTTCTAGAAGTCTTTGGAAGAACAGCAGTAGGATTCAGATGCTGAAATAAGTTCTAGCTAGGCTGACACTGAAGAGAAATGTATTTATGTATATACAATATATATGTATACATACACATTCAGGCATATACTCATAGTGTGTATGTGTGTAACACATATACACACTATATGTACATACATATTGTGTGTAATCATGGTTGATTGTCATTATCAACTTGATTAGATTATGAAATGCAGAAATGCCTAGGGAATTTTGAAGCACAACTTTGTGTGTGAGGACATATCAGAGTGGATTAACTAATAAGGAAGATCCATCTGAACAGGAATGGTACCATCCCAGGATCTGAGGATGGATGAAGATGAAGAGGGGGAAGGAAGAAGCTAGCTGCGCACTGACCTCCCCCTTTCTCGACTTCTTGATCACCCCAGACATGAATAAGCAGCTTCATGCTCCAACCACCTTGTTTTCCCTTTTATAACGATTGTGCCCACATATCATGAGCCCAAATTAATGTTTCTTCTTTATGGTTTTTCAGTATTTGGGCACAGCAATGAGAGAAATAAGCAACACATATACATGTAGACCTGAGTATTACACATATGCATTTGCCAGGACACACATATGCACATTTATGTATGTGACCTATGTCACATATACCTTCACTGCAATGGCCCTGTGTATCCTTGTGTAGGCTAGGGACTGCAGAGTGAAGCAAGCAGTGTCATAAAGATGCCAGTATAGCATTCATCCCGGTGGGTGCCAAGCTACAGGATCCCACACACCTGTCTTGTGAAGCTTGTTCCCAGCACCTTGGGATGAGACACTGAATCTTTACTTTTATTCTTTCATCCATTACATACTGACCACAGCCTCTCTTCCCTCCACTCCTCTCAATACTCCCCCCACATCCCCTCTCCCCCAGATCCTCGCCTCCTCTGTTTCCCTTAAAAAAAATAAAAATAAAAAAAAGCAGATCTCCCAGAAATATCAACTGAACACAGCATAACAAGTTACAATAAGACAAGACACAAACCCTCTTATCAAGGCTGAATGGGGTACCCAAGTAGGAGGAAAAGGGTCCCATGAGCAGGCAAAAGAGTCAGAGACACCCTCCACTCCATTAGGAGTCCACAAGAACACCCAGCTATGCAATTGTAACCTGTATGCAGAGGACCTAGCTCAGCCCATACAGAGTCCGTGATTGTCCCTTCAGTATCTGTGAAGCCCCTGTGAACCCTGCTTGGTTGATTCTGTGGGCTGTGTTCTTATGGGGACACTGACTCTTGCTGTGAGAGTATGAGTGATTGTTAAATAATAAGGAAGTGCTCAAGTGCTACCTAGGCTGAATTTGTTTCTCCTTCTACCAGCAGCCAGGGACTTCTAGACCAACCCCCTGAAGAGAGACAAAGAGCTTTGTTGCAGGGAATTGGGTCAGGCATGGGAACAGGAATAGGCAAGGCCTAGATTTGCAGTTCACCTCTGCTCACCTAGCACTTGAGAGTCTAAACTTACGACAATCACCCCAAACTGCCTCAGAGTGTCTGTAGTTATTATGTTGATGTCTGCAGAATGCATACCAGCTGCACCAGCTTGCTTGGTTTTCTAGCAGTTAATGGGCTAGGGAAAAGATGGCATCTGGTGCTCATCTGCCCCTACAGTAAGGGCATGTGTCTGGAGAATGCTGAAAACATCCCCCAAAGACTCTTATGTATCCAGAGACTTTGAAGACAAGTAGAAAACAAACATGATTCAAATGGCCTTATGGATTCATAGAAAGAGAGTTGGAGTTGACCCTGGAGATTGGCTTAAGAGGACAGCGAAGGGGTTGAAGTTGATGGATAATTACCGAGTCAGTCACCACCAGCATCTCCAGTCTTCCTATTGCTATGTGGAGAATGGAGGGTATGGTGATGTAATACTTGCTGTCACCAGCATTGGTCACATAGGGTCTCTCACCTTGGCTTACTACCAAGGACCTCAGGCAACAGATGAGCCTATTCATAGTAAGTCTGTTTTCTCTCCAGAAAGTAAGTTCACAGGTGAGGTGCTGTGTGTGACCCATGTTTGGTTAATAACTAGCGTCATGTTTGAGCAGAGTCGATGCTTGGGAAATTTCTGAATTTAATTGGAATAAAAATAGATTTGCAGTGAGGGTCAAGGTGTGGTAGCCAGCTTTCTGTTGCTGTGGGGGAAAAAATATCCAAGGTCATCAATTCATTAGAAATGTCTACTTTTGCTCACAGTCTCAGGTTTTAGTTCACAGTGGCTTGGTCTCATTGCTTTAGAGCTGTGGTAATTCTGTGCGTCAAAGTTGGGAATGTGGGTCAGCAAAGCTGCTCATCTGGGGCAGCCAGGAAGAAGGGAGAGAAAGAGAACATGATGGTGTTGAGAGAGAAGAGGGGACAAAGAGGGGAAGGAAGAAGGGCCAAGGCCCCCAAACTCCCTTCAATGACACTCCCTTAGGAACCTCCCTCCCTCCCTTCCTTCTTCTCTCCCTCCCTTCCTTCCTTCCTCCCTTCCTCCCTCCCTCCACCCATCCCTTCCTTCCACTGTGTCTCCTAAAGAGTACACCCTCTCACAGCACTGTTGATTGACCACCAAGTCTTTAACACTTACACCTGGGTAAACACATACACTCGAAGTGATGGGCTACAGAGATGGATCAGCCAGGAAAGCACTTGTCATGCAAACCATGAGGACATGAGTTTGGGCCTCCAGCACAAACATAAAAAGCTAAGTGTGGCAGTACACATCTTAACCCCAGGGTTAGGAGGCAGAGAAAGCATCCCTGGGGTTTGCTGGCTAGTAAGTCCAGTTTAACCCAGATCCAGTGAGAAACCTGTCTCATAAAATAGGGTGGAGCAGGGTTAATGAAAACACTGGATGTTGGCCTGTGGCTTCCATGTGCTCTCCACTCCCTGTGGTCATGTGCACACAGACATACCTAAAAATAATATCCCAAATAGTCTGGAGAGATGGCTCAGCAATTAAGAACGGCTCCTGTTCTTAGAGGACCTGAGTTCGGTTCCCAGCACTCATGAGAAGAGACGCAGAACTACAATTAACTCCAGCTCCAGGGAATCTGGTATCCTCTTCTGAAGGCACTGCAACTCAGGTGTATGTATGTGCCCCCACCCCTCACACAAAAACACATAATTAAAAAATAAAATAAAATATTGAAAAAATCCAAACCATGGCTATGGTAATCTAGCAGGCTTGTGAGGCTTACAATGATGCTCTAAGTCATGCCTGTGTGTCTGTGCACTCACACACAGCTCCAGTGGCAAGATGTTTCTGTTCTCAGCAGCAGCATTTCACAAAAGTTAAAAGAAAGGTTGTGACCTATCCAATGCACATACTCAATCACCAACGTCCCCTGTAGCCAGAAGGTCCTGAAGAACGCAGGGCCTGAGCAGGTGCGACCTGGAAGTACTCCAGTTGCAAACCCCAAACGACCTAAGAGCGAAATGGCTCAGAAAGCCCATGATGGAGGAGGTTGTTGCTCCCCAGAGCCTGACAGATGAAAAGAAAAAAAAAGCAGCAAGCATAAATCACCAGCAGGCCCGAGGCCCGAGGCCGGGTGGAGATGCTCAGCTTTCCCTTGGAGGCCGTGGACCAGATCAGCTTCCACTTTGGCTGATTCTCCACTGCGCTCTGTAACATCCTCCCTCAATGAATCAGTGGGAGAATGATGGGGGAAAAGAAACAAAGGTGAGAGAACGTTCAGAAGGAAAGGGATTTGCTTGCCTTGAGGGATACACCGAGAGCTGAAGTTTTGAATCATCCATCAACGCAAAGGCTTCTGGGAGGCGATAGCTCCCAGACCCTCTTGGCTATTTCAACAGAGTTTTCTCAGAGAGTTTACTGGAGAAGCTGTTCAGCAAGGAAGGCAACAGGACCGACTGACTATGCAAATCCATGTGGAAAATTTGAATTTAATTGTTAGGAATTTTAAATGGGCTGCCTGGGAATGCAGAAGCTGAAGTAAGGTACAGAAACAGCCTGCACTGGCTGACGGGGTTTGGTTTTGGTAATAGGTTTCTGGGCCTCCAGCTGTCTGCTTATAGGGAAAATTGACATTGATTGACAAGAGTCAGCAATTTTGATATATTCCGGGTGGCAGGAGGAGGCCGCCGAGGATGGGCAGTTGGAAGTGGAGTTTTGCAAGCCGGACACAGTGCATACTTGGGTAGTAAATATTATTGGCAATGGGAGAAGCTTTTGTATGTGTGGGGGTGGGGAGTGTGCACACACTTATGTAAGGGAGTGCTCTCATCTCTGGTCTATGGAAACAAGAGGAACATGTCAGGTGTTCTACCCTATCACTTTCCACCTTGGTCTCTTGAGAGACGGTCTCCTGGAATCTAGAGCTAAGCTGGCAGCCAGTGGGCACAGGGATCTTCCTGTCTCTGCCTACCCGCCCACCCCCACCGTGCTGGGGTGACAGTTCTGTGAGTGACCACACCTGGCCATTCATATGGATGCTGAGTATTCGAACTTGCTTCCTCACAGTAACCCAGCAACTCCTCTCATCTATTGAACCAACTCTGCAGCCCCAAATTTTTATTTTTAAATTAGGACAGTGGCTTTTATTTGTAATTTATTGGCAGCACAACAAGGAATCGCTGACCTTCTAAATCCTTCCAGAACTGTGAACTTCACTTATACAGCTGCATTTTTCTTTTAAGATCTTTTATTGGTTTATATTCATATAAATAAAGTTGAGTTGCATAAAGGCAATTTCTTTCAAGTGTATTGTATACTGTGACCATGCTCACTGCCCTCCCTGCTGGAATCAGTTGGCCTCACTTTCAAGGAACCCAGATATGCAATCTTTATGCCTAGGTTAGGACATACAAGAAAGATGTGATAGCATTTGACAAATAGGTCTGTAACATCCTTGTTACCCAGTGAAGAAATCCTCATTTTATCACCAGAATATGCTGGCCTCTTCCTTGAAGTAAAAACCTTCAAGGCCAGACTCTCCCAGGGGCTTGTCAGTTTTCAGTGTTCTGATCTCTCAAATTCAGAAGTGACCGCCTAAAGCAGTCTTTGGCAAAAGGACAGGTCATCTAGTTCCTTACACACACTCAAACTACAACAGTGCAGCGAGGAGGACCAGATCACAGCCACAGATTGGCCAGTAATAGGCAGAGGTTGCTGGTCCCCAGCAATGCTGAAACCCTGTGGAGCTGGCTTTGGAATAGTTCCCTATATTTTAGCCAAGTCCTAACTCAATTCTGCAGGGAGAAATTCTTGTCCAGGGCTCCCCAAGGCCCTTGGCTCTGTCCTTTGCAAGGTCAACCTTTTCCACTGCCCTCCTTGGCTATGATGGAGTCAGTGTTGATGTGGAGGCTCTCCCTAAGGCCTATAAAACTTCTCCAGCTGTTTCCTGCTCTCAAGCCAGCTCCAGTAGTGTCTGGCAGTTGAAAGTTTTCTGAGTTAGGCTCTTTTCAATATACATTTCTCTTGGAACTTTACTTGCTGGTTTCCAGTGGGTTCTGTGTGCATTAACTGCGCACCAAAATCTCGCATAGATGTGACTTCATGTCTGCCTCTGTTGTTTGTTTCCTTGTCCATAAATTCCCTCTCTCCATTAAGTAACTCCTGTGCAGCTGGTGGAGCTAGAGGCTCATCACCATAGCAAGCTGACTCCATTTTCAGGGCCTTTGCCATCCTATCCCTATCTAGATCTTTGGATCTAGAAGATTTAGGCTGCATCTGTTTCTTGTTAGTTTTTTGTTTGTTTGTTTGCTTGTTTTGCTTTGTTTTTCTTTGGTTTTTTGTTTTGTTTTTGTCTTTTCTGGCTTTCAGCCTCTCTTTGAGTTTATTCTGTTCTTATAATGTGATAAAAGCACATGGTAAAGTGTTGTTTTTCCTTCTCTTCCTTTCTCTATTTGTGTGTGTGTGTGTGTGTGTGTGTGTGTAGGTTCACACATATGAAGACCAGAAAACTTCTTCAAATATCCTTCCTATTGTGCTCCATTTTCTTTTTGAGTCAGGATCTTCCTCTGGCTTGGAACCTACCAAGGAAGCTGGACTGACTGACTATTGTGTACCTGGGATCTGTCTGTCTCCACCTCCCACTGAGCTTACAATTGTGAGCCACCATGCCTAGTTTTTGTTTTTGTTTTTGGTTTGGTTTGGTTTGGTTTTGTAATGAGATCTGTGCATTGAACTCAAGGCGATGTTTTAGTGACTGGGTTGTTGCCCCAGCCCACACGTTCTACTGTTGTTACTGTGATCATGGTCTGGTCACAGCTGAAGATACCAATTGCAACTAGTCCAATCAAATATTTGCATGATCTCAATAAATACTTCTTCCCTAATGAAAATTGCACCGTGTCAGAAACCTATGGCATTTCCCATGATGTTGGAAAATCCACCAACAGAACTCCCTTAGGCTTGAGTGCTACATGGATTAGAAAAGAAATGAAGGACCCGGTCCCAAAAGGAGGCTCCTACTCCTTGGAAGAAATAAAACACATCATGTGTGAGTATCCATCCATCCACCTCTCTATCAGCCATCTGCATAACCAGGTAAGTATGTATGCATTAATTTTTCAGTCATCAACCGATCCATTATAACGTGCAAAATTTCCTTAAGCACATCAGAGACGCATATCACAACAACTATGTCTTTGTACCAAAATTGGGACACACTATCAACATTGAGGTTGTACTTTTTGAGAATAGAAAAGGCATTTAAAGTCACAACTGACTCGGAAAACAGGGCATTTTGTTGCTATGCATTCTGTCTGGGCTGAAAAATGGGGTTTGGAGGAAGGCTGGAGTAAGAGTCCCCAAAAAGACAAGCTGTGAGGAAGTCAGAAGTCTGTCCCTGCCAGCCTTTGAAGGTGAGTCAGTGTTAGCCTAGAAATGGGAACTGATAGGAACGGAAAGTCTAAGTAAATTCTGTAAACTGTGTCCTTCCATCCCTCACACATCTTATTGCTCAAGTAGTTTCATTCACTGTTGTCCCTTTGCTCATTTATTTAAGAGTTGTTTTTATGAGCAGTGCCTATACAGACATGATAGATAGGAGGGTCATGAAGAAGACAGAGGAATCTTAGCCTCATAGAAGTTTCAGCTGAGTGGAGGAGACAAACATGAATCAAATAACCCAGTAAATGAACTTGTCATAAAGCTCCGACAAGGGTTCTAAAGGCCACAGTAGAGTATTAAAAATTGTGTCGGAAGGAACTAGTCTACTCCATCAGGGCCAGAGAAAGCCTCCTGGAGGGAGGGACTCGGAGTAAATGTGAGGTGGGTGAGGGCATCACAAGGTCTTCCAGGTCAGCTGTGCACCCGCCTTCCAGGCAGAGAAGGCATGATGTCATGCATTCTGTTCTGGAGGCTGGGAGTCCAGGGCTCTGGGAGGCAGGGAGGATGGAGGGATGGAGATCACTACAGGATGAAAGGCTGGGGGCAGGTGGGTGGGGCAAGCCTAAGGATTTAAAGAAAGCAACACCTGAAAGTTTTCCACAGAAGAGGGCCCTTTTGGCCTTTAAGAGGATTACTCTGGATATGGAGGTAGGAAGAAACCAGCAAGGATTCTGGGAAGTGAGAATGTTGACTCTGTTGACAAAGCCCTTTTGTGAAGCTGCCCTGCCTATGCCACTTCATACTGGAATGCTGGACCTTCTGTCCTTGCTCCTTTTCCAGTTGCTGTGATAACATACTCCGACGATGGTAACTTAAGAGAGAATGGTTTATTTTAGCTCACAGATCATCAGGAAGCAGAGAGCAATGAAGGAATGCTGCCAGCTCCTTTTCTTCACCTTTGCTGCTCAGGGTCCCAGCTAGCCAATGTCACCAATGTCACCTCATTGGGCAGGTCTTCCCACCTTAAAACAATCCAGACAACCCCCACAGGCCTGTCTCGGGTCCCTTCTCCCAAGTGAATGAATTTTGTGAAGTTAACAATGAATACCTTCATGCTTTCCAAACAGGTTCCTGGGCAAGGCACACTTTCCAACCACTGCATCTTTCTTCTCTAATATCCTTCCATACTGCGTATTCCCCTCTCCCTCCCCCCCCCCCCTCCCCCTTCTCCTCTTCCTCCTCCTTGGCTCCCCCCCCCTTTTCCCTTGCATATTCTCTTTCTACTTCCTTTTGTATCTACAGGCAAATCACTAGCTTTCAACATCTAAGGTCTCTGACATCCCTTTGATCCTGGTCTCCTCCCTCCCATGTGAGGGTGATGACTTGGAGATGTGTCCTTCAGCTTCCAGAGACTCTACATGCAAGGATCAAGGCCTACATTGGCCAGTCTTCACTTACTTGTTTGTTTATTGTGCTGCAGGGTCAAGGGGGGGGCACTTGTGTTATTGGTGTTTCTAGCCTCTTTCCCAGGCCCTAGTACATGCCCTGCCCTCAGTAGATGTTTACTTAGTTCAATTTTAAAGTCGCCATGTACCTAAATATTCTAAATATTTCAGGGGCATCTGGACATTTTCAGAAAAACAAGTCATTCTCATATTGAAAAAAGTATATCTCAATAAAGTAATATTTAAAAGTTTGAGTTTTATTTACTGGTACAAAGAATAAGCTACAGAGTATTGGAGTGATAGCGTCAATGGCCAATAGCCCTTGCTGCTCATGTAGAGAGCATGAGTTTTATACCCAATGCCCACATGGCAACTGGGAAGTGTCTGTAACTCTAACCCCAAAGGATCTGAGGTCTTCTCCTGGCCTCCATGGGTACTGCATGCATGTGGTGCATTTACATACAATGTAGGCAAAGACACATAAATAAAAACAAATCTTGTTTTTAAAAGGCTGTAGAAACATATATGCAGTTTATCTTCTGTGTTGGGCAATGGCATTGATTAGCCTGGTTCACAACACTGTGCCCATTAAGTGTATTCCTTGAGGTCTTATTATGAATAGAAAATGTTAAAGTCCTGACCTCCTTCAGGTAATGAATATAATTGCTTCTGACACCGATGCTCCTGGATTGTCTGGCTGTCACTGTCCTGGTCCCAACCCTGAAAGCATTAAATGATGAATGAAGTGCCGAAGAACCCAGATGGGCCACCACCTGGTCATTTCCATCACTGACCCAGAAACCCAAGGGAAGGTAGATTCTTGAGAAAAGAATATGCATGCATTGAAGTTCAGAGACACCTTGGTCAATGTGTTCACTTGGAATTTTGTTTCTTTTATTTGCCTCATGTAGATGTTGAACATATTAGATCCATCTCTAAATTTACACTTTTAGGAGTCCTGTGAAAAATACTGTTGTTTTTTTCTTTCAAATTCCAATTGTACATTGCAAAGACATAGGAAAATGGCTAAGTTTTGTATGTTAACTTTGACTCTTTCAGTCTTTGAAAAAGCCAGTTGTGTTAGTTACTCCACGCATTACTGTGGTAAAATAGTAGAAAAAAAAAAAAAACAACTTTAGAAAGAAGCCTTTATTGGAATCACAGTTTAAAAATACCATGGTGGCGGGAGCATGGGGTGGCTGGTCACATGGTCACATCATCAGGAAGCAGAGAGAGATGCTCAGCTCACTGTCTACTTTTGATTCATCCCAGGGCCCAGCGCATGGAGTAATGCAGCCACATCTAGAGACTCCCACACAGACCTCCCCAAAGGTTTGCTCCCATGGTAATTCTAACTCACGTCAAGTGACAGTCAAGTCTATCACAGTTATTAACTCTAGACATTTCTGTGGTTGGTCCTTTGGGGCTTTCTACATCAGCAATGCTGCCATTTGCAAAGACAATTTCATTTTTCTTTTACTTCATTCTAAATGGCATCCATTATATTCTCCCTTTTTTGGAGTAATTTAATTGGCTAGGGCTCCCAGTAAGATGTTGTGGAGGCACAGCAAGGATATAGCCCTTGGTTGCCTCTCATCTTAGCGGAGAAGTTGTAGTTCCTTTCCTTGGTAAATTCTTTTTATCAAAGTTGAAGAAGTAAGTTCCCCTCTATTCCCAGTTCACTGAGGAACAATATATCTTTTCTTAAAGCAACACATAAAGTAGTGTCTGCACTTCGATCTCTTGGGGGAAATAGATCTTTCATTAAAAAAACTATTGGAGTAGAGTCTAGCTATAATTCAAAGCAATCTTTTGAGGCTCAATCAAGCTATGGTCTTCTCTATATATCTGTGTATTTTCTAAATTTGTGCTCAGTGAAGAACGGCGGTATGGAGGGCGATTTGGTGGTCTGGAATGGCTTGGGAACAAGGCACTCCTTGGAAGCTAACTAGGGCCAGAGGTTCTGCAGAGACTCCTTGAGCTTGTGAGCTGAGGACACTGCCTGACCTACCAGCAATCACCGCCTCGTCTGTTTGGCCACTTAGTGTGCACTGTGAAACGCCAGGTTAGTTTGCTTTCTGCTCTTTGGGATGGTGTGTGCTGGGGTGGGTGTGGGGAAAAATAGAGACTCTCATGTCAAAACCAGAAAGCCAGAACCGTGACAAGTCCCGCGCCCCTAAGGTTGCAGAACTCCAGCCCTAAGCCCGGCACACACCAGGTGGCAGGGATCGGGACGCGCGCCCCCGCCTGGTCCACGAGCGCCGGGACCGCCACAACCTCACTCCCCGGTGGCTCCAGAGCGCACTGCCGGGCACGCTCTCCGGAGCTCGGGCGTCCGCGATCTCGCGTGCTAGGGCGCCGGCGGCGACAAGCGGGGGGCGCGGCGCTGCTCTGCTACCGGCTCCCGGTAGCCAGAGCCGCGGACCCACCTAGAGTGGCCCTGCTGAGCCGCGAGCGACCCACAGGCTTCCGGACCCTCGCAGCAGCTGTGGGGAGCTCGGGCCGCGGCTCCTCCGGCTCCAATCTGGGCGCCTGGGGCCACTCGCTGTCGCCGCCCATGGGTATCCGAGAGTTTCCTGGCGGCGCTCCCAGGGCCAAGAGCATCGCTGTGTGAGTAGTGCCCGCAGCAGGAGCGGGAGGGCTGCGGGCAGGTGGTCCCCAGCATCCGCTCAGCCCGCACTGCCAGGCTAGGGGAGGGAGGCAGGGACGGTCGTGTGCGGCTGAGCCGGGGAAGTTTCAGCATCCTCTCCTGGCTACTCGTCCCTGCTCTCGTAGCCCGAGGCTCGACGCCGAGGTTCCGGGGAGCAGGGCATTAGCAAGCACACGAGGGGAGCAACCATGGGTCCTCACTGGTCCTCACTGACGTCTCCCCTTCTCTGCCCTTGACTCATCCCGCCTTCCCGCGACCTCAGTGGCATGAGGAGGTCACCGGACGTCAGCCCGCGGAGACTGTCGGACATCAGCCCTCAGCTCCGGCAGCTTAAGTACTTGGTGGTGGATGAGGCGATCAAGGAGGATCTGAAATGGTCACGCTCCGTGGAGGACCTCACTAGCGGGCCGGTGGGACTCACGTCCATCGAGGAGCGGATCCTGCGCATCACAGGCTACTATGGCTACCAGCCCTGGGCGACCAGCTACAAAAGTAAGACCCCTACGTAATTTCCCTGCTCACTGGTGGTCTCCCTGCCAGAGACACAGCAGTCAGGGAAGAGCTAAGGGAAGGTTCCTTGCACCCTCCCTCCTGCACTAGGATTGGCAACTTCAATAAAGGGGCCTAGAGGCAGTTCTCCAGCCTTGAAGGCACTGGGGGGCTTTCTGTTACACTTTCTCTGCTGTCTGCTTCCCAAACACATCTTTACCGTCTTCCCCCACACGTGTCCACTTCAAGTGATTCTGAGGGCATGCCTGTTGTGGCTGTCCACGAGGAATGCTTCTGAGAAGCAGAGTCCTTGTCTGAGTGGGTTTCAGATTGGATCCTGGTGCCGTTCGCTCAGGAGAACTCAGGCTGTGACGGCCTGCATTTTAACTATGTCTCTCAGACACAAATGATGAAGATTCATTGAACCTGGCTGTGTTTCTTTGCTTTAGGGCTGTATGGGTTCTAAGTGCGAAGATTTTATTTGGATCCTCCTAGATACTTAAGTGTCTAAATCATGAGTGCTTGCGGCCAGGTGGAGTAACTCTAACTTTACCCTGGGCTTCAGCTGCTGACCTTGGCTGCTGTGATGAGCCATCGGGTGGGGCTTATTTGATATTACCTGTGGGGGTAGGACTTATATGGTATTATCTATGGGGCTAGGACTTATTTGGTGGCATTTATTCTGTTTTTTTGAATGAGAGAGAGAGACCTGCTTGAAGCAAACTCAAGATATTGTTTGAGATATTATCAGGATCTTGTATCATACCTCTGTAGTTAGACACAGCATAAAGATTGCAACTTGCCCCCTCAGTGGGTTTAAGAAGTGAGCATGACTCATTCATTTCTAAGAAAGTCTAGACTAACAGCTTGATAATTCTGAATGATTTTTTTAACCTCTTATTGCTAGGAATTACAGCATAATGTATTGGTTTTTAGGGAAATACTAGACATTTGCTTTATAATTTAATAATAGTCACCAATAAGAGTATGTCTGTACTTAAATTATTCTTAATACCTTCTAGTCCGAGTACTTGGCTGTGAACTTATTCATTTTTGTTATTTGCATCAAAAACACAAGGTTTGAGTGCTTGATTTCAATGGCCTGATTTCACCTTAAAAGTCCGTGGAGATAGTATGTAACTCAGTATAACGCTTTCTGATGCTCCTGTGTCTCCCTGTCTTGGATTGTGCTGCTAAGATTGTTGCCTGTATTGGCTTTCCATGGCAGAAGGGAGTTCTCTGTCCCTGAAAGCCATTCAGCCCGGGGATAACAGGAAGTTGAGCCTTTCAGAACCCAGCTTTCCCGAGGGTGTGGAGAGGATTCCCAATCTTCCTGCTCTGGGAACTTCTGTTAGAATATAGGTATTCTGTGTTTTGTGTCTACATTCTCTGCTTTCTTATAACTAAAGACAACACTAGAAATTACAGGCTCTGAGAAGTCATCTCTCAGCCCCTGAAGTCATAACAAGGTTTATTTTTATGGTTCCACGTGTTCCTGGCTCTATGCACTTTGTGAAAGCCAGGACTGAGGTTTGTGACTTTGGAGGCCGGTGAGCAGCTATTGAGTATGATGTCTGTGCTCAACATACTTTATAGTAAGACCCAGGAAAGGCCACATAGAAAGCAAGTCACTCGGGCCACCAACAATATTCCTAAACACCATTTCCCAAGCATCCTCTGAAGGGATTAGTAGAAGTAGGTAAGGCTACATTGGTTCCTGCCCTGTGGACAACATCCTCACTCCATTCCCTCTCGCCCTGTGAGGACTCTTTCTTCTTCCAAGGTATTTCCTTGCTACTAGAATGCTTTAGGTGACAAGTGACATTTTGATGAATTAATTGGCTTTAAGTTTAAATTTAGAGGCGGTGATGTTTTATTCATGCAGCAGAAGAGGTTTTAGGGCAGCGCTCTGCTGTTTGCCATTTCTACCCAACTCCGAAAATAATCACACAGAGGCCTATCCATCTGTGGACGCCAGTTTACCGCTTAGTTTGTTGTCTAATACATGAACTCAACAAACTAGAATAGACAGTGTTTACAAAGTGAAGTGTGTGTGTGTGTGTGTGTGTGTGTGTGTGTGTGTGTGTACATGCGCACAGGCCAGAGGACAACCTTTGGTGTCATTTTTCAAGTGCTGTCTCTCACAAACCTGAATTTGATGAGTAGGTTAGGCTGAGGGGCCAGCAAGCCATAGGAAACTGGCCTGTTTCCACCTCACCAAGGCTAAGATTTTGGACAGGTGACACCACACCTGCCTTTTCATGTGGGTTCTGGGTATTGAACTCAGGCCCCAATGCCTTCAAGACAAATACTTTACCAACTGAGCTGCTAAAACAAAACTCATGTTGTTAAGCTTTGGTTTAGCCCCAAGCTGTCGAACCTTGGCACTGTTGATGTTTTCTAGATGATTCTTTGTTGTATGGGGGCTGCCAGTGTTCAACAGTATCCCCAGCTTCTGCTCATTGGATGACAGAAGATTGGTGTCCTCCCCCAGTGGGCAACCAGAATATTTCTAGGCACTGACAGATATCCTCTGCAGGGTGAGCCTTTGGTTCAGAACTGCTTGGTTACTCCGAGCCCTAAGTTTGCACACCAAGAAGCATGGCCTCTGGGTTCTCTTCATCTTTCTGATCCCCTTGGATCATTCCTTGGGATTTTGTGATGGGTCAAATCAGAATAAGCATCCTTCTAAATACTCCATGGAGCTGGATTTTCTTGCTGCTCTCATGGGTCCCCTACTTGGTTTAGGTTGATGACAGTTTGTAGAGAGTTCTCCAGTTTCTCCTACCAGCATCTTTTGCCTCCCTACCACAGGCCAGAAAAGAGGTCAGTGAGTGACTGGGATGTTTTCAGGTGTTTCCTTCTGCTTCCTTCCCTGATGTAGACATGGATGGGAGAGAGGTTAGATAGGAAGAAAAGGGGCCACAGTTGGGAGTGCCCCGTGTATATGTGGACAGGCAGCCTGCAGCACCTGGCATGGTTAGGAATTGGTGGCTTATCTGCACAGGGATATAGCACATCTTGAGATTCCAGATGGAACTTTCTGGTACTTCTTCACTACTCATTCTATGACAAGACACAGAGCCAGGCAGTGGAAGATGAAGCTCCTAGCATGGGTGCACCTTCATCCAGAAGCAAGGATGACATAGATTGCCTTAATCCAACAGCTACAGTAAGGCCGATGCTGGAGAAACTAAGAAATCATACTTACACTGAGCAGGGACATTTTACTTTGCCAAAGGGTTTCCTAATGACTTCCACATGGTGTGCTCTCAAACACTTTCCTAATAGAAGCACTTTTTAGGAATAGCTATATGGAGAATGGAGTCATGCCTCACTGTGCAGAATTCTCTTCTGGGTCTCCTCACAAAATGCCTGGGGTCTAAAACACTCCAAAGAGGGTTGATTGCTTTTATACGCACTCATTAATAGCACACAGTGCTAGCATGTTGAGATGAAAATTATTTAATTTTAGAATGCTGATGAGTTTAGTGCTAAGCCATTCATAGAGTGGAAGGCAAGCTAGTCCCCACAGGCTGCCTGTCTCTAGCTCACTCCCACCAGCCATGCATGCAGGGGATGAGGGTGGACTGTTTGAAGTTTATAATCTGTAGGGCACTGAATGGCACCTGGTGCAAAGGACACTGATGCTTCTGGATCCTCTAGGCTCAAGCACTTTGGTGGCTTTGTGTGTGGTGAATAGAGTGTTTACAGGGAAGACCTTCTTCTTGATTGTTGTGCCAGATGTTGTGTGACACGATTCCTGGAAAGCAATGGATAAATGTGTATTCACCCCAGATAGGGAACCAACTATAGGCCAAAGTAACCATACAACTGAAGTCCAATTTAGTAAACCAGTGAGTTTACTGGTATTACTCAAAGGAGTGTGGTGGGAGGTTATTTACAGGAGCAGGGATGACTCAAAGGCAGCAATATCACTGAAAGCTACCCTAGCATGGGTGACAACTTGTGGAAGTTGCATCCCTGGCACCTTCTGCAGAACCTGCAGGCAGGCCAGCAGGTCAGAGAGTCTCTTCCATGCTCTGGGCTAGTCTGAGTCTCCTCAGTCCCTCCTATTTCTATAAGCTTAGGGAAGGAAGAGCTTTGTGAATCTGCTCAGTTTGAGGGACTTCCTGAGACTTATGAGTTGCTTACTTCCTAGATCTTAAGAAACTTCCTTCTAGATTTCCTGAGTCTTAATGAGCTTCCTTTAAGAACTTTTCTAGTCTCAAGGAGCTTCCCTCCACAATAGAATACTTTAACTCAAAAAAAAAAAAATGGCTACTTAACACCATTTCAGACTGATCTGGGTGCAGAGCTTCATGCACAATGAGGTATACAGTATGGTTGAAGTCACCAAAGCACAGCTTCTGTGTGACCAAACCCTTCAGAATAATACCAATCAAATTAGCAGCTCAGAAATCACAGGCTCTGAGAGACTGATGATTTGCTTGTAACATGCTCTTCTAAAATGGAACAGATGATGTGGAATACAAGAGATGAAAGACCCACAGGAAAGAGCAGGTGAGTGGCCAGTCTGGGCATCGTTGGAATATAGCACTTTCTCACATGTCAGAGCCTTAGTCAAAGTTCTTTTGCTGTAAAGAAACACCATGGCCATGGCAACTCTTACAAGGAAAGCATTTAATTGAGGCTGGCTTACAGTTCAAAGGTTTAGTCCATTGTCATCACAGTGGGAAGCATGGCAGCAGGCAGGCAGGCAGGCAAACACGGCACTGGAGAGTTAGCCAAGAGTTCTACATTTAGACTGGCAGGCAGCTGGGAGAGAGAGACACTGGGCCTGACTTGAGCATCTGAAACCTCAAAGCCCACCCCCAGTGACACACTTCCTTCAATGAGGCCACTCCTCCAAATCCTTGTCAAGTAGTTTCACTTACTAATGCCCAAGTATTCAAATACATGAGCCTATGGGGGCCATTCCTATTCAAACCACCACAGTCAGAGAGTAAATTTTGTCCTCAAATATAAATACACATTAAATATTTACTAAGGTATTCTGAGTTTTGAAAATTTGTATGTAGAACCTGAGGCTAGGAAGATGGCTCAGCCAGCCCAGTGCCATGAGGACTTGTGTTGTATCCCTAGCACCCATGGAAAGACAGTCATGATAACCCATGTCTATAACCCCAGCACTGGAGAGGCAGAGACAGGGGCATCCCTGGGGCTCACTGGCCAGTTATTCTAGCAGAATTGGTGATCTCCAGATTCAGTTAGAGACTCTGTCTTAAATAAATAAGGTGGAAGGTGTATATTAGTCAGGGTGCTCTAGAGTAACAGAACTTACAGAATGAATCTATATATACAGACAAAGGGGATTTATTAGAATGGCTTACAGGCTGTGGTTCAGCTAATCCAACAATGGCTGTTTATCAATGGAACTTTCCAAGAATCCAGTAGCTATTCAGTTCATGAGGCTGGACATCTCAGCTGGTCTTCAGTATGCACTGGGGCCCCAAAGAAATATATGCTAATACCGGTAAAAGTATGGACTTGCCGGTGAGAGCAAGTGGGCAAAGAGAGCAAGCTCCCTTCTTCCATGTCCTTTTTATGGGCTGCCAGCAGAAGGTATGGCCCAGATCAAAGGTACATTAGTCCCATCTCAAAAGATCTGGATTGAAAGTGGGTCTTCCCACTTCAAGTGATTTAGTTAAGAAAAATCCCTTATAAGTATACCCCGTCACTTGGGTTTCACTTAATTCCAGACATAGTTGACAACCAAGAAGAAACACCACAGGGGGACTGAGGAAGACAGCCAAGTGAAGTACTGGCCTCCACACAGGCATGCAGGCACGCACGCACGCGCACATGCACAAATTCACACACGTACACATGCAGAGCTTTTCAGGAAGCCCCACGCTCCCCACCTCCCTCAGGTGATAGCCAGCTAGGTGACCTAAACCCTTTCAATCAGGTGAGGGGTTCACTCTGGTCTCCAGGGAAGTATCTTTTCCCAGGCTCTTCCACTGCACAGGAATTTCCCTGTTTGGACATCTCTCCCAGGCCTCATTACAAAGCACTTGGTTGACCCTTTCTCTGTGCTGCCAGAAACAGTCCAGTGAGTTGTATTAAAAAATGAATCTATCTGTGTACAAGCCACCGAACTTTGCTGGGCACCTTCCTTAGTGTATGTTGATGTTTACATGAAGGACAGCTCTGCCGCCAAGGGGACACTCACAGGTCCTTTAGCGTGGTTAAGGAGGACTAACGTAGTTGAGAGCCCAGCTGTGTGCCTGTCACTTGCCACTCTCAACCTCTGGTGTTCCATCTATAAAGTGGGAGAGGGAAACCACTTATAGCCTTCTTCTTGAGACTCACCAGACCAAGTCACTTTTGAAAGGCTGCCAGCTCACAGAAAGCCCTTAGCTGCCCCTCACCATGTCTTCAGGTCAAGGGTGGAATGACCTCTCTCCTAGGCAGGTGGATTAGCACAGAGTCAGCTTCGGGCCTCTCTGCTTCAGTCGGTGTCTGTCTCCTTGGATTTGAGTTTGAAATCAGAAATTGTGTTGTTAGCCTAGGCAGCACTTCTATGGTCCCAGATGCTTGGGAACCTGGTATAGGATTGGTATGAGAACCCAACAGTTCAAGACTAGCCCATGAAACAGAGAAGCCCCGTTAGGCAAACAAGCCAAACCCAGAAGCTGTGGTCAAGTCTGGGGTGGTTTCAAGAATGAAGGAGATGTGGAGTGGTTCTTCCCTGTCTGTGTGGGTGGAAAGCGGGGGAGGGAGGACTAGAGATGCAAGCAGGCATGTGGGACCACAAGACAGCCATGCTGCTTTCTGGGTCTGTCTCGTTTTTTCTCTCCTCAATGAAGGTCACATTGAAGTTCCTCCAAATCCCCAAGACACCATTGCTCTCATGTCACAGCCCCCTTGTCCCCATGTTCTGTGAACAGGAACCAGATTTTATTTTGTGTGCTTGCAGGCTTCTCCCTGGAGAAGGTTCCTGGGCCATTTTTCCCTCAGGTCCATGTTGGAGAAGACATGCTGTACCACTTCCACCAGTCTCCTTGCTGTGGCGTGGACAACCTGAGGGAGGAAGTGTTTATTTCAGTGCTGGGTTCAGAAGGCTCACTCCACAAGGGCAGAGCAAAGCAGCTCACATCATGGGCCAGGAAGCAGGGGGGTAGGGGGGTTGGCACTCTGCTGGTTTCTCACCACCCCCTTATATTCCACACAGACACCCATGGGGTGGTATTCCCCCACAACCAGTACCCCCCCTTTAATCTTCTCTGGAAATGTACTAATAGGCACACCCAGAGGTGTGCCTCAGTCTCTTAGGTGATTCTGACTCCAGTCAAGTGGACAGACCAAAGAATACTGAACTGGAAGGAAGAATCGCTACTGGCTTCTGAAATCACTTAGGCACAGAGCCCCAGGCATTGTCATCCCAATGATACTCGGGCACACCAGGTGAATTAAGTATTTGCTTGTCAAGGCATTAATAAGTGTGTGTGTGTGTGTGTGTGTGTGTGTGTGTGTGTGTGTGTATGCATACACGTGCACATGTGGGTAGTTGCATGTGGAGGTCAAAGGCCAACCTCAAGTGTCATTCTTCAGGTACTGTCCCCTTTCTTTCTGGGATAGTGCCTCTTGGTGGCCTAGAACTCATCAAGTAGGCAAGACTGGCCAATCGGTGAGGCCCAGGGATCCACCTGTCTCCATCTCCTCAGTGCTGGGATTGCTAGAAAATTTCACTGTGCTCTGACGTTTTAACTTGATCCAGGGGATCAAACTCAGCTCCTCCTGTTTGCATGGCGAGCGCTCTCCTGACTGAGCTGTCTTCCCAGACTGATCTATGTTTGCTCCATGATGTTTCGGTCCACTGCATTAGTCAGGGTGCACCTATCAGTGGAGGGAGGGCGTGACTGCAGAATCACAAAAGGACCCCACAATCAGGAGGTTGGTAAGTTATTTAGGTGAGTGATGGTAGCAAGCCTCTGAGCAACTGCCTAGGGCATGGGCACAAATGTTTCTTCTTCGCAGCTTGGGGTAGCTTCGGTGTATGATGTTTGTAGGGGATACAGTGCTTCACTAAGACAGTGTGTAGCCCAGAAGGCTACATGCTGTTTGGAACTCCTGGATACTGAACTATTTATTCAGTGTAACTTCTCAGACAGGTTCCTGGTTTGACAAATGTTTTCCTGTGACATTCAAATCTTCTCCTAGTCAGTGCACTGTGTATCATCTCTGATGCTGGACTAGATCTGAATCTGTTAAGACATTATTTTTATCCTCCTCACTATCTACTGACAATAATGGAGTCTATAAAAATCTGGTATGTCCTAAAAGTTTTATTCAAGGCAGGGAAGAAAATGCTTCCTAGTGTATGTCAGCTCCGGTTTCTTGTTTCTCATTTTAGAAACTGAGCTAGCCCATTTTCATTAAATATATACTCTTCTTTCTAAGAGTGGATGCAGTTACAATTGTAGGCATGAAAGAGTTGAGTTTGGGCAACATTCCGTTCATACTATGCATGTGTGGGAGTTTAATAAACATTTTTCATGATAGGTGTACATTGTGCTATCATTCAATACCAAGGAATGACTCCTTCCTCCTCCTCCTCCTCCTCCTCCTCCTCTTTCTTCTTCTCTCTATCCAAAATTCACCTAAGAGGGTTGGGAAGATGGCTCAATTGGCAAACTGTTTGCTGCACAAGCATGAGGAAAACATCCATTGTCAACATTTAGTCTCCTCATGCACACATACATACATGCACATGTGGGTGTATACATGTACATACACACATACAGATGGGCACATACATGTACATGTGGACATACCCACATGCAAATGAGAGCACACATAGGGTGACACACATATGTACATGTGAGCATTCCCACATACACATGTGGGCACACACACACACACACACACACACACACACACACACATACACAACTGCCTTAAGAAATGTTTTGAAGATTATGCAAATATTGTAAACCAGAATAGCAAACTTCAAGAGTCTATTCAAACTGTTTCATTCCGTCAGCAATTTATCAAATATTGAACATGAAATATTTCAGAGGTTATCTGATTTTATGCAGTAGATATATTTTTAAACTCAGTAGTTGGGTACATATAAAATATTTAAGTCATTGAAATTTAATCTTTTTTTTTAAATTGCTTGTTTTATTTTATATGTGTGGATGTTCTGCCTGAATGTTATTCCTGTACACTATACTTGCATGCAGTGTCCTTAGAGGCCAGAAGAGAGTGTTGGATCCTCTAGAATGGAATTATAGAGGGTTAAGAGCAGCAGTTTGGGTACTGGGAACCAAACCTAGGTCCTCTGCAAGAGCAACAAGTACTCTTAACCATTGAGCCACCTCTCCAGCCCCTAGAATTTATTCTTAACACCCCAGGAAATGTGGTGCTATAGATGTATAAATATGTTTTTTCTGTCATAGACAACATTTATCTAGTGATTATCACAGAATACATTTGAGGAGTTTTGGTGTAGGGTCAGAAAGTAGAAGAAAGGGGCATTTTCTGCTGTGCTGAGTGTAAAATGCCTCCTTGAAGGCTCATGTGTTTAAGACTTGTCAGTCAGCTCAAACGGCCTTTAGAAAAGATCATGAGGGCTGATTCAATCAATGGTTGGACTAACCTACCAATAGATTTACAATTTGATGGCCCCGATGCCAGGTTCGGGAAGCCTAATTGGAGGAAGGAAACACTGAGAACTGCCTTGGAAGTTTCATCTGAGGACCCTTCCTTCTCTCTTCCTCCTGTCTGCGGGGAGAGAGATGCTTTCCTCCAGCCCTTCTGCAAAGATGTTTTGCCTTTCCAATAGTCTAAAGCATAATGGGGCAGCCAAGCATGGACCTCGAGCCTTCAGAACTGTGAGCCAGTGAGAATCTTTCCTCCCTTAAGTCACTTTTTTTTTCTCAAGTATTCCTCACAGCAACAGAAAATTAACACACACACACACACACACACACACACACACACACACACACTTTCTGCCTGTCATCATCATCATCACCATCATCATCGTCTTTGTCTTTGTCGTCGTTATCATTGTTGTCATTGTTGTTGTTGAGAAGTCTGAACCAAGGAGAAGTCTCAGAAAAATGACTTCATGGAATTCCAGACACTTCTATGGAGCAAGTCTTTTGTAAACCCTTTCAAAACAGACCAAGTAATCACACATAAATATCCTTTTACTTGCAAATGCATACCCGTTTACTCACGATCTATCTACCATCATCATCATTATTCATTTGTTCAGTCATTAAAGACATCACTGCTTCTGCAGGGTAGTTATTGCATCCATTCTTAAAGTCAACGTGTGCTGAACATGAGGTACAGTCACATCTCAATCTATAAATTAGATTGGTTCCCATACATTCTTTTCTTGTCCTGGCTCATCTCATTCATATATATATATATATATTTTTTTTTTCTGAATACCTTAGGGTTAATTTGGATCGATACTGACCAACCACAGACTAATCTCTATAGTATATAAATAATACTACATTGTACACTCTTGTATAGACCATCATAATTAGTAAGACTCAGTGTGAGAAAGCATTAGAGCAATGATTCTCAATCAGTGGGTCACAGCCCCTGGGGGGGGGTGTCTAACAGTCCTTTAACAGGGGTTGCCTAAGACCATTGGAAAGCATAGATATTTACACCTCCATTCATAACAGTAGCAAAATTACACTTAGGAAGTAGCAACCTAAGGAGCTGTATTAAAGGGTTGCAGTGTTAGGAAGGTTGAGAACCTTGGGTTAGAGGGACATAGGTAGGCAGGGAAAGCCAGCAGGGTCCCTGAGATGACAGCTTCTTGTTCCCAAAAGACATTGTCAGGACAGAGAACAGAAAGGCGTGGGCGTGGGTATCTAACAGAACAAATTCAGCTTGCTCTTCTGTCTTTCTCCAAGGTTCAAGTCCCCATCCATCCCATGGATCAAGCTCTAAGATTCCCCTAGATTCCTGCCAGCACCCTCATTCAAGTGGAGGTTTAAGCTTCAGTGAACTCATTTTCTCTCTTCTTCTGTAAACTTTCTTTCTTGTCCTGTAAACAGCATTCTAATTTGTTGGCAGAGCCCAAAGATCAAGCATTTTCCTCTTTCTCATGAAACATGCAACAGTGAAGATTGTTGACTGGGTCAATGAAATTAAGCTCCATTTTCTTTGCTGATGTTTTCAGCTGCAGGCAACAGTTCTCCTTTGCAGAACCTGAGAAAGCTAGCCTGAGACGTGTTTCTTCCCTTACTGGGGGTCTGTTAGGAAGCACATCAGCTGGAATTCAAGCAGATTGAGATGCGCTCTCTGCACCCCTGTTCTTACCTGGGTGGCTGTACATCCTGTGGTCATACTTTCTCCAGTTCCTTTAGGTGAGAACCCCCACGTCCAGAGATGTGATCTTTGAAGTGATTCTCACTGTTGGGAGTGAGACCGGACCATGGGAGTGTCCTTTCTAAGTGAATGTCCCTTTATCTTTGAAACCCAAGCATCTTTGATTGGCAGCTCCTTGCTTGAGTTAATCCTGGAGTCACACTCCACAGGTGTGTGCATCTGGGACTGAAAGACAAAGATATGGGCTTATGGGAGTGTCATTTAGCAGGCTTCCATTGTCCTGATTGTTTACCTCTTTTTCTTTTCTTTGTGAGGAGCATGTGAAACCTGAGCCCACAGGAAAGCTGTGTTTCTGGGGAGACACCAGCTTATCCTGCTCACTAAGGTCACTGGAGTCAGGACCTAGTCATGCCCTTAATTTCACCATGACCTTGGGCTTCTATGCACAGAGGGAGGTGGCTTAGGCACTGTGACCCCTTGGCCATCTAAAGCCAGATAAGAGGCCAAGAAGTAATAAAATGGCCATCTTCCAGGGTGTGAGGTCTCTCCCCCCAGGCCACTGTGTGTAGGGCTGCCTCCCTTTCTATGTGCTATTGCCTGGGTGGCTGACTTTCAGGGAATGATTTAATGAAAAATCCTGGAGGCAATTTAGAAAATTTGCTTGCTGCAGCTTATGGGATTTTTTTCTTTTTTAAAATAGGGCTCTCTTCTTGGACTTCATAACCCTTAGTATGGTTTTAAGGGAGATTGCCCTCACCCTTAACAAGTAAGGGACTGGATGTTAGGTCTCTGATGAGCTTCCAAACAGTTCTGCATAAACAAGTGTCAGCAGACAGATCAAAGAACACACAAAAAGCCATGGCAACAATTTAATATTTGGTGGATTTAAGTGATAGATGCCAAGCTTCCTGGCAATGGGGACACTTTTGAAATGAAACTACCATCATTTTAGTCACTGGTATAGCATAGTTCAGGCTTGGGAGGAAAAGGTATATGTATTTAGCTCAGGTTATTATATCAAAATTCAGTTAAAAAAAAAAAAACTGGGAGAATGTCATGACTCTGTATTCCCTGGAAGAAAGAAATTCATCCTACCCACCAAACAGCTGCCAAGAACTGCTGCCATGTTGCCACATGGAGGAAGGCCCCTCGGGACCCTTGTACTGTCCTCATCGCTGGGGTGAAACTCCTAATGAAAGCAACTTAAAGAAGGAAGGCTTTTTTTGACTCACATTCTGAGGGTACAGTCCATCATGATGGGGAAGACATGGTGGCAGGAGCATGCGGCAGTTGGTCACATGACATCCACCATCAGGAAGCAGAGAGATGAATGCTGGTTCTCAGCTCAGTTTCTCTTTATTATTTAGTCCAGGATCCCAGCCTATGGGATGCTGCTGCCCACATTCGGGCATGCTTTCCCCTCCTTAGTTAAACCTCTTTAGAAACACTTTCACAGTCTCACCTAGAGGTGCAGCTTCTAGATCCTTCTAAATCCCACCAAGCTGACAGTGAAGATCAACACCACCATACCTACAGAACCCCCTGCCTCTACTTCCCTCTGAACCTTGAACAAGTCACTGTCCCTCAAACAGTGTGTCATTGTGCACTGATGCATTTCAGGTTGCCCAGTTCTTTTAATGAAGGAAATCTGCCTTTCTGGCAATTTAAATTTTCTAGACCGTCTTATCAGCTGGTTTAGTTAGCCTCTTGTGCCCTAAGACACAAAAACATGTCCAGATTTGGACCTCAAATCTTGTTTTTATTTGTTCCCACTGCCATGTCAGCACCCCCCCCCCCCCATGCCCCCCCGTGCCCCCCCCGCCGCCCCCGTGATTGGCCTTCTTCCCCTGAATAGTGCCCCTCTGCTTGCATGGCACATGCATTATGACGTCCTTTTGTCTTCCCCCTTAGATTTCTTCTGCTGCTTTCATAGTGTCCTTTCTACCTTCAGGTCACCCCACCCCTCACACATACAAATCTTGATTCTGTATGTAGAGAAAACATGAGACATGAGATACTAGGTCTGGTTTATTTCACCTAACCTAGTGGACTCCAGCTCCATCCGTTTTCCTGCAAATGACAGAATTTCACTCTCCTTTATGGCCGAATCAAACTTCGTCACGTGTATGCAAATGTCTGCACTCTTGTGTACTGCATTTTATCTATCCATTTGTCTAAGCCGGTTCCCTAGCTCGGCCATTGTGAACTGAGAAGCAGTGAGCAGATGTGTGCATTTATTTCTGTGTTATCTTGTGGGTTTGTCTGAAGATTTTATGTTGTTTATTCCTGTGAGATAGGTTCTTAGAAACATAATTACTGGGTCAAAGGGCATGCAAATTTGTATTACTAATGAGCAAACCTCACTCCACAGTTCACAACGCTTTCTCAGCCCCTTATCTCCTGGACACAAATTTATGCTCATTTTTTTCCTCTAGTCTCTACCACCAGAAACACTGGCATGCTGTGCTTCCATTTAGCGTAGGCAGTTGAAATAGTCAGGGAGGCAAACTGTTCTCTTTCCACACACCTTATATGGAGGTAACTAAGGTACCGAGTCCCTGAGAGATTGCCTTTCTCTCGTTTCTGTAACTATGGTATTTCTGCCCCTCAGTGACTGTACTCATAGTCATCATTCTTCAAGGTACATTAAGACCCTTTGCAGGAAGCCTGCATTACCTGAGTTGATGTCGTCTTACTAACTTTGCTACAGGAACAAGCACACAGACTCATGTTCTCAACTGTAGCTAAATGATCATTGATTTAATGTGATGCCATCCCACTACAGCAAAGTAAGTTAGGGAAATCTCCAGAAAGACAGGGCCTTGCAGTCCTCAGGCATCTAGAGCAGTGGCTGACATGTTTGTGGAATCAATCAGATACATGTTGATGAGACTTTAAAATCAGTGAGTCTACAAGTTGAATGCTCAGCGGTGGTCAGAAATCCACAGTTTTAGCCCAGACTGACTGCTAACAGAGCATCTCTGTTCCACCTTTCAGTGCTATCGGGGAATTATAGCAGGAGTACTTTCGTCCACCATTATCCTTGGACCTGCTGAGAGTTAACCCGTGGAGATCATTTTATCAAGGTCTTGATATATATGTAGTCCAGACGGGCCTCACATTCACAATCCTCCTGAAACTGCATTTA
The DNA here is from genome assembly GCF_903995425.1 of Onychomys torridus. Lineage (NCBI taxonomy): Eukaryota > Metazoa > Chordata > Mammalia > Rodentia > Cricetidae > Onychomys > Onychomys torridus. The sequence goes on along the minus strand of NC_050447.1, from coordinate 89,862,775 downwards.
AAAAAAAATGATTTCACTGAATCACAAAAAACTCGACACACGATTAATACATGCAATTGGATGAGTTTGAGCAACTGCACCTGTGAAACTGTCACCACAGTGAAGAAAAAAGCATGTCCAACCCCTCCAATGGTTTCCTTGTGTCTATTGGGGATGCCCAGGGTAAAAGATTTTAACAAGAAGTCTATCCTCTCTGGGATTGTTCAGTTTTGCTTTGTCTTTCTGAGCCAGAGTCTCACTCTGTAGCCCAGGCTGGCCTGGAACTTAAAGCATCCCTCCTGCAAAAGATTCTCCCAGTGGGAAAAGACTAAACTGTGCAAAGTGGCAGGGAAGACATGAAAAACTATAGGCCTACACAAAGCACCCCTCATTCTGGAATCAGATACAAATTATACCAGGTGCAGGAAGTTCATAGAAATGACTGTCTGGTTAATGGTAAACTACACTGTGGTAGGGACAGAAGGGTTATGCAAAGCCCCTTGGTTAGATGGTGCTACTGGAACATGCCTCCATCTGTGTCACAAGACTGGAAGATTAATGACTGACCTTTCTACATCGTACAAGGCATTTGGCTTTGTGTTTGGAGAACATAAAATATATAACAGGCAAAGGATAGTGTGCTGACTAGTCTTATGTCAACTTAACATACAAACTAGAATTATCGCAAAGTAGGGAGCTTTAAATGAGAAAATGCCTCCACAAGATCCAGCTGTAAGGCGTTTTTCCTAGTTAGTTATTGGTGGGGAAGGCCATTGTGAGTGGTCCCATCCTGGGCTGGTGGACCTGGGTTCTATAAGAAGGTAGCCTGAGCAAGCCATGGGAAGCAAGTCAGTAAGCAGTATCCCTCCATGGCCTCAGCCTACAGGTTCCTGCCCTGCTTAAGTTCCTGTCCTGACTTCCTTTGATGATGAGCAGCAACATAGAAGCATAAGCCAAACAAACCCTTTCCTCTCCAACTTGCTTTTTGGTCATGGTGTTTCATCACAGTAACAGTAACCCTAACTTGTGGTGATATTTTGTTTGTGCTCTAACAAATAAAACTTGCCTTGAGATCAAAGTGCAGAGTTAGCCACTAGAAGCCAGGCAGTGGTGGCACACACCTTTAATCCCAGCTCTTGGGATCTCATGCCTTTGATCCCAGTACTTGGGAGGCACACTCCTTTAATCTCAGCACTTAGAAAGAAGAAACAGAAAGTGATATGGCTGGGCAGAAAGAGGAAGTGATAAAGTGGGGTGAAGACAGGAGCTTGGCCCTTTCAGTCTGAGGATTCCTAGAGATAAGAAGTCTTTCTAGTAGCTGGCTGCTCTGCTTCTCTGATCTTCCAGCTTTCATCCTGATATCTAACTCAGTTTTTATTATTAAGACCAATTAGAATTTGCAAAAACCTATGGTAGGAGGGTGTGTGTGTGTGTGTGTGTATGTGTGTGTGTGTGTGTGTGTATGACCTGTGAAAGCAAGCTCAACAACCTTGTTTGGTAAGCCACTGTCTCACTGATTCAACAATGCTGGCCGCCCAGTAAGCCCCTGTGTCTACCTCTTTCATATAGGTTCTGGGATCAAACTCAGGTCACTTAACTGACTTAGAAGAGACTTTTCCTTTGGCTTGTGTTGGTATGGGACCCTGATGGATGGAAATGGGTGATTCTAGGTTAGTACTGTGGTCTGGCCAGTGAGCCATGTTTGAAGAAAAGACATAGCTGCTTAAATGGTCTTTGCAACCCCCACCCCAATGCCAGGCTGTCAGTAGCCTTACTCACAGAGCATGCCTGGCAGCCCACCATGTGCCTCTGGACTCTGAAACAGGAAAAAAAAAAGCAAAAATTATTCAGTCAGGTGATGGACCATAAATGTGCCTCTTCTTTGAGGACATGCTAAAGAAATAAGTAGCAAGGCCAGCAATGTTTCCATGTGGTGATGTCTCGGGCTCCTAAGGAAAATATTTTGAAAGAGGGACTTGGAAAAATGTTTTTCCACAGTCCCATTGCACCCAGACACGTGTTCTGTGATTTTCACTCATGTCTCAGGGCGCACATAGCAGGATAGAGTTAATGCTTGGAAAAGCCAGAAGCCACCCCCTGGGATCCAAACCCAGCCACTGTGAATGTTGGAGATGTGTTCAGAGTCTCTGAAGCCCAAACTGCAGCAGGGGCAGCCTGGCGCTGAGCATATGATGCCTCCTGGCAGCTCCTGGCTCTCTTGGCTGGTTAGGGTAAGAAGGGCATGAGAGTAGGACAACTGTACGGACCAAGAAGAAGCCTGCAGGAGAGGAAGATGCGCAGCATTGTGCTGAGGCCGCCTCTGTGCTCACACTCCCAGTGTCAGCCGCTGAAACTGCTGTCCGGGGGTTGTCTGCTGAAGCACAGTCCCTTGGCCAGATGCCCTGTGCTGCTCCCCATAACCAGGGTCTGTGCTCACATCAAATAGGCAGAACTCTGACTGAGTCAGAAATCAACCGCTGACTTTGCCAATGGCCTAATTTTTTGTTTGAACTTTTTAATAGAGTGTACATTTTAAGAAAATTAAATATATTATCTGAAAGTAGGATGGGGATTCATGGAGAGACCCTGTGAGGAAGGAAGGGAGGAAGGGAAGAAGGGAAGGGGGAGGAATGGGGGGGAGGGGAAAGGTGGACCTCTGAGGTGAACCCAATGCCAGGTCTGGCTGATGCGCCCTCATTGAGTTGAAGAAGGCATCTTGGCATGTACATTTTGGTTCTGACATTGTCTCTTGCATTGTACATCTTACATTTGTACATTTGCATAGTACATTGGCTCTTGGCATGTACATTTAGCTCGGGCAGGTGAATCTCTGTGAGTTTGAGGCCAGCCTGGTCTACAGAGTGAGTTCCAGGACAGCCAAGGCTACACAGAGAAACCCTGTCTCGAAAGACTAAAACAAACAAATGAATGAAATAAAAAAGAGTTAAGGTGGTGGTGAGATGGTGGTGGGGCTGCTGAGATGCCAAGATTAAGGTGGGTGTGAGAAACATAAAGAAGGAAACAACAGTACTGTGTGAATCCACGTAGATTGGACGAGGGGAAGAGGAGAGAGGGGTGGCTTACAATTTAAAAGGGAGTGCGATGTGGAATATGCAGGGCCGTGGAGCTGTGAGTTTACAGGGTCTAAGAACGAGGGGGAAATAAACAACTCTTCTGAGAGTGAACCCGAGTCAGTCCTAGAATTATCGCCGTGGGCAAGTGACAGACTGGAGAGACACATAACGAGTGGCCATGTCTTCGACAACGCACTCTAGAGCTCTACAGTGGCTCATAACCCACCACACAGTCCCCATTGCTCCTCTATCCCTGGGAGCAGAGGGGTACATCACACAACCCTGGCTGAAGGCACCTGTCTAACAGACAGCTGACTCTGCAGGGGTGAGGTGAAGTAGGGAGGTCACCTGCCCCATGCAGGGGGACATTTGAATCTTGAGGTGACAGGAGAAAACAGAGCCATCAGAGGCCAAGAATGAGTCCTTTAAGACTGATGAAATTACAGGATGGAGGGAAGAAGATCAGAGGATGTGCCAAGCCCGAGAGGAGAGGAAAGGTTTGGAAAGGCACACCAGGAAGAAATGTGTGTGTGTCCAAAGTTCATTTGTATGTGTGTGTGTGGGGGGGAGTGCCTGCATGCATGTATTTGCATGTGTGTGTGGTGGAGGTCAGAGGACAACCTCAGGTGTTGGTCCTCAGGAACCCTCCACTTTTATTTGAGGCGGGATCTCCCACTGGCCTGGAACTTCACCAGGTAGACTAGGTCAGTGAGCTCCAGGGATCCACCTGTCTGTGCCTTTTGTCTTGATTACATGCATGGGCTACCACATCTGGCTTCTAAATAGGTTCTTGAGATCCAGCACAGGTCCTTGTACTTGCAAAGCAAGGACTTTACTGACTAATCCATCTTCCCAGTCCAAAAAAGAAAAAAAAAAATTATAGTTCAACGGCAAGATGTAGCCCAGGCTGACGGTTCTAATTCCATTCATTCCCCCTGCAGGAATGGCTCTGTGTGCATGTAACTCTTTCACAAAGAGAGACACAGACAGTCCAACCAAATGGGACATGCTGGAACAGGGTAAGGACAAGGACAAGATACCCAGGCATGCCTGGTGTCATGTCAGGGAAGAAACACAGCCAGCAGGAGATACTATGAAGAGTTTTAAGAATGGAAGGACCTTTGTCACTGACCTGATTTCCTGTCAACTCCAGTACTGGAAAGCAATCCCCAAGCATCCTTTCTGGCAGGGGCCACCGCATGGCCTGATTCCAGACAATGAGAACTATGTCAAGAGGGCCTTTCTAGACACACAGGCAAAGCTCTGCTCCTAAGAGAGAGGGCGGTGTCCTCTGACTTCCCTCCCTTTCAGGGAGCTGAGATCCTGACTGTGCAGTACCCCCGCTTGCCCACCTGAAGATGGAGACCTCTGTCAGCAGGCAGAGTCTTTGCTGACATCACTAAACAGCCTTACCCACCCAGGCAGTCAGTGTTCTTTTTGGCCAGATTGAGAAACTGCGACCGAGTTAATTTTGAACTGAGCAAGCTAACACTACTTGGAGTTATAGGGCGAGAGATTAAAATTCCTTCCTACCTTTCTTGTGATTCCAGAAGTTCAGCCACAGACCACACTCCTTTTATTTTCTCTGAACCTGCTCTCCCTCCCTGCCACTCCCACATTAGGTCTCAGTTTAAAGAATGCCCCAGGACTGAGGTTGTGGCTCCCTAGACAGAGTTCCTGCCTGGTATGTGTGAAGCTCAGGGCTCATTCTCCAGCACTGCAGAAACAGGCTGAGGTCCCAGCACTGGGGAAGTGTAGGTGGGGGGATTGGGAGTCAGGGTCGTCCCTGGTACATGACAAGTTTGAGAACTGCCTGGGGCACAAGAGACAGGGAAGGAATGGAGGGGAGGAGAAGGAGATTCCACCCCACCAAGTGACTGGTCACTTAAGCCGGAGGTGGGAGAGCAGGAAAAGCATGCTGGCCAGTCAGCCTCCACTCCAGGTTCTCTGAAGAGAGGGCCTGGTATGGTACTATCTCCTTTACCTCTGCTCTTGGCAAGGCCCTTTGGGTCAAGACATTTCCTCCTTCCCTTAGGCACTTCTCCCCACTACACACACATACACACACACATGCACGCACGCACGCACACGCACGCACACACACATGCACACACACATGCACATGCACACACACCATGCTTGAAAGGAAGAGGAAAAGAGCAAGTGTATCTGCAGGGCACTGGGTCACTCTGAGTCAGAAAGACAGGCACAGAATGGAGAAGGTGCCCTGAGGGGTACCTGTACCCAACGTGTTGCACCTGGTGGCTGGTGGCATGCACATTTTCTGTGGCAGGGCACTGGGCATGAGTGTCTGGCCAGTTCCCCACCCAGAGGCTGCCTGCCAGCAGTAGTGGGATAGCAGGTGACAGAGACTGGCCTGGTCCTCCCACCTGAGGGAAGAACATCTGAATTCCTGCTAGCTACAACGATTCACATGGAGTGGACTGCAGCAGTTCCCATCAGACAACCTTGGTTTGTTTCCCCAGTTCCGAGGGACCAAACCCTAACAGAGACAAGCCTGAGGGTACAGAGGGCCCCATCTCCACTTCCAGTCATCAACAAGCACCTGACTGACTGGGTTTATCTTCCCAGTCCCCGGACATCAACTTTCCACTCACAGGAGGCTGACTGGTAAAGCAAGGCAGACAGGCAGGAGCGACAGACATCTTTGCTGTGGTGACTGGTGCTCTGAGTCCTGCAGAACACTGTCAGAGTCCCTGTGTTCCAGCGCTACAAGATTATGTGAGCATATCTGAATGTGGTGTGTGTCTGTGGCTGTGCAATAAAATATGTCAAAACCTAGTGGCACAAAGGCCACAGAGCTATTGTTTGTGGTTTAGTGGGCTCACTAAATCTGAGTGGATGGCTCTTTTGCTTAGCTCTGAGGCTTTTCCTGTGGCTGAGATGATGAGAGAGGAGGGTTCTAATGGGTGGGACATTCACTGAGGGTGTGGGGTGATGTCACACTCTACCCGACTCATGGCCTCTCCGCATGCTTTCTCCAGCGTCTGAGGACTGGGCCAGGAATGGAAGTGATATCCCTTCCATGGACTTTGCCACAGTAGGGATTCTGTAATGTGTCTCTGCTTTTTACAGTCTTTGTGATGGATGTACCCTCCCAGTTCCCAAATCTTTTCTAAATAGCAGTAGCCAGCTCGAGGTGGTCCATCCAGTGTCTCCTGGATGCTAGGGACACAGATCAGATCAACGGCCACTTTCTTCCCAGGAGACAAGACTTCCCAGGGCTGTCACGCTTCTCTCAGTCTTACTTCTCCAGCACATCAAACGGGATGTGTGGAAACAGCATGGGTGTGTAACAAGGATTCTTTGAACAAAGGAGGGAATGGGTGCACTCTGACCATGGGGCCAAGTCCAGCCTGTCTTTACAAGGGAGTCTGTAGAATCCACTCGCTTAGCTTCATCGAAGTGATACCCGATGTCCATTCCAGCTCAAAGACCTTATGAACCTTGATGAAAAGTGAGGAGTGTCCAGGAAGAGTTTGATAATGTTGTTGTGTGAAGGTGGTGAGCAAGCATTGTGCTTTAACTCTGTATGTCTGTTACAGGCTCGTGTTTTGAACACAGGGTCCCCATCTGGTAGAACTGCTTTTGGACATTATGGATCTTTGGGGTGGAAGATTGGGCTAACAGTGTATGTCACTGGGGGCAAGCCTTTCAGAGTGATAGCACAGCCCCATCTCTGGCCTGCACTGTCGGCTTCCTGTTCTAATAAGATGTGAGGAGTCCTGTGAGCTCCTCCATGATGGGCTATCCCCTCCCAGACTGTGAGTCAAGGTAACTGCTTCCATCCATAAGTTGCTCCTATTAGGTATTCAGTCACAGTAAGCAACTACCACAGACAGCATTTTTATAGTTATATGAGATCAAGGTCCAATGGGATGGGTAAATGAGTAAGGGCATTTGCTGTAGGAGCCTGAGGACCTGACTTTGAACCCTGGAATCTGTGGTTGGAGGAGAGAACCAACTCCCCAAAGTTGTCTCTGAACTCCACACATGCGCTGTAGCAAGTATGTGCTCACACTTAAGATAATATCAAATGTGGCTAAACTATTCATTGCCATATAGCATTCATTGGCTATATCACATGACCCAGATGAAAGCCACTCTCTTAGGACTGTAGGAAAGAGTTCAGGGTCCGTTCCAAGTCACAGATTATGAAACAAGGAAAACACAAGCAAGTCCTTCTGGCCTTCCTGAAGTTGGACTTGACCTCTGAGTACTAAACAAACATGTGAACTGCTGCCCTCGAACCTACCCTTTTTTCCATGGTAGAAATTACAAAAACATTTCCAAGACTATTTATATTATTTGCTTTTTGAACTGTGTAAGTGACCACGTAAAAAAGAAAAACCACGAAGAAGCTCTTGCTCAGGGAGAATGGTTGACTTTTCATTTGCCTGTTGTCCCCAGAGACATGAGACATGTTTTCGTGGCATTTGCTGTGTGACTAACTTGATGGCATATTCTTATTTTCTAATCACTTAGCTCCTTCTCGGATATGGAGCCATGTTCAGTAGTTCCACGCTGAGGTCACTTATCACTGACTGGGTTTCTTTTTGTCTTTTAAAGGCGGCAGCTTAGTCTTATCAGGAGTTCCAGAAACGAATACTTTGACAGCTAGATAGTTCAAAATACTTAATGACTTTTTGCCCCTTAACCACAGCTGCTGTAGAAAAGGGGAAAAAATGTAATAAGTATGCAAAATGGAAATCTCTCCCCAAAGGCCTTTTCATTTCCTCCAAGCCAAAAGGAGGAAGAAACAGGGAGGTTTGGCAGCCCACAACAAGGAGAAAAGAAATGCTATTTTTTAAAAAAATAATAGGTCACACCAAGAAGCTAATGAGATTCTGTGTTTGTGTCCATGTTCAGCACTGTGGACATCAGTCAGGTTTGCCAACTGAATGGGCAGAATAGCGACAAGCCTTGAAACTCTCGTGAAACAATAGAACAGTTATTGCCAGAGGGAGCCTTGGCACTGTGTGGGTTTCACATTTAGAGATATATTTGGTTTGCAAGGAGGTTAAGGCACCTGACCAAGATGGCTTAGCTGAGGGCTGAGATGATGCTCATTCTGTAAAGTACTTGCCCTCCAACCATGAAGACCCAACCCTGAGTCCTAGAGCCCACATGAAAAAGGCAGCGTGTTGGCGCCCCTGTGTAATCCCAGCCCTAGAGAGGCAGAGACAGGAAGAGAATCCTGGGTATTGGTGACCAGCAAGCCTAACCTATTGAGTGAGCCCCAAGACAATTAAAGACCCTGTCACCAAAACAAGGAGAATCATACCTGAGGAGTGACACCAGAAGCTGACCTTTGTCTTCTACATGTACACATATACAGGCATCCTCACACAGCCAAACACGCTTGCACACACACACACACACACACACACACACACACACACACACGACCGCTTAGTTGATGGCAGAGCTGAGACTAGTTCCATGTTTTTTCTCAACTTGGGAAATTACCTGAGCGCCATGTAATTTTTAAAAATATTGATCCAGTCTACTCTGAATATTCTAATTTTATGTGCCCATTGTGCTGTGCTGTGTGTCATGTCCCATGCTCGGAGTGGCGTCTTGCTGGAGACAGAATACAGCCTGTCTCCTCTGGGCCTTCCCATAATCTTCCACCTAAAGAGTCACCCCTAGGGCTGGTGACCCAGCAGGTTCATCCAGTTCCAGACTGCAGCTGCGGTTTTGTCTGTCTGTGATCTTCACTTGGCTCACACAGCCTCCTTGCCCAGGTGCTCTCAGCCCTCTCTCTTCACAAATGAGCAGCTGCACACTGCCTGCCTCCTCCGGGAGCAAGGGAATCGCTCCACTACCTTGCCAGGAGATGACAGAACCAGACAGGGCTCCCTGTGGCCCTCAGGTGAGGCTGTCTCAGTTGTCTGTGTTTTCCAGCACAAAGCATCACCCTGCCCCACCTGTGAGGCAGTTATCTCCTGTGTCACTTTCAGAGTTTACACTTGGACCTCACCAGTCAACTGGCCCCGTGTCCTGCTGGGCAGAACTCCTCCCCAGCTTGCTGACAGATGGCTCTCTGCTCTGCCAGAGCCTGCTGGCGAAGGAGCTCATCTTATGCCCTCCCACCTTGTTTGCTGTTGAGAGATGCTGGCTCTCAGCCTTTCATGCTGGCTTAGATCTTCCTCACTTCCCTCATTATAAAGCCCATCACTGTGAACTCATGAAGCCTCAGGGAAGCCAGGTTGATGTGAAGGTTAGTGCCTCGGGTTTGAACACTTGATCTCCAGCAGGTGGCGCTGTTTGAGGAGGTTGTGGAGTCTTTGGGAGGCAGGGCCTAGATGGAGGAGGGAGTCCGCTGAAGACCCAGCCTTGAAGCTTGTAACCCAGGCCTGCTTCCTTTCCCATCTTTGGATCCTGATCCACTAAGATGTGAATCAGCAACTGCACATTTCCGCCACCATAGTCATGAGCTCTGATGTGTGGACAAATGTCTACTCACCTCAGAGAGGGCACCAACAACAGGCCATTGAAACTAGCCCACTCGGATCTAGCTTAGTGGACCCATGAGCTTATTGTGGTAGGTTACAGGATCATGGGTGTGGGGATCACTTCCAGGGGCATGGTTCAAAGGCCTGTCCCATCTTGGGTGATGCCTTGGGAAAGCGGCATCCTTGACGTGCTCACTGAGCAGTTCTAGATGGCTCAAACAGCTAGAGAGTCTCCTCTGCCCAGTATCATCACTCTTGTGGGTCTTGTAACTTTCTAAAGTTCCTGAGCCCTGTGAGATTCCTGCATTCTCTCCTCCCTGCAGGGGAGAGTGTCCCAGTTAGGAGGAAATTGCCACACAACACTATCTTCCAGACTGTAACGAATTCTACCCTCAGACTCTGAACTGAAATAAATCCTTCCTCTTTTGCATAGCTTCCTCTTGCGTATTCCATCACAGCAATAAGAAAAGTGAAGAGCCTCCTTCCCAGTGTCCCTCGAGAGAGGTGGGCACATGAAGTACGCCTGAAGCAGTCTGTGCCTGAATTCTAAGCATCACCTTCTTCCCAAGCAAGGACCCCTTGACTAGAGAGAAACCAAGGCCCTGAATCAGCAGCCAGGTAGAGAGCTGAGCCGAGCCCAAACAACTGCAAAAAGATGAGGGAGCCAGTTCCTCCACAGTGGTGCTGGGTCTCACAGGCAGTCAGAAAAGACTTCCTGAAAACCATCAGCCCTTCAGTGCTGCTTCTGGGATAAAGATGCTCTTTTGAAGACCCAGGGGTCACCTGCATGGTGTCTGATGCTGCTTTAGGTGTGAGTGAGGCTGCAGAGAGAAAACACTGGCTGCCCACAGGGATCCCGCCCAGGTGTGGGAACAGTGGGGCACAGAGCAGTTGACTTCTCAAACCTTTTCCTTCCTCATCCAGGCTCCACTTTGGTCTCGGCTGCTGTTGGATGCTGCCATGCTTCTTTCTCAAGCCCTTTACACTATTCTAGGGCTCCCCTGTTTTCCTGTCACCCTGTCCAAAGCATCCTAGACATCACTGGAAAGAACTCGTATCTCACTGAGACCCGGCAAACTTTAGTCCTCATCCTAACCGACTCCCAGGGGACTCAGTCAAGGGTGGCTCTGCAGCTTCTTCACAGCCTCTCCCCTCTTCCCTCCCACATATGATTGTGCTGTTCTTGTCTCTGTGTTCTTTCAGGTGACAGCTCTCCATCTTGTACATTGTATCAATGATATGGGTCTACCACTGAGTTGTAGAACACAGTTCTCTGAGCAAAACAGCATCCCTCTATCGGCTCTCAAGTGCCTGCTTGCAAGAGTCCATCATGGTGGGGCTTGTTGACTGTTGACATTCTGTCATAGAAGAGTATGGGAAGGGTTACTGGACCCTCACTTGAGAGTCCGGCTGCAAGTAGCTTTGGGGACTTAAGGGAGTTGCTAGGGTACATAGGCATGGAAGGTTAACTGAGGGAGACTCCATCTATGGCTATGGGGAAGCCATCATCTGTGCTGGGTGAGACCTTCCAATGCAGATGCTTTAGGGTAGGCAACACACCAGGCAGTAATCCCTCACTCTCCTGTTAGAAAGCCGAATCAACTCATTGGTCCCCAAGATGAACCGAAGTGGAATTGGACATCAGATTGTCATTTAGGCCTTAAAAGGAGAAATAAACTGCTAATTTAATGGATTTATCTATAGATCATCTCCTTTAAGTAATACTGTGGTGAACATTAGTTTCTGTGAACATCTATGTACATGCTTGACATTCACTGGACTCCCCTGAGCCTGAGCTGATCTGCTAGGCTGCAGCATTTGGTCCGATGCAACCTTGGTGAGGGGCTCCCATGCAGAAAGATCTTCTACAGAAGGTCAAAGCTGGTGTGCTGGCATCTTGCCCCGTGCATTTGCCTGGGTATTTTCTACACCAAGACCTGGCTGCCTTCGGCATTGTTTTCATGGCACAGATCTCAATTGATAAAGAGGAGATTGATGGTGATGGTCTGTGAGCACAAGGGTCTGCCACCTCAGAACATGAATGGTATAATTCAGAGATGTGTACCACCCTCTCCAGAGCATCGTTCTCAGATCTGAGCCTCATGCCAAGAAAGACCATAAGAGGAACATTGCCTTTGGGGCACAGCCGTGATAAATTAATCCCTGCTCCTTGCACAGGGCTTGTAACAAAGCAGCTGTGACTTATGTAGTAGCAAAATGGCTTAGCGTTTTGGAAGAGCCACAGTGGATTTTGTGCCTGGCTGGAATCTCTTCAGCGCTGATGGGGATATGGTACAAGATTCTCAGCCTCAGCTTTGCCTGAGTGCCAAGGTGAATGTCTACTATGACTCTCCCTCTGCCTGAAGCCTGTCTGTCTCTCTGTCATCTGTGTGTCTCTTGTCTGTCTCTCTGTCTCTGTCTCTGTCTGTGTCTTTCTTTAAGTTGAAGCAAGGCTTTTATTAGGGGCGAGGAAGCACACACATGCAGCAGGCACCCAGAGAGAGATGGTCTGCAAAGCAGAGCAGGGACTTGAAGCTGAAGCTGCCATCTCTTGCTCTTACATGTTACTGACACCACTGAGACATCACTTTGTGCATCTTAAGTGGTAGGTCACTCCTGGATTGTGAGGGGTGCTGGCCAAGCACTCAACTCGCAGGATCTGAAGAGAGCTTCAACTGAACACTGTATACTGAAGAGAGCTTCAGGGAACTGGGTAAGGAGCAGAGGGTGGAGGGTGGGGGAGGGAGACTCCCAGGAAATAGTGTAGGCCATTTCCTAGGAGAGGACCAGACTAGGAGTAAGGTGAACATGCCACGGGTGAACACAGGAGCTTTTACCTCGTTCTGCCTGTCAGCGGGCTGGGCAGGTAGCAGTCATGAGGAATAGTCACAACTAGTCACTGGACTTCACCCCTGCCTGTCTCTTCCAGAGGGGGCAGGGGGATAGTTTTCCTAGGAGACTTGTTGATGATGTAGGTTGTCAGTAGGTCGCTGGAGACCCAGCACCAGAGAAGGGAAGCACCAAGGCTGTGAAGAAGGAGAAAGCAAGGAGGGCTGGGAAATGGCAAAGGTTTTCAGTAGGAAGACATGGATCCTCTGCCATGCCTCAGGACTTATAGGCAGTTAATAGCAGCTAGGGAGTAGGGGCTCATGAAACCCACCCCTCCCTCAGAGTCTATGGGTAGTTAATGGTTGCTGGTGGAGTCATTTTCTTTAGGGGCTAGCCAGTAGCAAATCGTTCATGTTTGTAAACAACTCTCATAAAATCCACTAGGTAGCAAAGGAAGATATGGAAGCAGAGGAGGGCATAGATGAACATGAAAAGCAAGAGTGAGGCTAATGAGGTGAATGACAAAATATATCACATACCTGCCTGAAACTGTCACAAGGAAACCCGCCACTGCATATAGCTAATATACACTATACAATCTTTAATAAGAGAAGGAGACACAGCTCTTGGCAAATCGGTATGGGGTCCCTAGGCAGATCCAAGAGAGACCAGGGACAGAGTCCTACTGCAACTGCCAGGCCACTAATGATGCTCCAGTGTGCCTCCTCCAAGAATTTCCAAAGATTGTTTTAAAAAGTAGGAGAGTGGTCTCTGGTTCCTATAGAAGAGAAGCCACCGGCAGCCACCCAAGAGCAGCCCAAGCCACACACAGCTTTCCATTCCTGGGAACTCACCTCCCAGAGCACCAGGTAGTGTTAGATGGGAGTCTCTTGTCCTATTGCTGTGATAAAATACCCTGATACAGAAACTTAAAGGAGAGATGGGTTAGTTACTTGGGCTCACAGTTCATGTGCACTGCCCACCGTGGTGGGCAGGAACTTGGAGCCATTGCTCACCTGCCGCCCGCAATCAGGAAGCAGAGAGCTGTGAATGCTCACTGCTGCTCAGCCCCCCTTCTCCACTCCTAGAGCCCAGGCAATGGTGCCAGCCACAGTAGGTGAGTCTTCCCACCTCAGTGAATGTAATCAAGAAACCCCCACCCGCATGCCTACCCAGAGACTCACTCCCTAAGTGAGTCTAGATTTTGCCAAGTTGACGACATCATTCATCACAAGGGGAATTATTAAAAAAAAAAAAAAAAGCTTGCAAAGGAAACAAGGAACATTCCTGGCTCTACCTCTGCCCCCTGACAAGTTCTCTTTGGAAAGAAGGCATCAGCCTTGTCCCTGAGAGCATCACAGCCTTCCCCCTCCTTCCTGTGAAGTATCAGGATGTCAGTTTTCCTCTTTCTGAAGTCCCCATGTCTATGAAGATTCTGGTGGCATGACTTGGCTTCCTGCCTGTGCATTTTTATTTATGTATTTTTAAAGTGGGATCTCACATAGCCCAGTCTAGCCTCAACTTCATTCTCCATGTAACTGAGGCTAGCCTCAAACTCCTGATCTTCCTGCCTCTACTTCCCAAATGTTAGGATAACAGATATGCACTGCTATGCCTCAGTCACCAGTGCTTTTACCAAAGGGCTGTGTATATGTTTTAGGTCAACAGTAAAAAATATTGTAGTATAATTACATGCCAGATATTTATTCTAAAAATGTATTTATTGTGGATCTAAACGTCATATTTTTTTTACATTTTCCCCTTTATTAATAACAAATTATTTTCTCATACAATATATCCTGATTACAGTCTCCCTTCCCTCCACTCCTCCCAGTTCTTCCCCACCTCCCCTCTCATCCAGATCCACTTTCTTTCTGTCTCTCATTATAAAAGAACAGGCTTCTAAGAGATAACAAAAAAAGGTAACAAAGTAAAATATAAGATAAAACAAAAACTATCACACTGAATTTGGACAAGGTAAACCAACGGAAGGAAAAGAGCCCCAAGAGAAGGCACAAGAATCAGAGACCCACTCATTTACAAATTCAGGAGCCCCTTAAAAATACTAAACTGAAAGCAATAATATATATGCAGAGGACCTGGTGCAGACCATATCAGCCTGTGCTTGTGAGATGGAACCCATACCCATTACTGCTTGGGCAACCAAGAATCAGAGATTAGATAGCCCAGAGACCCAGGGTAAAACCAAATACTACTGGTCTTAAAACAAAACAAAGAAAACAAATAAACAAATAAATAAAATGACTCCTGATAATATTCTGCTATACTCAATCAGTGCCTTACTCAACATTAGAGACAATTCCTCCTGCAGTAGATGGGGGCAAACACAGAGACTCACAGCCAGATATTACTCAGAAAGAGTCCTTGGAATACACAGCTCTAAATGGAATGTCTCCATCAAATGCCTCCCCTCAGAGCTCAGGGAGCCCCTTGGAAGAGGAGGTGGAAAGAGTATAAGAGCCAGAGGGGGTGGAGGAGACAGGAGAACACGGCCCTCTGAATCAACTAAGCAAGGCTGATTTGAGCTCACACAGACTGAAGCAAAAGTCACATTTTATTAGGAACCCTGTATGGAACCTCAACTGTCATCAAAGAGGTGTGTGTCTCTGTGGAAAATTTGAGGCCCTACCCTGGGAATGCATTTTCCTCTTTTAGGAATATGTTCTGTTTTAAAGGCTCTAAAGGGGAATGGGGTGATGGTTCAGTTTGTAAAATCCACATCACAAGCATAAGGGTCTGGGTAGGGTCCCCATAAGCCAAGTGCAAAAGCCAGAAGTGGTGGTATGCATTTATAATTCCAGTGCTGGGGAGGTGGAGAAGGCAAATCCTTGGGGTTGACCGGCCAAGTAGCCCATCCTATTTGGTGAGCTTCAGGCCAGTGAGAGACCTTGTTTAAAAAACAAGGTGGTAGGCTGGAGAGATGACCCAGAAGCTCAAGGTGCAAGTTGTTTTTTCTGAGGACCGGAGTTCAGTTCCTGGTACCCACATCAGGCAGCTCACAACTACCTGTAACTCCAGCTCCAGGGGATCTGATGCTTCTTCTGATCTCCTTGGGCACCAACACACATGTGCATGCCCACATAGAGACAAACCCATACATACAAATAAAAAACAGTAAAGCAGAAGGTGGATGGCATCTGAGAAATGTCACCCAAGCTTGACCTCTGATACACGTGCTCATATGAACACACACACACACACACACACACACACACACACACACACACACTTGGCTCTACAGAAGAAAATGCAGAATCAGTGGTAAGGAATCTGCCTGCATTTGTAACTTTTGTCTTATTTCACTGGATAAAGATTAATAGTAGGCTTTTGAACAGGTGCCTTCTACTCCCTCCCATGCTCAGGAGTGCTTCCTTTTCTTAATAAACTGTCTCTATTTCTTCAAAAAATATTTGTAGATATTTGTAGATCAATTAACTGATCAAATGAATATCATGAATATAAGGCTAGGGTCTCATGAGTATGTGTGTAATGAGGACATAGTATTTGGCATTGAACTGTGTGTTTCATGCTGCCTGTTCCTTGATATGGTCACGTGACTTTAAGGCCCATGCCTATGGGAGTCAGTCAGGATGGTATTTTATGGGCTGGGACCAAGACAGAACCTCAAAGAAGACATTTTATAGTACACAACCTGGCTTTTCATGTGAAGAATCTAAGTAGGTAAATTTCATCTTAGAAACAGCAATGCTTGTCTTGTACATTTCCCTACTCTTCAGAGAGGAAAATTACATGTTTATTCAGGGATCTGAGACAAGTTTAATTGCTTTTTGGGGAAAAAAATCCACAAGTTTCTTCATGTTTTCATTACACATTTTATTTTCATTTTTTACCCAAAAGAAGGTAAGGTACCTTGAGATGAAAATCATAATTTTGCCACTGTATGGGAGATTTTAGGAATATAAAGTGTGTTATTAAGGCTCCTTTAAACAAAATCTTATAAGCTGATATATTAGGAGGAGACATTTACACCTGAGGAGGGTTTAAGTCTAAGGTCAGATTGTCACGGGGCTGGCTCCCCCTGTGGCTGTGAAAGAACATTAAGGTTTGATTCTAGAAAGTTCTCCCACAAGCTCACGTTTTGAGCACTTGCCCCCCCAGCTGGTGGTGCTGTGTTGAAGCCCTGAGGAGATGAGGCGAGGCTGGAGGAAGTGGGTCAGTAGGTGTGGACTTTTTCAGGCCCATGTGCTCGTTTGGTTGGCCACGATGTGACCATCTCACTTCACACCAGCAGTGGATGGAGCCATTTCCGCTGCTGTGACAGCCGGCGTCTCTGGAGCCTTGAGCTTTACCAGAAATCCTCTGTTCTTTAAGTTGTTTCCACCTGATGTCTTGTCACAACCGTGAGAAAGGAAATAACATGCGGTGGGGGCTGTCTTAAGCCTCTCGCCTTATTTTTGATGACGGATTTGGACAAGTTGTGACTGTCCTGGACCACGAGTCTGGCGGATTTGCTGCTGCATGGCACACCTCCTTCCCCAAGTCCGTCTCCACTGGTTTGTTTTTATGAAATCACCATACATGTTAGACCAGGGACCTACTCTACTCTAGTACGACCTTGTCTTAGCTACAGCTGCACCAAACTTATTTCTGCAAATCACAGCATTGGGTGCCAAAGGTTAGAACGTCACCATGATGGGGTGAGAGGGACATAATCCAGCCCGTAAGATAAGGTGCACATTGCAGCTAAACACAATGTCCGAAAGTGTTCTTTCTCTCCTCTTGCATTCCTTGCCTTTGGTTTTCAGATGTCCACTGTGTGTGGCTCTCCCGGGCCATGGAATTGTTACTGTTCCATGAATGGTTTGCAGAGGGGCTGCAGGAACAGCTGGCTCACCGAGGGGCTGCAGGAACAGCTGGCTAGGTGGCTCTCTGTGGTGCACAAAGGCAAAGGATTCTACATAGTGGCCATGTGTGCTGTCTTAGCACCATCTGGAGGAAGCGGCTCCGGGGCCTGGCAGCCATGGTGCTTCTGAGTCCTGGTGTCTTCACTTTCCTGTCTTCTCCCCAGGGCCCTTCCTGCCTGCCTGGGGCCTCCTCCTGCCTCTTCCCAGGTGTCCTGTACTGGTCTGACAGCAGGAGGAAGATTATCTGCTTGAAGTCTTTCTGGGTAGTTCCTTTGCCTCTTCAAAGAGAAGCAGACACATAAAGGCCACCAATAATTAAGTAGTGGCTATCGAATGCACACAAGGGACTCTGGCTCTCTTTCCTGGTTCTCTAACACACGCTGGAAAAGTGATCTCATAGGACCCCACAAGTCTGTATTTCTCTCTCACCTAAGGTGCTGCTCAGGCATGGGCAGTTCAGGGTGGTGAAGTGGGACATTGTACCTCCTTCCTTCTGTGTCCTAGAACAGATGTCTGCTTCTGGTACCTGATCACACATGCCCTCTCTGTGTGTGAAGGACCACAAGTGAGAGAATGGTTCCCTCCTCTCTGAGGTGGCCCAGGATAGCATACAGGACCCTGCCCAGTGAATTCTGTAGAGCTTGCTAGATGCACTCTCTGTAGGGATCCTTGAGAACTTATCTCTCCCAGGAGAGCTTGTTACCTGTCAGCATACAACGGGTCTGCTGCTAAAACAAAATAATAATATGATCGTGGGGTATACTGGTGACTTCGGCCATAGTCGAGCCCAGCTGTGCAGTGACACCTAGGCCAGCATGGAACCACACCTATGACAAAACACCTGACAAAAAGCAACTTGAGGTGGGAAGGCTTTATTTGGCCGGAAGTTTGAGGTGACAGTCCATCATGGTGGGGAAGGCGTGATGGCAGGGGTGTGAGGCAGGATCACAGTCAGGAAGCAGAGAGATGAGCACTGGTGCTCAGCTCACTTTCCCCTTTCCAGTCAGTCCAAGACCCAGCCCATAGGATGGTGCTGCCCTCACTAGGGTGGGGGTCTTCCCAACTGGGTTAACCCAGTCTAGAAACTCCCTCACAGTCATGCCCAGAGGTGTGTGTCCTTGGCGATTGCAGATCCTGTCGAGCTGACAACCAAGAGTCACCATTGCAGGCTCTGTGCAGGGGGAGTTAGACCTTCTTCAACTCCTGCTTGAGGAGTGTGGTCTGTGGTGAGTCTGGATGTAGACTTGGCACAGTGAGGGCTTGTGGATGGGGTGATCGCCTCAGGCCAGGAGAACACAGCCTGAAGGAGATAGAGGGTGTGCATTAACTGTTATACCATGCCGTTTCCAAATTCACATGTTAAGAGTCTGACACCTGGCATCATAGAATATGACTATACTTGTCCACAAGGATTTTTAGATAGTAATTAAGTCCAGATGAGCTGATTGAGGCAGACCCCACTGCAGTCTAGCTGGTGTCCTACTAGGAAAAGAAGATTTGGACACACAAGCAGAGAGAGGACAGCTGGGGAAGATGGCTGAATCTTAGACCATGTAGGAGAATGCCAGGGTCTCTGATTCCATCTCTGGAAGGCCAAGAAAGTAAACCCATGCTGCTGAAGGCACTGGGTCTGTGGCTGTTGGCTGCAGGCCCTGCAGACAGATAGAGATTTGGACAGTCTTAGTTAGCATCCTGAACATGGAGGGTCACCCTACTTCTGCTTCCTTGATGGGTGTGTGTGTGTGTGTGTGTGTGTGTGTGTGTGTGTGTGTGTGTGTGTTTGTGTGTGTATTCACACTCATGTATGTGCCCCCACATATATGTGCATCTGTAAATGCAGGCTGAGGATCAGTCTCAGATGTCATTCCTCAGGCATCATCTACCATGATTTTTGAGACAAACTCTTACTAGCCTGGAGTTTGCTGCCTAGGCTAGGCTAGCTGGTCATTGAGCCCCAAGGATTCACCTATCTTTGCCACCCAAGTACTGGGACTTTAAGTGTACATCACTACATCCAGTTTTTTAATATATGCTCTGGGAATTGAACGCAGGTCCTCACACTTGCCAAGTAAGTGCTTTACAGACTTAGCTATCTCTACAGCCCCGTTCTGGATCTATCTTACATGTGTGTAGCCTCTTCATTGCATCTATGGTCCAGGGGAAGGATGCCATTAGCCAGTGCTCAGTCCCTGACACAATGAAGTCTGAACTGATGTAGACAGACTTCGCTTTGAGATTGGGGTGACAGTGGTGTTCTCACACACTCTCCCCAAGTTCACTATCATCACCTGGGTGAAGGAAGAAAGGGATGTCTGGAGGACAGTCCCCTCCCCCGAAGTTTTCTGACTAAAACTGAAACAGAAGAACTCAAGCAAGCCTGGTGTCAGGCAGGATCCTGGTGGTGTGATAAGGAGATATGGTTGGGGTGGGGAGGGTGTTCACCATTACTGCACTCCCAGCTCTGACTCCTCTTGGAAGCAGCTGAGAAAACTAACTGGCACTAGCTGCAGAATGGAGTTGAGAATGTGGCTCCTGCCAGAAATGCAGACTACTCAGTGGGGAGGTTAAGCTTGTGAGCTTCTGTGTTAGGATGCCGGGTCACAAATCCTACCTCAGTCTCCCCAGATCTAAATGGGTTATTGAAAAATTCAGGTCAAAGAAATATAAATGGTGTGATAATGAAGCATGTTACCAGAAATATAGACGATCAGCAAATGAGAGCTTGGTTGTGTTTCCCAGTGAGGATGGGAGTGAGGAGTAGCCTCAGGAGGTGTAGTCAGGACTGAGTCCCAGCTCCCTAACACACAACTCTGAGACCCTCCTGTGCTTCTGTTTCCTCATAGTCTATCTCCCCTGAAGAGACAGACGATGTTGGTAACTACCTCGTGTGATCATCTGGAGGAACAAATGGGCCAGGCCATGTGCAGCAGTTAGGGCAGAGCCTGGCACATGTGAGGCCCCTAAAGCGTGGTCATCATCATTATCATCATTACCACAGGCTCATAGGAGAGGTCAGCATGGACAATAGAGGCACTTTCCCTGTTTCTCTGTTCAAACATATTACTTGGTTGAGTGGGTGACTGAAGGAGGCTTTGTGTTGAATACACACATTATATAATTTCACTGTCAATCAGACCTAATGGTTGGCTGTTACTGTCTTTCTTTACAGAGGATGAAAGTAAGATTCAGGCAACAGGGTCAGTGAACTATGTTTCTAAGTGGCAGATCTGGCATTACCTATAGAGAGCCCTGATCCAAAGTCACCAGAGCCTACAGGTCCTGACTCTCTCTCCTTACCATGGTCCTCCTTAGACTACAGGAGGAGCCCAGGACAGCTGCATCTCTGTGCCCTCACCCTGCCGCCTTTTCCATCTCTAGCACCCAGTGCTCCTCACAGCAAGGAGATTTTGCTGATGACAAACTCAGAGGCCGCATCTGTAGCCACACTAATCATCAGATGTGTGTGACTCCCATGTCCCCTGCAGAGTCTAGAACAATCTATCTTGGCAATACAATCTATAGTCTCCAAAAGTCAGGGCTTATAAATCAGAGCCTGAGACTTAAGGTCACATGGAGAAACCTCTGGCTAAGCAAAGGCACCACGGAGTACTGAATGATGATGAGGAAGGGTGGCAGGTCGCCTGGGAAGTTCAGAACCAGAGTTCCCAGAAGACCAAGCCTGGCATGTGAGGTGGAAAACCAGCCATGCTGTGTTGAACTTTGCTGAACCAAGCCTGGATTACAGCAAGGAGCCTACCAACATTGTCCCTGAAGACAACCAAGCATTTACATTTCCTCAAATGTTATCATTGGCTTTTATCCACTTTTGAGAAAGGGTCTTGTGTATCCCAGGCCAGCTTTGAACTTGCTGTATCCCTGGTCCCCACCAACAGCATTAGTTTATCAAACAGCCCACAAAGCCATCTGAGTTTCCTCAGAGGTCATGCTTTCATCCCTCCTGTCCCAGACAAACCTACAACCTGGGTTCAGGTATTTACTCTGTACAAGATATGTGAATCTTTGTTATTCTAAGATTATCACACCAGAAGGAGATGTACCCCACAAGGAAATATCAGGAGTCATATCTTACCTTACTTACATAGCAAGTTACAAAGCCCAGAAAGGCTCAGAGAACAGAAAATATCATGGAAGGCTAGAGCAATCAAGAAGACCAGTTTTCTACAAGGTGAACCAAGCAGCCAGTGCAGGCTCTGAGTGTGTGGGGAAAAGAAAAAAACCAAAACCAAAACCAAAACGAACATGCAGATGTCCAAGCCTTGTTCCCAGAATCAGCACCATGAAATTAGGACTGGGCAGGAATTTACATCTAACAACGTCCTGGGCCTTGACCTTAGGGGTATCTTGAAACAGGAGTGGCTAAAAAGGAAGCTAAAGGATGTCCACAGACAGGAAGCTAAGGCAGCTGTTTTGGCATCACAGAAACCCGGCAGTGGCTGCAGGCAGATGTCCTTGTGGTGATGGAAGGTAGCGAGCGGCACTGTTCCCTCTGGCTGCTGTGCCTGCGCTCTCCGGTGGATGAGCTACTATGTGGTCTCGTTGCTGTGACCAAATACTTGACAAGAAATGATTTAAGGAAAGAAAGACTTTTGGCTCATAGTTGGAGGGTGACAGTCTACCATGGGGTAGGGAGGGCATGGCAGTGGAAGCTTGAGGCAGCTGGTCACATCAGATCCAGTCAGGAAACAGAGACAAACGCTGGTGCTCACTTGCCTTCGGCATTGTAGTCACTCCGGGACTCCAACCCATAGCATGGCGCCACCTGCTCTCAGGATGAGTCTTTCCTTCTCTAGTGACACAATCTAGAAAGTTCCTCATAGACATGCTCAGAGAACGCTAGGTGAATCTAGAATCGGTCACATTGATCATAAATTTTAACCACCACACAACCATCGTGTAAAATAGTCTTAGCATGAAATCACTGTGGCATATTTGTCTCTGAGAAGCTAAAAATCATGTTTATCATCTGTAATGTCAGCACTTGGGAGGCAGAGGCAGGGGGATAACAAGTTTGAAGCCAGCCTGAGTTGTCTAGTGAGACCCCCGCCCCACGTCAGAAGACTCACTAAACATTTGGTGCTCTGCAACAGTGGCCTATTGCGCATCTACTTTATTCCCACTTATTTAAACGTACTTGAAAACACCCTACACAATGTCCAGTGTTATTTCACAGCATGATTACTGCTGAATTGAAAGGGAAGTTATCACCCAGATGTGAAAAGCTGACATTTTGGCAATGGATCTGACATAGGCCTACAGCCAACAGTTACCAGCATCACAAAACCTTCCTTGTTAAAGGCTGAAGAACAACATGTCACTTGGTGAAAGGGACACTGGCATGTTCCTCAGGTCTGTCCAAAAGTGTCCAGTCCACCTGCCTCCAGGGGGGCAGAAAGGTGGGTTTTTGCCTGGGGTCCTGACATCTTTCCTCTCTGGGCACTTACCATCAGATGGCAAGGACTCATTTTCCTTCTGCAGTTCCTGCTTCTAGTGCATAACTCAGTCGGAAGACTGAGCCATCCATCACCCACCACCATGTGACTGTGGGATTGCCAAGTACAGATTTGCTCTTGGAGGAGAAGAGCCACGGGAAAGGTTGGCTTTGGTTGTTACAGTTTGCTGCCTGGTCCGACTTCCTGAGCCAGAGCACATGCTCTGGTCTCTGCTGGTAGGGAAGGGAAGATTCCTGTGGTTGCGTTTCCTTTTCCAAGTCTGCGGTGATACAATACCTTAGGTCCTAATGTATACAGAGGGCTACACTGAACATGTATTTCTAGCGCTGTTGTACTCTGCTGAGAAATGACACAGGTACCATCATTTAGCATCATGATGCTTCATCTTCCTTGTCCTCTTGGATGGGTTTAGAATCACCATGGAAACACATCTTTGAGTGTATCTATGAGGATGTTTCCAAAACAGTTTAATTGGAGAAGGAAGATTCTGAACATGGATAGCACCATCCTGTAGGCTGGGGTCCTGGGCTGGATGAAAAGGACAAAGCAAACTGAATACCAATTCATCTCTCTCCTTCCTCACTGAGGATTTGATGTGACCAGCAGCTCAAGCTCCTGCCACCATGCCTGATCTGCCATGGTAGACTGCACCTCCCAGAACTGTGAGACAAAATAAACCCTTTTCTATTAAGTCACTTATTGCCAGATATCTGGGCCACAGCAAGGACAGGCTTTGATACCGCATCCATGAAACACTTTGATTGCCTGCTTTGTTTGAGTCCAGTCTGAAGTCTGTCCTGGGAGCGCAGCCCCCCAACCCCCCATGTGGGTCAGCTCGGTGCTATAAAGTTGCCCACTGCTTTGAAGACTCTGTTGAGGTTGTAGGTACAGACACAAGTTTTATAAAACCAGAAATCAGAACTTGGGGGGGGCGGAGCGGGG
Organism: Onychomys torridus; assembly: GCF_903995425.1. Taxonomy (NCBI): domain Eukaryota; kingdom Metazoa; phylum Chordata; class Mammalia; order Rodentia; family Cricetidae; genus Onychomys; species Onychomys torridus. The sequence goes on along the minus strand of NC_050447.1, from coordinate 89,839,115 downwards.
ATGTGCAACTGTCAAGCCAGGGTGGTTGTACTGGGTCCTCGGACAAATTTTGTCTGATGTCAGTAGTCTAAAACTGGAAGTTAGCCAGCAGGAAGGAGCAAGGACTGAATGTGTTCTAGACTCTAAGATAGGAAGATGGGCAAGCTGCTCTTGGGCTTCCCTACACAGCTCACCATCAATGACCTCTGAGGATGTCTGTGTATCTATCATGGCAGATCTTCAGGCAGATAGAAAAGCGTGTGTTAGATTCTGGAGAAGCTGGCCACAGTGGCTGAGATGAGCAGGCATTTGCAACTGAACAAGACAGTGCTCTGGAGAAGGAAAGAGGGGTACAGAAAAGAGATTGGATGGAACAGATAGCGTGAGTTGCCAGTGGCTATTGGAAGTTTCCAGAACCTTCCTTGGTTACAGACCACTCTCAGTCTGTGTGTTTTCTGTATAATAGAAGTCACCAGAGCCACTGCCTCACTGGATAGGTGCAAATCAACTGCATTGGTTGCTGATTTTTTTAAGGAAGCCTTCCACTGACACCTTAGGCCATCTTCTGAAGGGATTATGTATCCAACAGAGTTTCTTCCCAGCGAGTATAGTTGTTTCCTAATGCTGTCCCAGATGTTGAGGCAATCCACAGATGCTGATTATGTAAACAACTGGACTTCCCAAACAGAATCTCAGCAGTGCCGAGGCTGCAGCTCTCTGGGGTGCCTGTCAGGGCAAGCCTCTTGAGTACACTTCAGGGGCACTTTCATGTCACAGAGCTCAGCCCCGAGGTTTTGCCCCTGCGTCATTCATGATATTTATGAACCGTCATTTTTGTTTACTTTGACCAGGAAGTAGGAAAAAACTGTTTGTGTGGCTATGAAGAAACAAACGGAGGGCATAGTCAGGGCAAGGAGTGTAGAGAATGGTCTCTAGAAACGTAGGTTCAATCTCATCTGATCCTCTCTGTGCTTCCCACAAGTTCCCAGCCTATCAGCCTCAGTTTCCCCACCTATAGAATAGAATCACTTCTGAATGAAGTCATATCTCTCTTTGTATTTGGGGGAGGGGGGTGGGGAGAGGGAGAATGCCATGGTGTGCGCATGTGCAGGTCAGAGGACAATCTTCAGACATGCATCCTCATCTTTCCACCATGAATGAGACACATGCCTGACAATGCATGAGCCAGGCTAGCTAGCCCTCCAGATTCCAGAGATTCTGTCTCTGCCCCCCCATTTCTTCACAGGAATCCTCTGGGATTCTAAATACCTGTGCTTTTCAATGGGTTCTGGGGATCCAAGTTCATTTCCTCAGATTTGCATGACAAGCCCTTGACCCTCAAAATCACCTCCTCAGCCCCACATTTAGAAATGTTTAACGACTATTTAAAGTGATGACTCATCTTGGCTGTCAACTGGACCAGTGTCTTCCAGCTTCCAACATGAACTAAAGACCAGCAGCTGTCCAGGAATCCTTCAGGCCTTCAGTGCCAGACTGGGACAGCTGAGACCTCCTGCCTCATGGGTTCAACAACTACCTACCAGGTTCACCTTTCCAGTGTGAGACAGCTGTTGTCGGGCTACCCGGAACACTTCCTGTCACCTAGTCTAATAATTCCCCTTTTAACATATGTATTCATTTTACCAGTTCTGTTCCTTAGAGAACCCTGACTAATACATCTCACCACTACATACGATTTTTTTTTAAAGCAGTTTCAGTTTCAAAGCCCACAAGCATGGTAAAAGCAAGCTCAGGGTGAATTATTCAGACCATGCAGAACAAGTCCTGCAGGGCAGGACAAGCTGAAGAACACCCTGTCCTCACGGTTGGCAGCCTTTCTTGGTTTCCTGACCAAGACAAAGGACAGCAGAGGGCTCCTTCCTCTCAGGAGGGACGACAAAAAGCCTCATTCATCTTGCAGAGACCTTCCCAAGGTGGACAGATGTTACCCAGCTGTACTGATGGGCTTCCCGCTGCAGACAGTGGGTAGTGATGGATTTTAATGAGCTCATCTGTCTGGTGTGGAGGGATGAAGTGTGTGAAACTGTCTCTTGTACCATGGGTTCCTGTTCTGACGAGTGGCAGGTGAGGGGGCTGGTGACACTGGTCTGATCATCACCTTCAGGTGATCTAGTGAGGCTGAGGTGAGTTGGGGCACCTGGGCAAACAGAGTTGTCATCTCCCATCTCATACCCTCCAGGTGTGTGGTTTTAGGTGATGACAGAGAGTCCTGGCTGGAAGACGGGGAGAAAGGCCGGTGTGTTTGAGCCTGGCTTCACGTATTCTGTTAGGTCCTACAGTAGTCATATGGTTCCAGAGAGGGAGTCCATGATGGTAAGGGGAAGCATGGCAACAGGCAGCCAGATCAGGAAGCTGGTTACATGGTATCACCCAGGAAGGTACGAGCACACTAGACGCGGCTGGAGGCTATAAACCATCAAAGCCCTCCCCACCCCCACTTCCCCCAGCAAGGTTCTACACCTTAAAACTTCTATAACCTTTCCCAACAGCTCCACAAATTGAAGATCAAGTGTTCAAACACTGAGCCTATAGAGGATGTTTCTCATTCATACCATCATAATATAATAATATAAATAGCTCCTCCCACACATTGGAAATACTTAAAGTGCCAATAGCTAATTTAAAATACAATGACATGCAAGGAAATATTTTAAAATATAAAAAATATGTTCTTATGCATTTACAATTTTACAAACATGTCCCTTAAAATTTTCAAAATTTGCTAATGGACTGTTCTTCATTTTGAGTTGATTCCCCTCAGGTTTTTGTGTAAACCCTGAGAACTCAGTAACTGGCTGAGTTTCATTTGTCGGTGTGATAAAGGTCAATTTAGGGAAGAAAAGCTTTATTTTAGCTCACAATTTCAGGTTACAGCCCATCGTAGCAGGGCATCAAAATGGCTGGAAGTTAAAACATCTAGACACATCACATCTCAGTCCAAAACAAAGAGAAATAAACACACACACTCCTGAGTGTACCTCTCGAGACACCTATACAGCTCAGAACCTCCTTCCCAGGGAAACTGACGTGGAAAGAGCCAGCTCACTGTGAGCAGCACCAAGGGTCCACAGTCCATTGTGATGAGACAGCTGGTCACGTGGCACACGGCTGTCAGGAAGAAGAAGAGGTGAATGCTGGCACTCGGCTTCCTTTCTCCCATTTATGCAGACTAGGCATTTTAGCACAAATGGTGGTGTCACCCACAATTAGCATGGTTTTCCCTTCTTAATCAATTTAATCTAGAAAAGGTCTCACCAACATGCCCGGAGGGTTGTCTCTTTGGTGACTCTAGATCTGGCAAGCTGAAAAGCTGTATTAACCCTCACAGCCCATGTGTGTGGGTGTCAGGGAGTCCTGCAGTCCTTCACGTCACCACACAGCATGCCTACTCTTGCTGAATAACATTTGTTGTCCCTTAGTGAGGACATACATAAGCAGCAATAAAGATACCACAGAACTGTGCATTCTCCCTGGAGATTAAAAAAACAAAACAAACAAACAAACAAACAAACAAAAACAAAAAAACCTGCTCTTCCATCTCTTAACTCTCAGAAAACACACTTCACAATTTTCAGAACTAGTTACTTGATGATGAAATACATAATAAAGGTGGGATCAAGGCACGAGAACTACCATCTGTGCCTTCATTTGTAACCCTGGATGAGTGGATGGGGGAGAAACTTCCCCTAAATGCCCTTCATTTAGAACAGAACTGTATTCATCAATATTATCCTTCATGTAAACTTAATTGTGAAAAAATTGGGCAAGTTCACAAAACATCTATAGCCTGTTTCTATTTGTTCAGTACCTCTGTGCACACATCACAAGCCCTGGGAGTGTAAAATTCAAATAGCCATATCTGTAATGGCCTGTTTGTTGTTGTTTAGCATTTTTATATGTGTGACCTTTATTTCCTACATGTGTGTTTGTGCACCATGTGTGTGCTGGGAATCGATCCTTGGTCCTCTGCAAGAGCAGCCAGTGCTTTAAACTGCTGAGCCATCTCTAAAACACCTTGTTTTAGATTTTTATTTTTACTGACAGAGCTGTTTCAAATGGTCCTTCCTTATCTGAATCTTCATTTCTATGAGGGTCACTGATGTCCCACACTGCTTGCTAGCCGTAGCAGCCATTGGCTCCTTTAAAAACTGGTTCATCTGAACTGAGCTTGTACTAATAAGTCAGTAGAATGCTGGTCTAGCATGCATGAAGCCCTAGGTTCCAGCCTCAGCACACCTGGAATGCCAGTAGGGGAAAGGAGGAGGCAGGAGGATTGATAGTTCAAGGTTACCTTCTACTACATAGCAAGTTCAAAGCCAACCAGGGGATACACGAGATCCTGTAACACACACACACACACACACACACACACACACACACACACACACACACACACACATCCTTAAGTATGGATTTCTCATATGGGGGAAAAGGTAACGTATTGATGCCATGTCCTCAGATTCTACAAGAGCCTCACTCTGAAGAACTAATTCTTACTAAACTTTTGCATCAGAGTTGAAAGAGAAGAAAGAGAAGCAAGCATACAGCACGAGGCTCCCATGGTTCTGGGTGGATCCTTTTGTGATCTGAATTCAATATTACACAAACTGTGCAGTCATTTCTGCCTCTATAACATCTTGTTTTCCTTGACTGTGAATTCAGTGACACGGAAGATGGACTCAAATCTTTATTTTCGTTATATGTAGTATAGAAATACAGTACATTTCTAACCCTTAAACACACTCTCCCCTTTGGGTCCGGGACCCTCTTGAGACCAGTCAGTTCTTCCTCCTTCCTGTTATGACTACTGCCACAGCACATCAGAGCAGCCAATGGGAGAACTCTTTCAGGCTGCCTGTCAGCAAGCTGCCTTTCTTCAGACATTCCAGGGGTGCATGACTGAGCCTTTTTAATGCCCATGTTGGCTAATTCATTAGCTAAAATTATGCATGGAACTGTAAAGCAGAGAACATTGGGGCCCAGCTGCTTCCCCATCCAGTGGGTCTCAGGCTCAGAGCTGCCCTCTGGGAAAGTCCTGGGCCCACCTTCAGAAGCAGGACGGGTTGGATCTCACCATCAAATATTCCTGGGCTGGCATTTAAGGATTTCCTTTTTAGTGGAGCGAGAGGTTGAGACTGAAGGCTCTGGAGAAAGGGGGTGATTAGACCTCCTGTCCTGGCCTCCCACGGCCACCTTAGGCAGCTCACAGAAGTAAGTCTAAAGGCCAGGGACAATGAAGGAGCTGCCTTCACAAGGTTATTAGAAGTGAAAATGAGCTAATACAGCTAAAGCGTTTCAAACAGTGTAGCTCTTATTCTTTCATCCTGCTTTTAATACACCAGTTTTCTTTTTATCACAACAATGTATGTGTCTTTAAAAATACTCAATGATTTGGAGTTCTTAATGTCTTACTGGGTTCCTGTTCATAAGAGCTGCCCCCGCTTCCTCCTTCCCTCCCTTTCTATATCTCTCTCTCCTCTCTCTGTCTCTCTCCCCCTCTCTCTATAATAAAGATTTAGTCTGAATATTTTTCCAGTATTTAAAATATGTTTTGGATTTATCCTTTGAAAGTTTCATATACGTATGCAATGTATTTTGATCATATTCACCCCCTCATCCTGATTCCCCTAAATTCTCCTCACCATTTTCTCTCCCAATTTCATGTCCATTTTTTTTGTATAACCCAAAGAGTCACAATTTATGATGTTCATATACTTGTGGATGTAGGACCATACACTGGATCCCAAGGTAGCAGGAAAGAACTGAATCCTGGAAGTCATCCTCTGACCTCCACACATGTGCTATATCATATGTGCCTGCACACACATAGATAGATAGATAGATAGATAGATAGATAGATAGATAGATAGATAGATAGATGATTGGATGATAGATGATAGATAGATAGATAGATAGATAGATAGACAGACAGACAGATAGATAGATGATAGGTAGATCTATGTCTATACCTATGTCTATAGATAGCCAGATAAATAGATAACTAACTAAATAAGTAGAGAAGCAGCTTTGAGCTGTCAATATGGCTGAGGGGATAAAGAAGCTTGCTGCCAAAGCTGAGGTCCTGAGTTTTATCTCAAACCTACAAGATGGAAGGTTGCCTTCTGGTCTCCAATTGCCCTCTGACCTCTGCAAGAATGCTGTGGAATGTAAGGCTACGTGCATGTGCCCATGTGCACACACCTGCACAATAAATAAAAAAAACTACCCCAAAAAAGCAAACAAAAAAGATTCATCTGAATCTGAGCAAAATGGAGCTTCACCATCTCATTCATCACAAAAACCTTTGGCTGATTGGGGGCAAGACTGCAAAGTAAATGTCATTCTTTATTAGGAGCAGAGATGTGATGTGTGCCCACCTCTGTGTGAAATACACACTTCCATTGTGAGGTTTGATCACAGCAAACTTCACCTACAGCCAGATCTATGGGTCACTTTGTCTCAATTGAGCAAACCAAGACCAAAAAATAGTGATAATACATTGTTCTAACACTAGTGACAGCAAAAGATTGCACAAGAGTGATAAAGATACTTCATTGGTATAATAAAGATACTTTACATGTTTATATATGTATACAGAAATTTTGTAAGTTCATCAAGTTGTATGGACTTTGGGGACTGGTTAGTTTTTGTGTGTAATGTTTTACTTATTTGCAAGATTCTTTCTATAGTAAAGTTTATAAAATTTTAAAAATTAATTTAAAAAGTAAACATTGCTTGTTCTTTATGTAGCTCTCTTCTTTAAAACAGCTGTGGTTTGACAGTCTTGGAATGGTTGTAATAGCCCTTAGTTATATTAAGAGATATATTGGAAGGGCCTGCTCAAATTTTACTTTTAGTGTTAGAAGTTGTGAATTTAAAAAACAAAAAACAACGCTGGGCGGTGGTGGCGCACGCCTTTAATCCCAGCACTCGGGAGGCAGAGGCAGGCGGATCTCTGTGAGTTCAAGGCCAGCCTGGTCTCCAAAGTGAGTTCCAGGAAAGGTGCAAAGCTACAAAGAGAAACCCTATCCCCAAAACAAAACAAAAAACAAAAACAACAACAAACGCCATGGATTTAAAAGCAAGGATTTGAACTGGATTCACCTGTGCTCAAATCTCAGCTGCATTGCTTTTGGAAATGGAACATAGGAACATTGACATTGGGGGGGTCTCCTTGTGTAGTCCATGTTGGCCAGTAGTGCCCAGTCTTCCTGCCTCAGCCTCCCAAGTGCTGCAGTCACAGGTGCATGTCAGCACACATTACTTTACATTGTGCTTTCTTTACTTTAACCTCTTGTGTCTAAATGATATTCTTGGGCTGGGGTAATGAGGATCCACTGGTCAAAGGTCCAGGCTCTGAGTTCCAAGGTGAGCAAGTTTGGGATCCCTGACATACTCTGTGGTCTGTAGTTGGTGATGACATGCTGTATGTTTCAAGATTTGCTAAGAAAAATGAATGTGATGTGTGCTCACCACACACACACACACACACACACACACACACACACACACACACACACAAGCAGCTATGATGGGTGACAGATGTGCTGATGAGAAAGATTGCAGTTCTTTGTGTAAATGTACCGAAACATCACATTGTGCACCTTGAATACACACACACACTTTAGGGTAATCATGCCTCAATAAAGCTGAAAGAAGAAAGTATACAACCATCAAAAATTACTCAAAAATATGACTGTGTTTAATCAAATGCCTGGAAGACAGCAACTGTTTAGTAACAGCATCCATGAACAAGGGCTAAGGGATAGGATAGGAAGGAGATGAGGATGGGGGTGGGAACAGGGATGGAAGATGGCGATGAGGGTGGAGGTGGGTATAGGGATTTGATTTGTACTTGTGAGCTCAGAGAAACCCACCCCATGCTGGAGTTTGAACCTAGGGCCTCATGCACATCTGGGAAGTGCCCAACCACTGAGCTACATCCCCTGTCCTCTATTAACCTTTCAACTGGTTATTCATTTTGGCTACCAGCAAAACCAGCAGCTGACACAATCCATGTACTGTGACCCTTCAGGAGCATCACATACAGATGGCCTCAACTGCTTTGCATTTTCATTATTTCTATTATTTTCTCCTTGTCTTAATTGCTCCCTTCACTTAAGTTTATATTACTATTTTTGCATACTTTATGAAATACCTCAAATTAATTTTGGAACTAGGGTGAAGTCAAATGTAAGCCAGGGCAGGTGAGAAAGCACACACCTGCAATCTCAGCATTCAGCAGACAAAAGCAGCAAAATTCTAAGTTTGGGGCTAGTGTAGACTACATAGACTCTCTCTAAAGAGAAAAACAAGGTTTTGGGTATATGGTTCAGCAGTAGAGCACTTGCTAATATAGGCAAGGCCCTGGGTTCCGTTCCTGGAGCTTGAAAATGAAAAGTACACTGGTTGACTTTCCTGATGTAAAGAGAATTGCCCTTCCTGCCTTCAAATCTTGAGTGTCTGGTCATCAATGCTTCCCTTGTACAGAGAAGGACTAGGAATATCATGGACATAGCAAATGGCTGTAGAACCGAAGCGGGCACTTTATCACAGGGCAGTCAGCAGCCTTCCCAGCCTGGGGTGCAGTCATGATATCCTGTGAACAGGGGTGTGAAAGCACTGTAAACAGAAGGAAGAAAGGACCTCCCCTGCTCTTCCCTTTCAAAGTCACCTTTCCCATCACTCCAGCTGAAGCCAGTAACTAATGATGTATTTGGTTCTGGAGCCCATCTATCAATCCGTACGTGCTGCGGCTCTCACAAGCCTTCATCTTGCTATGCCCTGTAGCCAGTCTGTGATTGAGAGATGTCTTGGAAGCAGGGTCTCTGGAGTGGTGTCCAGGAGATGAGTCAGGAAGGTGAGATGTGTCTGTCTGGCTCCTGAGAGTCATCCGACACAGCTTGCCCTCCTTTCCCCGGAGGTCAACGACACACTGCTGTGTGAATGCTCTTGATCTGCCTGTAGCTTGCCTGATGTTTCATTAACTGTTCATCCAGGACCTCTTACTCCTCAAAGCCTGCAATCAGCTTCCAATGGAAGAAAAGACAGTCCAAAGGGGGCGGCTGCTTGTGTCACTGAGTGCTGCACAGCGTTTGTTTACTTGATGAGATTGATAATCCTCATGGAAGCAAACTGCTAGGCATGTCTGTGAGGAAATTTGTAAATTCTATTCATTGAATTAGGAAGACCCATCCTGAAGTGAGTAGCTCCGTTTTGTGGACTGGGGTCCTGGACTGAATAAGAAGGGAGTGTGAGCTGAGTATCAGCATTCATCCCTCTGACTGTGGATGCAACATGACCAGCTGCCTAAGACTCCTGCCTCAGTGTCTTCACCACATTGATGGACTGTACCCCAAAACGATGGTCTGAAACAAACCCTGCCCTCCTTAAGTGGCTTTGGTCAGGTTTGTCACAGTAACCAATACAACCACCAAATGGAGCTATGGACTACCAGGAAGCCCAGCTTGGTCCATTTTCTGGCTCGGGCATACATCACTTCCCCTTGGAAAAGGAAGAGTGAGTTACATCCCAATCTCCTCCTTCCTTAACTTTATGAGACGCTTGCCTGATCTGATGCCCTCACTAGAAAGCACAGTTTTCTTCATTTAAAAAAAAAAAAAATCAAAAATTCTCTTTAAAATCTGAAAGAGATCACATAATGTATTTTCCTGGTGCCATTCATCCTTCCTAGGTAACAGTGGGGAACCTTTTGAGGGGCTGTCTACCCTGCCATCCTCATCTTACATATGAGGAACTGGTGGAGAACTAAGTCACTCAGTGACGGGCCAAAGTGCTCATGGTCATGGGGGCAGTCGGGACCAGATCTTCCCTTTGTGGTTCAGAGCCGTCTCTGTCCTCAGCCCCAGAGAGCCTTTAAAAATGTGAGAGTTTCCATCTGTTCCCAACTCAGCTGATATCTGGGGGATGATTAATGTTCTAGAAGCCGTGGCCCCTAATTGTCCCTCCCAGGAAGTACCTATGAGTCAGCCCCCAACCTGCCTGCACGCTAAAATGAATCAGACCGAGGCATTAGGAGTGTTTTCATTGTGCAAAAAGGCTGTCAGTTGCTTGGTTACCAGAGTGGAAAAAATACAAAGTAATTGTGCTTCTGCGTGGCCATGAAGGAAGGGGACTTAATTGTCCCCAGGAAGTCTGAGAAGTGGGGTCAAGGGCCGAGATCCTGACAGATGTCTTGCTCCGTTATTGGCACCTGTGTACACACTGTAGACACGGGACAGTGAGAAAGACAAGCGTCAATAGGAATCATGAGACAAGCAGACGCTCACGAGCCTCTGCTACAGACCAGGCCTGTGTCACAGGCATGATCTTTGAAACCCAACAGGATAATTAGAAGTATATGTATATGTGTGCATGTGTGTGTGCGTGTGTGTTGGGGGGGTGTAGTATGGAGGCCAGAGATTGACCTCAGATGTTTTCCTCTATTGTTTCCCCCTTATTTTTTAAGACAAGGTCTCCGATTGAGCCTGAAAATCACAGATTTGGCTGGGCTGACCAGCCAGAGAATCGCTTGTCTCTCCCTCCCCAGAATGGAAAAGATTACAGGTGTGTACCACACTCATCTCTTTCCCTGGGTGCTGGGTTCCTTGTGCTTCTGTGGAAAGTACTTTACTGACTCAGCTACTTCGTCAGCCCCAGGGAATGAACTCTTTACAGATGAGGAGACTGAGGCAGAGGAAAGACACCAAGATAGCAGTGCTCACAGGGAGCCCAGGAGGATTTATGCCTCTGTGAGCACTGTTACCTTGTGATACATGACCCCTCTCAGCTTCTCCGCACTGGAGGTGTGTGTCTCTGTCACTCCAGCCTCTTGTGCACACACTAGTCCATGTTCCAAACTGGCAGGGCACCGAGGAAGTCGTGGCCCAGCATGGATGTGTTGTTGACTTTCTCCTGAAGAGCCAGACTATCCTGATGATTGACAAAGCTCCTTTACCCTTTCCTGCCTTCCAGGGCACAATTAAATGCTGGGTCTAGGGAGGCTGATGTAAGCTTTGTTTGTTTGTCCTATTGCTCAGGCTGGTCTTGAACTCCTGATCCTCCTCCAAAGTGCTGGGACTATAGGCTGCTGCCACCCCAATGTCAGGCTGGGGTAAATGAAATGATACTTAATGGAAATTAAGCAAATGAGTTAGAGCTGCAGTAATTCAACCACGAACTCCCGGGTGAGTTTGGAAAAGGCAATTTCATAGTTCAAATTTCCTCTCCTCGAGACCGAAAGGCTTAGGCTTTTAATTTTGGTGGTGGCTGTGGATGAAAACCTCCCAGGATGCCTTGTGTGTGCTAGCAAGTACCTTTCCAATGAGCTGCACCCAGTCTAAATGCAAAGTTGGTTTTACATGTTTAAACAATCAGCGTCCATTCATCACACACAACGCAGTGTCTCATAAGGACATTTTCATACAAGCATGTATTGACTCTGATTGTGAGCACACACCAACCCATGTTTCCTAGAACACACATAAAAGATCCCTGAAAGAAAAAACTTCAGAATTTAAAATTGCACCTTAACCTAGTGAGTAGAAAACAGAATCAGATACAGCTTCCTTGGTTTGGGCCCCAACTTCTTATGCATATTTCTTTAAGTTAATATCTACAGGCCTCAATGTCATGCATGCAAAAGCAGGAATATCTGCCTCTAGAGTCTAGTGTGTGCACAGTGTCAGCACCACACAACTGGGATTGTCATCCCACTAACAACTGTCCTCATTATTAATGGGAGACATGGATGATAATGCTCTAGAACAGTATTAAGAATGTAGAAGGTATGGTGGCTCACTCTTGTGACCTCAGAACTCAGAGTTTGGAGTAGGAAGATCAGACATGAATCCTCTGTCGGAGGATGTCCTGGGCTACCTGAGACTGTGACTCAAAAATTGCATGCACACACACTCACACATAGGCTCACATGGTATGTGTGCGCATATCAAATGCTGGCACACATATTTTTCTGTAGGTCACACAGTCAATCTCAGAGGCCTAGAGATTCCATGCTTCTGATGGACAGAGGCTAATGGTTGTGGGTGGGAAGAACCTAGACTGCCTGGCAGAGTGACAGTCTGGCTGAGGGAGTAGAAGGTGGACGCCCCAGTGAGATGGCAAGCCAGTGCCTGGGGGCACTAATGCCTGTGCTGACAGGGAGTGAGGGCTGGTTTTTAAATGAATTGCTGAGCATGCCAGCCATGAGCTTGTTAAACTGATTGCTGTCTTTGATGGGAAAGCTGCAAGGGAGCCTGCTGGCCAGGCAGCCACCATCTGAATCACTTTAATACTTTCTTATGTCCTGAGAACCAGAGCTTTTCTTGAGAAAACTCCCGACAAAAGAGAAGAGGAATAGCCCACACCTAACACTACACAGCAGGGTTCCCTCTGATCACCAGTCCAGGGCCTCAGATGTATACCACATCCTCCCCCAGCCAGGATGCATGGCCATGTGGACCCATTGAACACCTGCTGACTCCTGGTACCACCCCATTCCAGTACATTGTCTAGCATTGGCCTCTGGGCGCTCTGAGGATTGCCCAGCCTGAGTGAAGAGGAGAAAGGGGAGAGCAAACCAAGTTTTCTTACCTGCATTCTGTTGTGAATGCCTGCAGCTATCAATGGCTTTAACAGAACTGTCCTGACCTGAACTGAGGGCATGCTAGGGCCATCTTTGGCAGATGGATCATTGTATCATATGTGTATATGCCTATATATGTGTGTATCTATATAGACGCATTCACATTCATATATATCCTCTCTCTCTCTCTCTCTCTCTCTCTCTCTCTCTCTCTCTCTCGTGTGTGTGTGTGTGTGTGTGTGTGTGTGTGTGTGTGTGTGTGTGTAAAATACATATCCCTAGTTCTTAGCTCTTGCCCAGCCAATGGGTAAATTTTGGAAGACTTGTCAATTCAAATAAGAAAGACAGAGCTGGGAGAGAAGTCAGAGGACATAAGAACACAGGGGTAAACTGGAGGTCCATGTTACCTCCTGAGGGAGGGAAAAGCTGTCTATCTGCAGTGTGGCACCAAGAGTGCTCCTTTTCTCCTCCCCGCTTCCCTTTGCAGCATTCTGGGTGGAATGCAAGGCCCCAACATGCAGGGAAGCAGTCTACCACTGTCCTGCATCTCCTCTTTCTACTTCATGATAGGGTCGTCAAATGTAGCCCAAACTGGCCTGGAACTCACTCTACCCAGGCAGGCCTTGGCCTTGCCATCCTCCTGCCTCAGCCTCCTGAGTAGCTGGGGTGACAGCCTGAGTCATCACACATCATATTCTATAGCTTAGCATGTGTGCATGCACACACGGTTCATGGTTGCTTTGTTCTGGGTTAAGCCCTCCAGCCCAGATGAGACCAGAGGAATGCAAGGTTGATGCCAATAGCAACTAATTTCATTCAGTGTTTAAAATGCCTCAGTCCAGACCTGCACAGGAGGAAGTAAGGGCAACAGAGATGGGAAGCAGAGAAGCCCAGAGATCTCAAACCTCAGAGCCATGGCTAATCGATCACCTGGCCAGCCAGACAAGACTAAGCTGACTGATGCCTTTGTCTGTCCTTTCTCCCCATGTGATCTTTAAGGCATTTGTCCTCTGTCATCCCTGATTTCCAGCTCTCTGAATAAAGAGAAGTTTTAAAAATTCAGTGCCTGGCTCTGCTCATTAGCCTCTGTCAATGACAGGCAATGGCGACTTGCATTTCTGTCAAGATTAACGAGGTGGAGAACTTGTCACAAACCAGTGGCCCATTTCTGTATTTTCTTGGACTCTGTGTTGATTCAGATCCAACTTCATGCCTTACTTGATCCCCATACCCTCACTGTGAACTCTCTCTTAATGGAACTGTGTGGGCCCCATTTACTTTTGTACCATAACCCAGCCCTTTCCTCTTTTTCCCCAGCTCCTTCCTTCTTTGGTTTTGAGAAACAGAATTTTCCAAGTGCTGATGGGAAAGTGCTAACATGTTCATGTTTGCTTCAAGTGCACTCTAATTACAGCACCGTGCATAGGTAGGCACATCTGTTAATAATACACGCTTGCCTTTATTTTTACAGGTTCATGGCTTCTACTACAAACACTGGCTCTGAAGTTACTTTGTACCTTGGTATTTGATTTCATCTCTGATTCACACAGTTCCATACTCCCTACATAATGTATAGTCCTGCTTCAGCGAGGTATGCATTCCTATAGAATAGGGTTCTGTGGATGCGACATACCCTCATCCACTTCTTAGATCACTCCCCATGCCCTGGGTATTTGGGAGCACAGTGCTTCCTCACATACGCTACAAACAAAATACTACCTAATTACAGGCAATGTATCCTCTTCCCCAGGCTTCGAAGTCCTGTGGAGAGAAAGTCACATTTGACTTTCCTCTGGGATTCAACATTTAATGAGTGTCATGCCTGACACTCAGGATTAGATGCATGAAAGTCATTTGTTGAGGTGGGTGTGGCTGAGTCTTTCAAAACTGTGCCTGACCAGGGCAGTGATTTTCCACTTAGGAGAGAATTGTCCCAATCAGTCGGACCTGATTCTAGAGTGACTGGGTCAGAAGCAGCTTGGTGGACATTGGCTGCTCACTGCTTACCCCTGGCTGGTTTTGTGGAGAAACTGAATTAGAAACTTTATTTCATTTTAACTAATTTCAGCAGCCACGTGTGGCCTGGGTCTGCCAGGCAGTTGCAGATGCAGGATTTATATCTGATGTCTGGAGATGGTGGGAAGTGCCCATGTGTCTGGATTATTTTCAGCCGTGTATACTCACTGTATAAATCTGAGATTTCAGTGTGACATTTTCATGCATGCGACTTGACTTTATTCAGATCCCCCCCCCCCGTTTGCCCCCTTGCCTGGCCCCAGTCCCTTTTTTGTTCTAAATAGAGGCCTCTCCCACTTTCATGTCTTTTCCATTTTTTTTCTTAATTTTTTTCTCTACCTAGGAGAGAAAAGTCATAGTGTTTGTCTCTTGCAGTCTGGCTTATTCTCTTAGCATGATGATCTCTAGTTCCTTCTGTCTTCCTGCTATGGTATTTCATTTTTGTGGCTGACCAGAGTACATATACATACATATCACGTTTTTCTTTATCGATTTATCTTTGAAAGGCACTGAGGCTCAATCCACAATCGATGAGTCTGTCAATGGCCATTTTGATTCCCATGAGTGGTGAGTAATTTCACAAGTCTTTTCCAAGCCTAGCACTCATCTGCAGGGCACTGTCGATGGAGTTGAATAGTGTAACCAATGCCAAGCCCTTAGCACAGTGCTCTTGGAAGGTGTACCTATGATTATCACATGGTGGTATTTGAGATCTCACTAAAACTTACAGTTCCCATCCTCAAGTCTGTGGGGGAGGACACAAACAGGACATTGTGGCACTCCTTCCCAGCTCTGCCCTTGAGTCATGCTGGGATGATATCACAGCTTCCACACTCACTCCTGTTACTCCTCTGGCTGACAGTGAGTCCTGGAACACCAGCTGTTTGTGACAGGTGTTCTGTTTGACAGTGAGTCCCAGATGATAGCATCCACAGCAGGTGGACTGGCTGACAGTGAGCCTCAGGACATCAGCTGTCTGTGGCAGGTGTTCTGACTTCCTTTCTCCTTCCTGGCCATCCTCTGCAAGTACTTCAGGACCAGTCTCCTGTGTCCAGCTCCTATATCCTCCCTCTCTGGCCATACAGCAGACAAGACCAGTTTCCAGAAAGCAGAGCTAAATGGTGTTCTTCTGTGACCCTGCATCTTTGATGGCTCATGTGTGTGTGTGTGTGTGTGTGTGTGTGTGTGTGTGTGTGTGTGTTTGTGTGTGAGAAAGAGACTGTGCACATACACAGAAGCATAAGCCTGAGCATGAGTGTGCCAATCACCCACCTTGTTTATTCAGCCAAGAGTCTCCCCTACCTGGGGATCACCAATCCAGCCAGCCAGTGAGTGGCAAGGATCTGCCTATCTCCTCCTCCCCAGCACACACCATCATGCAGGTTTTTCAAACTCAGACCCTTGTGCTTAGGCAGCACATCCTTCACCCGCTGAGCCACCTCCTCAAGGAAGTCTTCCTTAGAAGTCAAAGCCTCCCTTCGCCTCACCTCATTTCTGTCTTCAGAGAAGCTGTCTCCAGGTTTGTCCTGCCTCTCCCCCAGTGATGCTCTTCTCTAGTTCCATCTGCTCCCTCTCCAGCATGCCCTCAGCTCTCCCTTTGCTCTGCTTCCTTTCTGCCACACCTCTACGCCCCCTGCCCAGCCTCTCCCACCTCCCCTGCCTTCAGAGTCTACCCCTCAGAACCCACAGAAAGCTGCTCTGCCACGCAAGTGGACAAACCTCTGTGTTCCTGGCTGCATTACTTCAAATCTGTGTCCCTGTTTTCTTCCACACTGGGACAGAAGCAACTTCAGTGAGGAGGGTTCCTCTCAGCTCATGGTTCCGGGGATACAGCTCATCACGGTGGGGAAGGCACAGAAGAGGGGACCAGAGGGAAGCCAGGACTCCTCATATCTGGATGGATGCAGAGAGCAGAGCAGAGCCATACCCCAAAGTTCACCCCCTAGTAACCCACTTCCTCCAGTTGGCCCCACCTCCTAAAGGGTCCAGGGAACAGTGCCACCATCTGGAGCCCATGTGTTCAGACACATGAGCCTGTGAAGAACATTTCATATTCAAACCATGGCACTACACATGTCTGTTTGTGTGGCCCCTTAGTATGTTTATTTGTAGGTATTTTCTGTCTAAACTTTAAAACCCATGAAGTCAGTGGCAGGGTCTTCACATCCCTATGTCTATCAGGGCATCACCAAACCAAACACCAGAGATTCGGAAGATTTGTTACATCAAGTGAAGATATTCACTAAAACATTTCAACTTGAGATGTGAGCTCCATTATAGAGCAGGTGATCCCCCTTTAGAGTGAATGGGAGCTCCCTTTAGAGCAGGCATGAGCCTCCTTTAGAGTAGATATGAGCCCTCTTTCAATAGAAGGAGCCCCCTTTCAGAGCAGAGTGCTTTCCTACCTAGAATGACCCAAAAGTTCTCAAAAAGCTTCAATTTTCCCAGTGAAGCCCTGCATCTCTAACATCACTGGATTCTCCAGCTGAATTGCAAGCTCTGGGCATCTGAATGTTTAACTGTAAGGAGAGGTTCCTGTGAGCCCCCAAGGTTCTGCTCAGCAGAGATGGTGTTCACTAATGGCTGGAGACAGTGGCTGCTTTTCACATCCTTGATGAAAGACAGCTTGATGTTCCTACTTCAGTACCATTAGTTTGCTGGGATTATGCCCAGTGCAGAAACTAAGGATGAAATTCAACATTTGCCATTCACTTGGATATTGCTTTATATTTAGGTTATGTTGACATTGCTAGGAAAAAAATGACTTTTTTGCCTATTGTTGTTTTTATTCTTGTCCTTTTTAAGATAGTTTCACTGTGTAATTGAAGTCAGAACTCATTATGTATCATAGATTAGCCTCAAATTTACCATGATCCCCCTGCCTCTCAGATGCTAGGATTAGAGACCTGCTTTGTTCCCAAATTTAGTCAATGACAAGAGGTAGATTGCCTGTCCACAAAATGACATGTGTGCACATGTGTGTGTATGTGTACATGTGTATGTGGGTGTGTAGTTATGTGTATACAAATGGGCACCTATGCATGGAGGCCTCAGGTCTTTTCTCAGGACTCTGTCCACCTTGTTTTTAGAGACAGTCCCTTACTTTTACCCAGAGCATGCAATCCAGCTAGGCTGGCCAACCTGCTAGCTCCCTCCATCCCTCTGTCTCCACTTCCTGAGTGCTGGAATGACAAGTATGTACAACTTGTTCCTTGGTTCTGGAGCTCAGTGCCAGGGTCTCACATCGCCTGCACAGTAAGTGATTAGCTGCCTGAGCCACTGGAAATGTCTTTATTGGACACATTGATGAGTGTGGCCCTGGGGTAGGGAGCCACACAGAATTATTAGGGAAGGCGTGTTGACATCCCTGGCATCTGTGCCACCATGGTCAAAGCTATCACTGTGCTACTTTCTGGATTAAACTTCAAGGGCAACTATTGAGTGGTCTGTGTGACCAAAGATGGCAATGGCACAGAAGACAAGGTCCGACTTCCTGCAAAGACAAATGTTGAACCCCGGTTGCTTTGGGTTTTTTGGGTGGAACGTGAGTTAGCACATAATCAAGCTTGTAAGCAAGGTTGGGATGTTTGGCCTCTGCCAGAGTTCCTGGGGACAGGCCAGTGTGGGTGTGGCCATGACAAGCTAATTGCATTATTCATGAAACATCTGCTTCATCAGATTGATGCTGTCATGATGTCAAGGGGGCCATGGCTGCTACATTTGACTAAGACGGTGACATCCCCATTGAGTCTCAGACTTCAATCTATGAAGAGACAAAGAAGAGAAGCATGTCTTAAGCCAGGGGTAGGTACACACAGAAAGCCTGAACCTTGCAGATACTGGCTTCCCCATGTATTGATGGAGTGAAGGAGATGCTCAGTCAGGAGGTCGAGTTCAGTCCCCAGCACCCACATAAAAAGACTGGAGTGGTATGTATACTTGTCATCCCAGCTCTAGGGAAGCTGAGACAGGAGGATTCCTGGGACTTGGAGGCCAGTCAAACTGTCATGCTTGGCCAGTCTTAGATCCCAGTGAGAGAGCCTGCCTTGAAACGTAAGACGGCTCGTTCCTGAGGGATGACACACAAGGGTGGACACACATGTGGACAAACGTTAGGGTTTCGGTAAAAATGTCCCCTCTGAAGTTCATGTGGTGAAGGCTTGGTCAAGCTGGTGGCCTGGCTGGGGGGCAGCGGAAGTATTTGGGGACCGAATCTAGTTGGAAGAAGTAGATCAATAAGATGTGCCCTTGAACTATTAGAATGTCACATTTTGTCAGACAGTGGTGGCACACACCTTTAATCCCAGCACTTGGAAGGCAGAGCCAGGCGGATCTGTGAGTTCAAGGACAGCCTGGTCTACATAGTGAGATCCAGGACAGGCATCAAAACTACAGAGAGAAAC
The DNA here is from genome assembly GCF_903995425.1 of Onychomys torridus. Classification (NCBI taxonomy): domain Eukaryota; kingdom Metazoa; phylum Chordata; class Mammalia; order Rodentia; family Cricetidae; genus Onychomys; species Onychomys torridus. Next base: position 89,820,113 of record NC_050447.1, on the reverse strand, counting down.
CCTGTCTCGAAAAACCAAAAAAAAAAAAAAAAAAAAAAAAAAAGAATGCCACATCTTCCTCTCACTCCCCCCCACTTCCTCCTTTCCTGTCCATCATGATGGGCGCAGCTTTCCTTCAGTAAGCTTTTTCACCATGATGTTCTTCCTCACACAGGCTTACAAACCAAGTGAGCCAAGCAACCATGGGCTGAATACTGTGACCCAAAATAAACCTTGCCACCGTTAAGTTGCTTACATCAAGAATTTTGTTTCAGGAACAGGAAGTGACTAACACAGAAAGAGAGCCTAAACCAAAGGTGGGAGATTGATGAGCTCTGTGGTCACATGACAAGCCCTGTGACTTTTCTGATGGGCAGTGGTTAGAGTCAGCTGGCTGGACCAAGACACGCTGCAAGGAGACAGTGATGATACCACAAAGTTCTAACATACTCACTGACTTTATCATGCCTAGTGACATGCCAAGGCCTTAAGTCAGGGCATAAACATTCTTCTTAATCTAGGAGGGGCAGTCAGTAATGCAGGTGGTGTCCTTCTCTGTAGACACCAAACAAACAGCATGTACTGGAAACCCTCTGGAACATGTGAATGAGGCTTAATGTTTGCTATTCACCTATTCCTGTGACGAATACTGCAGATTGGGTTTTCAATATTGAATGAATGATGTTATGAATGACTGTCATAACTGGCCTCAGTTTCCCTCTGGACCTCAATTCAGCCCTGATGGGTAGATAGAGGGATGGGGGATGTGCTGTCCTCATTTTAAACCTGAAGAATAGGAGAGCTACGGAAGTTCTCTGGGGTGTTACCGATATGGTGGAGATATTCCCTGTTGGACACAAGCTGTTGCTAGGTTCTCATGCTTGGGGATCCCCCCCGCTCCGCCATGTTCAATGGAAAAGTCTTAAAAGGGAGGAAAAACTGTACACCGTTTGTATGCTCTACACACTGTTATGTGCATGTCAGGTCTTCTGAGATGGCCTCCATCTTGGGGCAATGACTTAAAGAAAATAAGAACACTACCTATCACTGAGTGCCAGGCTACAAGTCCTATAAGCCAGGAGCACAGCTCAGCCCCAAGGAGAGTCAGTGAGTGTCAGTCAGCAACTGGAGCACACATGGTGGTTATTCGAGTTGACAGGTCCTTCAACACTGTCACCAAGCCTTCAGAAACTTAGGACAGATGGATGATGAGAGCCAGTAGCACTTTCTACTCTGACCAAGAGCAGCTTGAGGGAGGAAAGGCTTTATTTCAGCTTATACTTCCAGGTCATTGGGGGAAGTCAGGGCAGGAACAAGGTAGGAGCATAAAGACAGGAACTGTGGAGAAAGGCTTCTTGCTGGCTGCTCACTGACTCACTCACAGGCTCGTTCTTAGCTTACTTCCTTATACAGTTCAGGACCGCCTACCCAGGGAATGGTGTCACCCACAGTGGGCTGATGCCCCTACATCAATCAATCAAGACAGTTTCCCACAACTCTACCCACAGACCAACCTGATTTAAATAATTCCTCAGTTGAAATAATCTTCTTAGATAAATTCTAGGTTGTGTCAAGTTGACAGTTAAAGCTAAACATTGTTAAATACAGTGACAACAAATTTGCAACTTCTTTGAGACAAAAGGTAACATGAGATCAGCCCAAGGTTAGGATGATATACAAATAACCTTTAGATAATAATAATAATAATAATAATGCCACTCAGAGAATGAAAAAAAAATGAGAAATGTAATTGTCCAATAGATAAGAAAGCAAAATCAGCATGACCATCAATGAAATAATGTTCTATGTCACCAGTAGCTATGAAAGTGTGAATTAAAAGCCAATTAAGTGGTTGCACACCTGTCATCAAAGAATGTGGTGAGAGAGGGTGGGTGGGTGAGCATCTGCAGCATAGCCAAGAGTGAAGAAAGAGCTCACACACTACTCACTGGGGAGGGGCGCTGAAGGATGGCCATGACAGGGTTTGGGGGATTGCGACAGAACACAGTGGCAGTGTTTGCCCTGGCTCCAAGCGACTTTGCTTCTGATGTCTGTCCCTGAAACAGGCAGTTGTGGATTCACATGGGCATGACAACTGGGAATGCTCTCTGCATCGGTGTGACACCAAAAGGTTAGAGACAACAGAATCCCATCAGTAGAAAGATGAATTAGGGAAAAGTAAAAGATGCTTATGGTGAGCAGCTGAGCCTTCTTCCAAAGGCACTAGTCAAATCTGTTTGGTTTTGGTTTTGTTTTTTAACTGTTTTCTGTCTGCTTTATAAAATAAATATACCTCAAAAGTACTTCCATTAAAAAAATCAAGCTTTAGGGGCTGTGGAGAAGGATCAGTGGATGAGTGGTTGTTATGCAAGCATGAGGACCTGAGTTCTAATCTCCAGTACCCACCTAGAAATCCAGGTATTTTCATGCACGTAGAACCATAAGACAAGAGGATTTCTGGGCCCTGCTGGCTGTCAGTATGCTCCAGCTTCAGGGAGAGACCTTGTCTCGGGGAACCAAGTGGGTAAATGATAGAGAAGGATACCAGACATCCTCCTCTGGAGTCCAAACACACATACAAGGATGTGCAAATATATGCACATACACCATTCACACATACCACACACACTCACACAAATAAAACAAGTCCAGGTGCATAATGAAATGACACTATGGGTTATTATTACGTGTGGTAAAACACTCGGGGCAATGTAGTGTGTGTCACATTTTCTCATATGTATATAGACTATTTGTTGAAGGTGGAGAAGAACAACCAAAATATCAACATGTAATTGAGGATGGCAGATGGCAGAAGTGTTGTAAATGTGGAAAGAAATACACTGTCATGCTCTCAATTTTAATAAGAATAGATCCTCATTTTCATGACTGTGATGGCTGAGCTTGATTGTCTACTTGACCTTTTGGGAAGAGGAAAACTCAAACTGAGGAATACCCTCCATTGGACTCACCTGTGGGTGTGTCTCTAAGGTATTTTCTTAACTACTGATTGCTATGAGAGTGTCCAGGCCACTGTGGGCAGTGCCATCCCTAGGCAGATGATCCTGGGTAGTATAAAAAAGCAGGCTGAGCTGGGTGTTGGTGGCGCATGCCTTTAATCCCAGCACTTGGGAGGCAGAGGCAGGCAGATCTCTGTGAGTTCAAGGCCAGCCTGGTCTACAGAGTGAGATCTAGAACAGGCACCAAAATGACACAGAGAAACCCTGTCTTAAAAAAAAAAAAAAAGAAAAGAAAAGAAAAAGAAAGAAAGAATAAATGAATGAATGAAAGAAAGAAAGAAAGAAAGAAAGAAAGAAAGAAAGAAAGAAAGAAAGAAAAAGAAAAAGAAAAAGAAAAAGCAAGCAGGCTGAGTAAGTCATTGGGAGCAAGCCAATAAGTAGCGCTCCTCCACGGCCTCTGCTTCAGTTCTTGTCTCTGAATTCCTGCCTTGAGATCCCTCTGTGATGAATTGTGTGACCTATAAGATGTAATAAACCCTTTCTTCCCCAAGTTGTTTTTGGTCAAAAAAGAAGAAAACCAGGACAACAGCAAAATTAAAACTTAATTTTCAAATGAAAGAAAATCTTCTTCAGGAATCACAGGAAAGTAAAAAGTGAGGGCTGGGAGTGCTGGGAAGGGCTTCTTCATAAGGAAAATTGTTTTTCTAATCACATTTGTCAAGATTCCAAGAGCTTCCATTTCTTGGTGCAAAGGAAGGAGCTTCTCAGAAGCCAGGCCCTGCTCTGGGAAGTTCACCTTTCCTGCCCTCATTCTTGCAGGCCTGAGTCACAATAACTCAGTTTCTTGCTTATTTTCAAATGGCTTTTCTCCCCTGAGTCACCCTCTCCCGTGCAAATTTACGGCCTCTCCAGTGCACATCAAGATGGAAATTCATTAACCATAGCAGCAATAATCCTTGGATAAAAGGGACTATTTAAGAGCACCCCAAGGGAAAAGTCCTAAGCAAGAAATTAAGTATTTTCTTAGCTTTGATCCAAAGAATTGAATGGGAAAAGGAAAAAAAAAAGTCACCAAGGTCTTCTAACAACATTTTAAAGATCACTTTGTGTTATCTGTTGCTTCCTCCAGGTCTGAGTGGAACGACTGAGTAATTAACCACTTGATCTCCCAGGAACCGAGTTAGTGATGGAGTATTTGTCTGGCTGACAGGGGCCCTGGGTTGGATCCCCTGCATTAGTAATGTCATTCAGTGTCTTTTTCCCCCATGTAAGACACTTTCCATGGTGCTGTGCACAGACTGCATGCAGCCTTTCTGGAAAGGACTCCACTGTGTGATCACCTGCTTTGGTAATTTGAACAACAACAGCTTGAAGCCTGGGAAGATGGCTCCTGGATGAAGCACTTGCCACATAAACATGAAGATCCAAGTGCCATCCCCAGAACTCACACAAAAAGCCACACATGATGGCTTGTGCTTAGAATCCTAGAGCCAGCCAGCCAGACTGGCCTAATCAGTGAGCTCCACCCAATGAGAAACCCTGTCTCAAAAAACTCAAGGTAAATAGATGGATCCTGGCTAACTACTCCCAAGGCTGACCTCTGGTTTTTCTATGCGCGCGGCGCGCACACACACACACACACACACACACACACACACACACACACACACAGAGAGAGAGAGAGAGAGAGAGAGAGAGAGAGAGAGAGAGAAACACCCACATACAAGCAGAGAAAGAAATCATAGCTCAACGTCTGAACATTTTCAGAGGGTAAAGCTACCTTTTGTCTATCTTCTTGTCCCAACTTGATTCTGACCCCCAAAAATATCCTTGGTAGACAAGTCCTAACCTGCCCCAAGGACATATGGTTCTGCCAGATCCAAATCCATAGCCAAAAGATCGGTTCCAGCCGTGTCTCATGGAAGCCTCTCTGGCGGGGCAGGCCCTACTGTCTCTGAGGGGGCTTGTCTTCTGCCTGGTCACTTCCTTGTTCTGTCTGCTGCATCTTCAAGTCAAGGAATGAAGCACATGGAAAGAAGGCAATCTTCTTCACTCTGCTGTGAATCACACCTGTGTGAACCACACCTACAAACTACCTTTACAGCAACTTCTGAACTATCTGAACAAGTACTTGGGCCCTGAAGTCCCAACCAGACTGAATCAGCCACCCCAATGCCCCCGTCCCTAGACAGCTTCAGACCCAGAATCTATGGTCAGCACGTAATTAAAAGCCAATATGAGGCCAGGAGATGACTTACTTGGGTAAATGTTTGCCTTGTAAGCACAAAGACCTGATTTCAATTCTAAGAACCCATGTTAAAAAGCTAGGAGCTGGGGATTTAGCTCAGTGGTAGAGTGCTTGCCTAGCAAGCGCAAGGCCCTGGGTTCGGTCCTCAGCTCTGGGGAAAAAAAAAAAAAAGCTAGGTATAGTGGCCGGCACTTATAACCCTAGCACTGGGGAGGCAGAAACAGGGGGAGCCCTGGGGCTCGCTGGCCACCCAGACTGGAGAGCTCCAGGCTGCTGAGCGACAGACAATGTCTGAGGAACAACACCTAAGGTCTGGAGTTATCTTCGGGTTTCTATATCCATGGGCACACTTTAACACACACCTCCTCACACACATGTGCACACACCTCCTCACACACATGTACATCTATCCATGCACATGAACACACACATTCACTCAAAGCCAAGCCTTAGAAAATCCATATCCCTCCCATGCTCAGCACTGAGTCACCTATGGGTTGACTGGTCCACTCCGGGGCCTGTGGAGTTGTTGCATAGTCTGGTGTTTGCTGTTCCAAACATATCCAACAGAAACATACACATTTAGTGTGACGACACTGGGCCGAGACACCAGGGCTTAGGACAGAATCCACCACAATAGCTACTCTGAAGCCATGTGGAAACATTCTTACACACCATCTGTCCTGTGTAGACCCCCAAATTCAGGGAGGCCCCCCTCATCATCTCATCTTTTTGGTGGTGACTGACTCGTAGAGTTTTGACTTCTCATTTGTCGTTCGTTGGCCTTCCAAGATTCCTTGTTCCTCTGTAGTTCTTACACATTTACCCTTGGGTGGATTCCCTGACAGGCTGTGCTTCCATTTCCAGCATAATGGAATGCTTGTTTGTACTTAGAAATCTAGATAAACCACGTCACAGGCAGGCAGGTATGTAACCCTAATGCTTTATGAAAGCAAAACTGAATGAGAGACAGCTCAGCAGTTAAGAGCACAGCCAAGAGGACCAGAGTTTGGAGTTCAGTTCCCAGCACCCTGGCTGGGCAGATCACGACTGCCGGTGCCTCCGTCTCAGAGGATCAGACACCCTCTTCTGGCCTCCACAGACACTGCACACACATGGCATATACTCACACTGACTCACACATGAATACAAATAAAATATTCTTAAAACTGGCTAGTCACTTGAGAGAGAACACTGCCTTCCCTCTCCACTCTTCCTCTGTCTATTGCTGTTATCCTCCCTCGCCCTTTCCTGTCTTTTCAGCCTTTCTGCCCTCTCCTTTTCCTTCTCCTTTCCCTTGTCCTCCCTTTCTCCCTGCATAGCTAAGCTCTCCTGCTTCTAACTGGCAGTGGGAGGATGGCTTAGCAAGAGCTTGCTAGCCTTGAGTTCCTCTTTCAATCACTTTTAGGCACTTGGCTGAGAAGATCGCAATTAGCAACAGTCTTTTCAGCACTGCAGAACTTTCTTGTGAATTGTTCTCTTGCTTTTGACTAGGATAAGAGCCCACGACTGCAGGCTGAGCCAGAGTTTCACAAGCTGAGAGTGGGTCCCCAGCAGCCCTTGCTCTGCTGCTGTCAAGACTAGCTTCCCTGCTCTGTTCCTTGGCTTGTCCTCACATTAAACAAAGGCATTTCAACCTTCATTCTTTAAAGGGCCCATTTAGCAAATGGCTGTAGAGCCTTGAGCTGTTTCTATCGGATCCTAGAAACAAGAGACTGATATGGCAAATGAGTGGCTGGTTCTCAAACAGCATGCAGAAGCGTAGCCATGGAGACATCAGATTTTGGAAAGAACTTCCATCCAGCCTCTTTTTGTGGGAAGCTTATTGAGAACAGGGGAACTCCTCTGCTGGGTGCATCATGCTCCCCGCCCTGAAAGTCAGACTAAGTCCTTGCAAATAGGGTTCTGACAGAGACAGTGCTGGAGATCTTAGGGGATGTGCAGATACCTCAGAACTCAGGCATGATGAGGTCCTCACTGATGCTGGAAGCGACAAGGATTTGTAGATCCAGAGGATGCATATCTGAGCAGGACAAAAGGAGGCTGGCAATGGGACAAAGATCACACTCTAGACACACTCACCTAGTATTGCTAACACAAATACCCCAGCTGATTCCACATCGTTACTTCTGTGAAATGAAAATATACAAGAGCTTTCCCAAGGCCTGACCAACTGGATTTCTATTAACGTATGTGTGGTGCTTTTTTCTACTCATCAAAGCCAGACACCACTCATAGACGTGTCAATCGTGTGATCACTAGACCAGCCACCAGGAGGAACCCCACCCTCACCCCGCCCCAACCCAGCACAGGCAGGAGAGGTTGACTTGAGCTTCTGACATCCACCAGGTTATTGTAATTTTAGTGAAAAGCTGTAGGACTTTCTCAATGTGACTAGGAGAATTCGCATGACCTAGCCCTTCCACCTATAGGATGTAGGCTTTTATGCATAATTAAATCTGGGCCACCTTCAGATTACTTATAATCTTCACTTTTGTAAGCTTTATATTTCTCAAGGAAAATAATCATTTTGAAGATTGGATATAAGGGTATATACTGTGACAGCTTTGTATTCGCACAGTCCTATGAATGACCAGTTTCCTCCCCACAGATCACTCTGGTGGATGCAGGCTGCATTGGGCAGCTTCTGTGTGCTGTGGATATCACTCTGTGTAAATAAAGTTCTGATTGGCCAGTGACCAAACAGGAAGTATAGGCGGGACAAGAGAGAAGAAAATTCTGGGAGGTGGAAGGCTGGGTGAAAAAAGACACTGCCAGCCGCCGCCATGACAAGATGTAAGGTACTGGTAAGCCACGAGCCATGTGCCAAAGTATAGATTAATAGAAATGGGTTAATTTAAGATAGAAGAAGTAGATAACAAGAAGCCTGCTACAGCCATAGTTTCTAAACAATGTTAAGTTTCTGTGTGTTTACTTGGTTGGTTTTGAGCATCTATGGGCCTGGCGGGTGAGAGAGATTTGTCCTGACTGGGCCAGGCAGAAAAACTCTAACTACATCTGTGGCTAAGACAAAATGCCTTGTGTACACAGTTGAGGGGGGAGGGGTATTTAGCTCACAGTTGGAGAGGTTTCCAAGTGCTGTGGTGGGGAAGGTGAGGCACAGCAGGACAGCTGACATGGGCAGAGGAGGTGTGAAGGCTGCGGGCTTCCTCCTCCCCATCCCACCTCAGCCTGTTGGGTGCTGCTGCCCACAGTCAGGGCAGGTCCTCTCTCTTTAGTGAGTCCATTCTAGAGACACATTCACAAACACCTCTGTGGCAATCTGTCAAGCTGATGATTAGAATCAGCCATCTCATTGGCCATTTTGTTGGAAGAATTTGCTCCTCTCCTTTCCTGTATCAGAGCCCAGCACTCAGCTCATGTAGAAGAGGCTGGAACCAGGAAGAGAAAAGAGAATTTGAACTCATGTCCAACTCTCAACATCTGTCTGCTTCTCCATCAAAACCTTCTATCTTCCTGTCATTTATTATAGATCTATTGTCTATCTGCGTACCATTTATATGTATCATTTATCTGTACTTCATCTATTATCATCTTTCTACCCATTTCAGTTTGTTTTCTGCTGCTGTGATAAAGACCACGACCCAAATGAACTTGATGGTTTCTTTGGCTTGCACATCCTGATCACAGTCCATCACTGAGGGAAGCCAGGCAGAAACTAGCAGCAGTATCTAAAGCAGAGGCCGTGGGGGGATGCTGCTGACTAGATTGCCTCTCCATGGCTTGCTCTGACTGCTTTCTTATGCACCACAGAAGCACTGCCCAGGGGTGGATGGCACTGCTTAGAGCAGGCTGGGCCCTCCTCTGTCAATCACTAATCAAGAAAATAACCTCCACTGGCCTACCTATAGCCCAGTCTATGAGGCATTTCCTCAATTGGGTTCTGTCTTCCCAGATGGCCCCAGCTTGTGTCAAGTTGACCAAAAAAACTAGCCTGCCAAGTATTCAGCCATACTCCCAGAGTTGAAAGAAAATGGTATAGCTATTTACGATGTCTGTGTACAAATAGTGTATTCATAAAGACATATGCAAATACTCCCCTAACCCTGAATCTTTTCTGTAGAAGCCTCTCTTTTCAGATGAGAGCTGTGTCGTTGCAGCCCACTTGGAAAGACAGTGTGAGAATGTCTGCTGTTCTAGACGATTCCCGTGAAGCTCAGTTTCCACTGTGTGGGGGGTACCCAGGCACAGTGTGAACACGCACAGCTTTTCTGTCAGTCATAACAATGGGTGCTTCCTTAGGTTGATGGGTGACAAGTGGGCAGGCTGAACAAGAAGACTGTCTGGAAAGAGCTGAACAGTGTTCTCTGGGGCCAGGACTCTTGTTGCCGGGCTCCATCAAATGCCTGTCTACAACACACTCCCTTCCTGATCTGCATTGGACTTGGTGGGCAGGTGCCAGTTGTAACTTATTTTCCTTAGCCTTCATCATTAGATGAATGTGTGTTCCCAGGTTTATACTGACCTTGAACTCCAGAATGTGACCTCCTTTGGAGTATGGTCTTTATAGATCCCATTCATTAAGGACCTTGAATGAATGATCCCAGATTAAGGGTGTACCCCAAATCCAATGATGTAATGTCTGTGTAAGGAGAGGAAAGGGCACAATGAGACAGAAAAAAGGACATGTAAAGACAATGGTACAAACTGAAGTGTTGCAGCCTCAAGCCAAAGACACTAGGAAGTGTCTACTGGAAAGGGTGTGGGGCACCCCCCACTTCAGAGCCTCTGGAAGAACCTTCCCTGCAGACACTCAGATTCTGAATTGTTGCCACAAGAAAACAAATATCTGTTGTCCTAAACTGAGCAGCTGTGGTTGTTTGTCCTGGCAGTCATAGGCAGCTCATGCTCCCCTTGATGGCTTGCTGGAATGTTCTTTCACCTGGCTACTCAATCACTCTTTATGTCTTATTCCCTGTGTGGAATGTTGTTCTTTAGTGTTTTTTTTAATATAACCTGCCTATAGCCACCACACAGCAATACTACTCAAGTTTTATCCAAACAGAACCACAGACTTCTGGGAAAATGCCAGCTGGTATTATTTCCTGGAAGCCATTCCTGACAGGATTCACACCAAAACAAAGTACAACAGGAACTGTCTGGAGGCTTCCTTGTCTCCTAATAACCCAGGGGAAGGAGAGCTGGCATTGCCTTCTGAGAGCAACCACCATCAGGATGGACCACTTGGGTGCTCCAGCTGTGGTTCCCACAGAGCTGGGCCGGTTGCCAGGTGAAATGACTTCTTGGATTCCTGGGGCTATGCTCCTGTCCAACAAACAGCTGTCCTGATATCCTAAGGCAGTGAACTATAAATTGCCAGTGTATTATGGTTGAGTCATTGTCTCAAAATTAATATTTGATTTAGGGTGTTTGCAAGCGAATCATCTCAGGAGAAACTTCAGAGTGGTTCCAAAGTCTGGCAGTGCGGTACCCACTCAGTGAATTTACTGCCTCAAAAGACAGGCTTTTGTGTTTACAAGATTCAAAAAGGCTTTCTCTACAATCCTAGTCATCAAGGTACGAAAGGTTGGCACTTGCCAACATAAAAAGAACCAAAAATTCTGTTGCTCGCAATCCCAATGAATGTTTTCTCCTGGGAGAAAGAATAATTACGTCTTTTTGATTCATTGCTAATTAAGAAATAATTTTAAGTTGGATAACTATAAAAACACATTACTGAATACATGAGAATGGGAGATGAGAAAAAGTACCCTCCAAATACAATTGCTTTTTAATTCTACATCTTTCCAGACTTTAGCCTCATCTGTGAGCTTTGTGTAGTCCATGGTTTTGTTTTGTTTTGTTTCCTCTTTTGGTTGTTTACTTTTCTTAAAGACGATCGCTGTGAAAGTGCAGCGGGTGTACCTAGTAACAAGAGAGACGGTGCAGACGGACCCGCAACAAAGAGCCAGCCAGTATCAAGTGGAATGGTGCCGACTAACTGGCTGTGGAGAGCCATCGTCTTCCACGCTCTCGCCCACCTCTCGTCTCAACTCTCTACTGGAAACTTCCTGGCTATTTTGGTTGACAGTGTTTCTGGTAATACTTTCCTAATTCTAAACAACGTACTTACAGCTATTTATTTTTATAATGAGTTATTGTTAATATACCCAAGTTACAAAACTACAATATAGCAGCCACGAAGTCCTACTGATTGTGAATACACTGCAGTGCTATGTGTGTATGCATGCATATGTGTGTGTGTATGTTCACGTGGGTGTGTTGGTGCATACACACTCACCTATGCATGTGCAGCTGTGAAGGCCAGAGATCAACTTCATATATCTTCCTCCATCACTTTTAAACTTAGTTTTGGAGAAAAGGTCTCTCACTGAACCCAGAGATTGTTGTTTTGGCTAGACTGGCTTGCCAGAGACCCTTGAGGATCCACCTGTCTCCATCCCCTTGGCTCTGGAGGTATAGGCAATGTGCCTCCCATCATACCCAGCCTTTACAGGGGACTGGTGATTGAAGCTCAGTCTTTGCCTTACCCATTGAGCCATCTTCCCAGCTCTCCCTTACTTCAGTAATGTTGCTGATACCTTTGAGACCCTACCCACACTCCCAAACCCCTCCTCCCCTTCCCCCAAGGTATCTTGCACTCATATTGTGTTTCCTATGAAACACAGTTCACATTTTGGTCTCAGAACCCTTTGGGTGCCCTTAAAAATTATTGAGAACCTCAAAACAATCACATGTGTGTTATAGCTACCAATATTTACAGCAAAGACTGAGATACTTATTTTAAATTGTTTTAAGCACATTTTTCCACAGTAAAAGAAAGTCACCATTGTTTAGCATGTGGAAAATGTCCTCCATGTCTGTCTTCCTAAAAGTCAGCTGGGCCCTCTGGTCTGTGTGTCCATCCTACAGCTGTGATGTTACAAGTCCTGTAACTAGACTGAACGTTCCCTCATGAGAAAGAAAGGGGGAAACCCCTGGTGCTACTATTTTTCCATTACAGGAGAATCTTAGAGAAGGAGACAAGATGGTGGGGTCCTGGAAGCTGTGATAGAGAACTACAATTTTTTTAGGTGAGAACACGGGGCAGAGTTCGTTCGCATGGCAGAGCAAGAAGCATTCGGTGAGGCCAGCACCAGGTCCTGGGGAGAACCTTCAAGGCTCATCCTTTAAGGGTCCATTCCCTCCACCTAGGCACCCAGCATTTGAAAATAGTGCCACCAGTTGGGGCACAAGCATTCAAAACACAAGCCTGCATAGGACATTTCAGGTTCAAACCATCACATTATAAAAATCCTTCTGGCCTCACAAAGCATTTAGAGAGTCTCGGGAGCACATTAGTTACTGTCTTGCTGCTACAGAACACCTGACAGAAGCAGCTCAAGGAAGGAAGGTGTGATTGTGGCTCACAGTTTGAGAGTACCGCCAGTCCATCACGGCAGGGAAGGCACGTCCGCAGGAGCATGAGGCAGCAGGTCCCACTGTGTCCACAGTCAGGAAGCAGAGGCAGGGGAACACCGGCGCTCAGTTCGCGTCCTCCTTTTTATTCCATCCAAGAACCCAGCCTGTGGGGTGGTGCTGCATCCATAGTGACTCCATCTCAGTGAACTCAATAGGAGCTCTTCATAGACATGCTCAGCAATGTGTTTCCATGGTGACTCTAAAGCCTGTCAAGTTGACAATCGTGATTAACTATCACTGAGACCCACTGAGATTTGTGTGTCAGCTGATACAAGCAACGCCTCAGTAGGCCGACACGACTTTAAGTGATTTTAAATTAGCTTCCTAGTTTTCAAAACACATTATATAGCTGAGTTATTCTGTGTGTGCCTTTGTGATCATTGCTGCTTCTCAATGCTGCTCTTATTTTTTGCAAACTCAACATTTCAGGCTATTTTTACTCTTCTGTGCTAGTTAATTATACAACTACACCATGCCTCTTTTAATCTTTTAAAATAAATATTTAGATAGTTTTTAGGGTTTTTTTCCCCCTCATACTAAGAAAGTTGAAAAGAATGATTGTCTTTTTGTGACATTCTATTGTGAAGGGCACTGCCCTGTAAAAGGAGCCTCCTTAGTTGTGCTGGTCAACTGTGACTGTCAACATAATGGACAAAACCCTGGAAAAAGTCTCAGTGAAGGATTGTTTTAGATCAGGAGAACTTGTCTAGATTTCTGTAACAAATGTGGAAAGACCCAGCCCACTGTGGGTGGCATCATTCCCTGGTTATGGGACCTGGACTGTGTAGGAGTGGAGAAAGTTAGCTGAGTACTCAGCGTGTATTCATCTCTTTGCACTTGTCTGTGTGGCCAGCTGTCTCAGCTCTCGCTGCTGTAACTTCCCTGCAGTGATGGACTGTAACCTGTGGTATAAATTGATCACATCCCCTCTATGGTATGGTTAAGGGGAAGGTTTTTATTGTAGATGTGAGAGAGAGAACAATCAAAGGCTTCTGGAAGAGTCCAGAGCAGAGAGAGAAAGCAGTAGACTGAACATGGCCAGCAGACTGGACCTGGCTGTGGGAGAAGCAGGAGTAAAGCAGAAAGATAGAGAAGGGGAAAGAGGGGGCAAGGGGAGAGAGGAGGAGAGGCAAAGATGAAGACAAAGAGCACAGGCAAAAGAGAGCCAGAGAGGAACACAGCTGAAAGCGCAGGGTTATAGGAATGAGTAGCTGGGGGCCAGGAAGCCCATGAGCTGGAGAAGTTTAGGGTAGTGGGGGAGGTGAGGAAAGCCAGGACGTCAGCATGGACTCTGAAATGCATAACAGGCACTTATGAACTGAGGGAGCCTGGAGGTCAGCATGCACTTTGATATGCTAAAAGGCACCACAGAAGCCATTTGTCTCTTGTTGAGTAATAAGGGAAATGGCTCCTTTGGTAGAGGCTTCACAAGTTCCTGCAGAATGCTGGCTTTTGTCTAAGCCCCAGAATCTGTAGAGATGGAGATTCCTTTGGACCTGACACCTGGGAGTTAAATAAACTCTTACTCCCCAAGCTGCTTTGTATCAAGATTTTTATCACCACCACAGAAATGGAAATAGTTCATTATTCTTTTTTCATTTTTTTGAGGTACTGGGGCTGGAACCCAGGTTCTTGTGCATGCCAAGCAAGCACTCTGCCCCTGAACTGCATGCCAATCCTTGAAGGGAATTTTCTAGACATTGCTGAAGTGGCCTTATTGTTGTGCATCCTTTCTGATACACAGTTCATGCCTCTTGCCATTCTGAGGTTTTCTAATTTGGGTCACTTTGAAAACATAAGTAAATGCATTTGTCTTTGGGGTGGGGATTGATTCCCAGGTCTCATGTATGCAAGAGAAGTGGTCTTCCCTGGCCTATAGCCTAGCTAGCCCTCATCTTCAGTTACTTCAAAGAATATATATATATATATATATATATATATATATATATATATATATATATATATATATATATATATATATATATATATATCTCAGTAGTGCCTAATGGCTTTTCTGGGGAGATATAGCAAAAACATCTGTTCACTCCAAATAAAGGAGCCAAAAGACAAAAGAAAAAGTCTAGTAAGTCAATTTTGCACTGTGTGTTTGCTGGGGTTGCAGGAATGTGGCAGCTCCATGGCAGCCCCGTCACTGTGAAGTCCCTCCCTGAGTCCAGTTTCTGCCTATTGGTATACGAGGAACAAATCCTCACTTCATAATAAGAGCACAGGAGACTTGGAGCAGTGAACACGCCAGGCAAAGCTGGGTGCCAGCTTAGAATGTCAGGTACTCTGAGTGCAGAGGATGGCTTTTATTTTTAATTCCCCTTATGCACGCCCCTTCCTCCCTTTCCTCCTGGCTGAATAAATGGGAAGGTATAATCTTACAGATCATCTGGCTCTTATCTTGCCCTCTAGAGAGCAGAGACCTTCAGTAAGATGCCGAGGTCACACAGTCATCCCTCTTGCAAGAGCCAGGATTCTGAAGGAAGGAGGCTAGCTCCAGGTTCTGTGCTTGTGGGCTCCAGCTGTTGGCCTGGAGTACTGGTTCGCAGTCCGTGGGTCATGACTCCTTTGTGGGCTGAATGAGAAACGCAGATATTTACATTATGATTCATAACACTGGTAAAATTACAGTTACAAAGTAGCAACAAAAGTAATCTTATGGTGGGGGTCACCACAATAGGAGGAGCTGTATTAAAGGGTCTCAGCATTAGGAAGGTTGAGAACCTCTGTCCTAGAATAACGATAGTGAAGAGCAAAGGAGGGACCCAGAAAACACACAGCTACAGCCCCCAGCAATACCCAGCCCTGTGAGTAGTTTCACTTCAAGTTCTAAAGAGCTAGGACAGTGTGGACAGGACAGACACACCATGCATCTGTTGATCTGTGGCACCACAGTGAATGTTTCACAGTCTACACAAGAGCCACACAAATACACCAGCAGCAACACTCTGCTCCATGGAAAGCAGTTTTCATGACATTGATACATAGATGTGCTGGTGGGTTTCTTCGCTTGTTTGTTACTTCTTTCTGTTTGAGACAGGGTGACACTCTGTAGCTCAGGCTGTCCTGGAACTCACTGGGTAACCCAGGTTGGCTTCAAACCCTCAGGTTTATAGGCATGAGCCACCACACCCTGCTTTTCTTGTTACAGATACATTTTTAACTGCTCTATAATATTCCTCTCCATTGTAGACAAAGGCATGGCTTTGTGTATTGTCTTTGTATTGATGGACATTTAGTTCATTTCTAGTGTTTGGCTACTTTAAAGGTTCCTGTGAGAAACCTTACATTCATTCATTCATTCATTCATTTTTGTAGTTCTCATACATGGCTACCCATATCTATAGGGTATGCAGGATAAAGCAGAGTGAACATTAGTTACTAACAGATTTGGGGCTGAAGAGATTGCAGATGGCACACAACGCCTACCAATCAAATTTCCACTAAAAATATAGGAGTGATATATAAAAGATTCTAAAGCCCCAGTCACAGCTGGTATTGAGAACATTAAATATGTTTCTCAGTCTGATGCTTGGGAAATAGATGGCATCGTCTATGGCTTTAATGAGCAATCTACTGCTGGTCGGGGGGGGGGGAGGCCATGTTCCATATTCTCATTGGCCTCTCAGCTCAGCTCTGGTCCTCTGCTTAGTGACCTGATGTGCATTGAGTTTGTCTTCTTTCCAGCCAGTTATGCACTGGAGGTGGATCTGTACATGTCACCTTTCTGTCACTGCCACAAATGCCTGAGATGAGTCAACTTAAAAACATGATAGGTTCACTTAGAGGTGTTATGCCAAAAACACCTCCAGAGAGACCACCAAAGACCAAGGATGTCCAGAAGGCAAAAGCAAGGTTTAATTCCATTACAAGTCACGCGGCAGGGAACTTAGCTTAGCGCAGTGAGGCAGGGAGGAGTTGCTCTTTCTTTGTGAAGCTGGCTTTTTAAGGGCGAAACCACGAGTCAGTTCAGGTACAATTCCAATTGGCTAAATCTTCCCGGACCTCAGTGTTATCTTATTTTTGTTTGTCCATTTGCTCTGTTAGAACTTTTTACAGCCCATCTCTGGAGTTGAGAAGTGCCATCTCTGGTGTTGGGACATCCAGTAGTTAATCAGTCACTGCCAAATGGCCTGGCTTTTGTCCAGAATTTGGGGCACTCTTTTGTTAATTAGTTGCTACCAGATGGCTGTACTTTTAAGTTCCTGGGGCTGGCACCATCATTTCTGGGAGCTTGAAACTGGCCTGGGTCTATCTATATTAAGATATCTTTGTCTAAGCCTCCTTCTTTGTCTTAGAGAATAGAGTGAGGGTCTCACAGAGGTTACAGTTCATAGTTCATTAGCTCCATTACTTTGTGGCTGTGATGAGAGCCAGTGATAGACTGTTTGCTTCACACACAAGATGGGAGGGGAGAGGGGAGAGAGGGATTGGATCCTGTTATCTCTTTCAAGGGAATAGTCCCCAGTAACTGGAAGACTTCTTCCCACTAGAACTTAAAGGTCCCATCACCTCCCCATGACACCAAGCTGGGGATGATGAGCGGTACCTCTACCTCCTGAGCTATCTTGCTACCCCAGAACTGTTTCTTAACTTCATTTTCAAATGGTTCATTGCAAATACATAGAAATGCATGTAATATAAATGAACATATGGGCAGATATGTATACATCTATATGATAGATGATATACACTCACACATGCACATATCTTTTGAGCTTCAAACTTGATAAACTCAGTTGTTAGTTCTAATCATTTTTAGTGGGCTGGCTGGGATTTTCCACACACAGGGTCACGTGCCTGTACCTGCAGGTACCTTGATCTCTTCTTTTCTAATCTGGATGCCTCGCTGCCCTGGTTAGAACTTCAGCGCAGTCTGAGCAGTGACAATGAGAACAGGCACCTGGTCCTCTGCCTGGCCACAGTCCACTCTTCTGCCACTCACCATGATGCTTGCTGTGGGCTTCTGTGGGTGCTTATTAGGGTGGTGAAATTCGCATCTCTTCTTAGGTTGTTGAGTACTTTGAGCTAAAAGTGTGCTGAATTTTGTCAAATGTTTTCTGTTTTGTTTTGTTTCATTTATCTGTTGAGGTGATCATGGGATTACCCCCTTTTTAATACATTCCTACGCCCTAGTCAATGAATTTGAGATGTTAAACCAACCTTGCCAACCTAGAGTGGATCCTACTTGATTGTGGCATAGAATTACTTTTCTATATGTTCCTCAATTTGGTTTGCTAGTGTTTTATGGAAGAAATTTCAATCCATTTTTTTCAAAAGAAGTTTACGTCTGTGCTGTCCTTGTGACATCCTTGTCCAGTTTGGGTCTTAGGGTAATGCTGGTTTAACACAATGGGTTAGGAAATGGTCTCCCTCTTGGGCAGGAGGTTTTGCTGGTAATTCTTTCAGTGTTTGGTAGACTCAATAGTGAGGACATCCAGGCATGGGTTAACTGTGTGAGCAAGTTTTTTGATATCAGCTTGCTTTCCTTACTAAATCTCTTAGTCCCTAGGAATCTATTCAGAAGGTCCATTTCCTCTTGAGGGGTTCCCAGGAGCTTTTGCCTTCTTAGCTGGGATGCAAACAGTGGCATGCCCCACCTGAACTCCACACCCATTTTATTATCCAAGCGTTAAGTAGAGAAGATGGTAGTCAGGCCATGTGTGGTTTTGTGTCATCGCTTTGGCACAGGACTTTATTGCCTGTAGATCAGGGCAAGGATAGTCTGGGTCTAGTATTTTCAAAGGTGCTATTTCCAAAGTGAAGACAAAATGTCTGGCAGAGGACACAGTCCATTATGATGAGGAAATCATGGTGGAGTTCATGACTGCAGATCCAAGCATCTGAGACTGCTACATCAGGACACAGGGAGAACTTGAGCCAGAACCAGAGCCAGGCTATAACACATAAGGCCTCGCTTCACTTCCACCTCTTTTGTGACAAGAATTTTCCTGGGGACATACAACATTTTACTAATCCCAGACAGGAAGCCCATGACAAACTCAAGTATGGAGACCATGAAAGCCCCACTAGGTGAGCCAATGAGTTTTATTGGGGTTACTTCCAGGAATATGGGTGAAGGGTTACTTCTAGGAGCAGAAAGGACTCAAAGACAGCGGCATCACCAAAGCCCACCCCAGCACGGGTGACAGCTCACAATAGCTGGTAACCTGGAGCACATGGCACAGCCTGCAGGCAGCTCACCAGTTTGGAAGTGTCCTTTCTAAGTGACTCAGTTGGTCTGAATATCTTCCAGGCAAGTTGGCTGACCTCAGAGTCTTCTTTGCAGTTTAGCTTATCTGAGAGTGAACTTCAGGAACCTTGATTGTTTACTCTTGGGAGGGAGGGGCCTAGTGAATCTGGTCAATTTCAGAGAGTTCCTGAAGCTATTTGGGGTTGTTCTGTCCCAGGGAGCTTCCCTATAGAATGGATATCTGTCTCATTCCTCATGTAGAGGAAGCTGCTACACCATACTGCACCCCAATGACCCTCTTCTTCCTACTAATCCCCACCTCCTAAAAGTGCCACAATCTCCCAGAACATCACCAGCTACTGGAGATCAAGTTTCCAAACTCATGGGCCTGTGGAGGCTCATCTAGACCCTAACATCTGGAATTGTCCGTAGTGATACAGTGGGGCTGGGGCAGAGGAATCCCAGGGTTTCCAGAGTGAACTCTCTCCCCCACAGATGTCCTGTTTGTTACTCTAAAGTCCACTACCTCCATTGGGCAGCAGATCTATTGAGAAGTGGATGTTGTCTCACTCGAAGGGGTCCCCAAGCACCCAAGGTACTTGCCATCCTTCATCTGTTTTCCCTTTCATAGTCAGGCCCCTCATTTTCTTGGGGTTCCTTGGTCACATTAAGAAAGAACTAAATAGTTCCCATGGATTTTCTGTTGATTTCCCGCACGATGTCTCCCAAATGAGATTGTTCACTGGCAAGCTGACCACTGAGCTGTCTCCAAATAGAATAAAGAATAAAGTCTTAGAATGAAGTCTTCATTCTCAGGTTAGTCTAAGAGTTAACAAGCCAGGAAGAAGCTGCCCTGTGTTATGTTTTATTTTAGTTACTCCTGAGTTTTAGAGACAGGATCTCACACTGTAGCCCAGGCTTGCCTAGACCCACAGCAACCTTCCTGTTTCAGCCTCCCAAGTGTTCACATATATGTTTTAATTTTCACTTATTTTGCAACATTGTCAAATGTTCCTCTGGGAACTTTAATGACCCTGACATTCCACAACTCATTGCAGTCCCCACAATTCTGCTCCAAGGTTGTAAAAACATTCTAGATGTTTTCTCTCAGCATGTTTTGGCTGTTGCAGAATATAGCTGGATATTCCTCCTGGGGATCTGTGTCTCCCCTGACACATTTAATTGCATGTAATATTTTAGTATGTCACATCAATTTAAAACATGGTGGCTGTTTAGTTCCTTGCACACTGGGTCCAAACAAACACACACCAATCGTGTACACTTGGCAGCATTATAGCATTTGGGGAGGTAGATCACCTATTAGAGAAGTTTCCTCTGCCCCATAAAAACATGGGGAATGACTGTCCAGAGAGTCATGGTGGGGTCAGTGTGTCTCCAGAGAGCTTATTAAATAACCATGCTGATCAGAGTTGTGAAATTGAATGTGAAAAAGAGATAATGATATTTGCACACAAAGAGTCATTTTTTTAAAAAACAGACATTGACTCTTGGTTTGATATTTCCATTTTCAGGTCTCAGAAGATATAAGGCTTGAGACTGGAAATTTGATTTTATACATTTTTCTTTCCATGGCTGATGTTTTCAGAATGATGCTTCTGTATCATAATATATGAGATAGCCACAAATGCCTGAAGAAAAAATCCATCAATTGCACCTTTAATAGGAGTTTGACATCAGTGGGGCCTGTGACCTTTTGCAAGCGAGGCATTTCTGGTTTCTGGCTTGAGCATGCCTTGACAATCATCATTCTTCACACAAACCATTAGTTTTCAAAATTGTCTGTTTCTCTAGAACAGAGGTTCTCAACCTTCCTAATGCTGTGACCCTTTGACAAAGTTCCTCATGTTGTGGTGACCCCCAGCCATAAAATATTTTTGTTGCTACTTCATAACTGTAATTTGCTATTGTGATGAATCATAAATGCAGGATATCTGATATGCAAATCCCGGGGAAAGGTTGCTTGATCCCCAAAGGGGTCACAGCCCACAGGTTGAGAACCATTGCTCTAAAATGTTAGAACTTGTATGAACGGCTTCCATTGAAGAAAATCCAACAAATGATGATTGTGATGATCATTTAATACAGCAAACCCTCACCATATATGAGGGTCAGAGTTTCCAGCTATCTCAAGCATGGCGTGATGTTGAGGTCAATAAAGGATTCAGCCATCCCAGTCCATGGAAGAACTCCAACCATCCTTGCTGCAACTTGCTCTGTCTGATGGTACCATTCTGCTCTATGATAAGCATCAGGTGGAATTATTTGAGGACTGGACCAAATAAAAAGACAGGGAGTCGTTAGTTATATTGGGACTCCCAAGCACTTGCAGCTGCCAGTTGGTCCTTTAAGGACTAAAAAGAGAAAGCCTGAGCTAGCAGAAGCAGGTTTTATTTCCTTTGCCCCAGAATTTCCTCAACACAGCAGCAGAAGCCAGGCCAGGTCCCTCCTGACTACCAGTGCTAGTGTCTGTGACCCTGGGGATCACACAAGCTTTGCACATGCTAATCAAGCACTGTATCCACTGAACTGCATCTCCAGCTCAAGTTAAACGTTCATCAGGACTCTGTGTAGGCCAGTGGTATGGTTCATTGGTGGAACACAGCCTCTGCTGATCCCATTTCTCCTTATGCACACCCCTCCCCAAAGTATTCTTCCTCATCCTAGCTCTGGGCATGGTCAGATGCCTTGCTTAAAGTGATACATTAGAAGTGACTTGGGGCAAGGTTTGAACCAAGACCTTAGAAAGCTTCTGCTCCCACTCTCAGCCCCAAAAACCTTGAGCAGAATCTTGGGGGCATCTTTCTGAAGGGTGAGAGATTTGGGGGAGAGAGAGGTGAGGGAACAGCCAACACCAACAGCCACACAGTGATTGAGAAGGCTTATACCAGGCATGTCTACAGTGTGCCTCATGTAGTCCAGGATAGCTGTAAATGAGACCCAACACAAAACAGTGAACTTACTTAAACATGTTGACTTTTTGGTAACTGCAAAGTGTGGTTCTTGGAGCTTAGAAGATGTTACAGTGTCATACATAATAAACGCATGTATGCTCTGTCAACCTGCCAGCCAAAGGTTAAATAAACATCCCTGCTTTGGAACGTCCTGCCCCCTGAGCTCCCAGACAGCTATAGCAGCACACATCCATTTAGGCAAGGCCTTCAGGAGAACCACGCAGTAGAGTCCTGCCCACACTGCTCCCCCACCAGCTGATGGGGCATAAAGTAGTACATCTCAATCTCTAATCTGAGTGACTCATTCCCAGCAACCGTGTCGGATTATCTATGACCAAAACAACTATGCAAACAACTCAAGTGGGGGAAAGGTTGGTTTTGGCTCAAGGCTTCAGAGGACTCAATCCATGGCTTCTTGGACAGCATCATGGTGGTGGAAGGGTGTGGCAGAGGAGATCCTTCATCTTGTGGAGACAGGAAGCAGTGAGTGAGGAACGGACAGGGCCACTCATGACCTTCAACAGCACAGGGCCCCAGGGAGCAACTTCCCCTACCTAGGCCCCACCTCCTAGCTCTCCTAACCCCCCCCCCAAACAGTACCACCAGCTGACAAACAAGAGTTCAACATGTGAACCTGTGGGGAAATTTTCCTATTCAAACTATAACAGATGTCTATAATGATGGCCTCAACCATATATCTAGTGCAAAGGGGCCTGCAAGAACTTGAACATATCTAGTGTGGCGGTGGGTTTTCCTTATTCCCCAATCCTCAGCGTGGTTCTGGGTCACTGAGAGACTTCTAATTAAGTGACAGTTGCTCTCATTACCAAATCCTCAGGCTCTCCTAGAGAAGCTAGGCACTTAAGGATAATTAACAACCTGTAAGCCTAGGTAAGAGGCTGAGGCGGTCCCTGGGTCAGGAGGGTCTGCCCACTGAAAGTTTCCAGAAATGGCAAGGAATCTCCACTGGATGCACAGGGGGATCCCAGTGAAGAGGGGAACATTCCCATCATGGAACATTCAGACACCACAAGCATCCTCCTGTCCCTGCCTATAGTGTACAGTTGTCTCCTAAAACCTGGGTACCAAAATACTTCAATGCAGCCCAGGATGAGCAAAGTGGCCAGAGTAGCCACTCTCCTCCTCTCATGCCTGGTCTGCCACAGCAAAGGCTATCTTTAGATGTAATAGAAGCCCCATTAGAGTCATAACAGCTCTCCCTAATACCAAAGTCCATACAAACAGGAGTCTAATGGGCATGGGGATAAAGCGCTATAGAAACGCAGAAGGTCCAGCTTCCCCAGGAAGGTCAGGGAAGGACTCCAGGCCTCCTTTCATCTGCCATAGTCTCCCTCTTCGCCCTCTGAAGGGCACTTCAGCTGCCCTCCCCAGAGAGGTGACAAGGCCTCCTCTTGGCCAATCCCGTGTCAGGTTGGATTCTTGGTAGTCAAGGAGGGTCACTGGGGGGGGGGGGGCACATCAACTCTCCCAGTCCACACAACCAGGCTGGAATGAGCTTAATCTAGAGATTTCCCCAGATCTAAGAGGTGAGGTGATGCCTCTGAGCTGCAGGCTAGGGTAGATTGCTCTGCTTAGGCAGCTGGAGAACAGGAAGAGTTAGGTTCAAATTTTGGAGAGGAGAACCAGGTAGTTGATAAGTGATACAAACAACTTTAGGGGCAAACTCCGATATTAACACACCTCCAATGTGTCTTTTCCTTTTCTTCCCCATTGATGACTTTGGATAAGGATAGAAAGATGGGTCTATTCAGACACGTTCCTATCCGCCATCTTTATGATGCACACTGAGCATGCTTAGAGGCCGTCCTATCTGCCATCTTTACGACATAAGGTGACTGTATCCAGAAGTGTTCCCCTTAACCACTTTAATTTCATGAACATGTTTCCCATAGCTAAAAATGTGTCCACCATCTTTCCTTCTTGAACTATGGCCTTATACTGAGCATGCTCAGCATTATGTGCTTCCTGAAAGTGGATTCCTATGCGAACATGTAAAGGCTTGATGAACAAAATCCTCCACTTCCTTTGTTCAAAGGCAGCACAGATTTGAGGATCCTGTCTGTGTCCCCTCGAGCGTGATAGGTAGTGGATTCTATCTATTCGGCCCTGCTTAATTTTTGGCTTTGACTCAACAAGATGTGAACCCTGATGGTTACAAATTTGCTCTAGGTGGGTACCTCCAGTCGTGGAATACTGAAGCCACTGTCAATCAGGGTCAAACTAATAACCCATTGCCACCCACCAGGTGTTTCTACCTGGACCCTCCTTGATTAACTTATAGAAACCACTGGCCCAGAACTTACCAAGAAGGCTAGGTCAGCTGGCCATAAGCCTGTCTCTGTCTCCCCAGAACCAAGATGACAGGTATGATCCACTATACCCAATTTTTTCTAAAGACATGGATTCTGAGGAGAAAATTCATGTCTTCATGCTTGTAAGGCAAATACTTTACCAACTGAACAATCCCCCGGAGTCCTTGAGCCAGTGAGTTTATTGGGAATACTTACTTGAGCATGGTGACTCACAGGTGACCAGTGAGAAGTACCCTTCCCCTGGTCAACTGTTTACAACTTAATGAACTCTCAGGGACCAGATGAGGAGATAACTCAGTAAGTGAAAGCGTTTTCTGTACAAATATGAGGACATGAGTTCAAATCCCCAGCACCCACATAACAAGCCTGGCCCAAACATGCATATCTGTAACCCCAGTACTGTGCCAGGGCAGAAACAGGAGGGTCACTGGGGCTTGACTGCCAGTCTAGCTCCAGGTTCATGAGAGATTCTGCCTCAAAGGAATAACATGGAGAGTGATACAGCAGGACATCCAATGCTGTCCTCTAGCCTTTTCACACACGTGGGGGTGTGCATCCACACACACTCACACATATGTTAAATAAAATGTTTAAAACAAAAATTTAAAAATGAACAACAAAATTTTGGAATGGAGAGCCTTCTGAGGGTCTCCTGATACTTCTCAGTCTCATGAACCTCCCGTGTGCCTTCCCCAGCTCCATGAGGGAATAGCAGAAGCCTGATTGCTCATGAGGGTCTGCTAGGGTTCAGCACAGGTCCTCTGCATCATGACCATCAGAGTCATGGCCAAACCAGAGGCAACAGCTGAATCAGTGTCACTGGAGGTTGGAGGATGGCCCTGTGAGGTGAGAACTGCAGTGGAGCTCCATCCCCAGCCTGACGGTATAAAGTGAAGTCCATTTGCCAAGGATCTGTCCTGCTTCCTGTCCCACCTGCTGCTTTTCAGCTTGGCAAATGTGGTAGGCAAAGCAGTACCATTTGCTCTCCACCACAGACAAATATAACCGAATGCTGGGTGTGTCCTCAACTGCTTTTCCATTAACTTTCTAAACAGTGTCCATGTGTTCTGTCTGATTTTTAGCATTATCCAGTCCACAGAATTATTCCAAAGATCCACTTTTGTGAGCATTTTTTTTTATGTTTCCCATATGTGAAGAACGTGTCTGCTTTCGGGTAACATCACAACACACACACACACACACGCACACACACACATCTTTTTTTTTCTATGTTACTGCACAATCAATTGGTTCACTTCTATAATTTCATGTCATGCCTGCCTAAAAGGAATAAATTAACTTGCCTCTCAATGTCCAGATTGGTATGGTTGCCCTTAAAGACCCCAATAGCTAGGGCAGTGGGAGCACCCTACTCCTTCTCTTGCTTATGAGGATGAGAAATAAATGCTGTGGAGTCATCTGGCTGCAGAGACCTGACAGACTCTTGTGACCACAGAGTGAGGTCTGGACACTCAGGGTGTCCTATCATAGAAACTGTCACTCCCAAGCCAGGATGCAGAAGAATGGGATTTACCTGACATGTGATGAATCGCCATCTGTCACTGTAACAGCAGCCCCTGAGTGCAGGTACTCCATCCTTTTGTAGAGTGGCCTGGAACTCGCCATCCTCTGGCCTCAGCATCCCTAGTTCTGGGCTCGGTGTATGCACCACCACAACTGGTTTGCAAGGTCCTTACTCTGTCAAATTCTGGCTTTTCCCTGCCCTGCCAATTGTGTTGCCATTAATGGGACAAACAGAGTTAGCCAGTTTACCAGATTCCCACCCTGGGGGTGGCAATAGATAGCATTTGGGGACTATTTAATCAACATTTTCCATTATATTGTTTTATTAGCACAGTCTTTTACTAAATAGGTAAAGCTCCGAGAGTGAATGACAGAATTCTTTAAACCAGGTAAGTCTGGACACAATGGTAGCTGTAGCATGGCCTGGTACAGATAGGAGAACTATAACAAGGCCTGGTACAAAACCATAAACGACTTAAAACATTATACTTTTGCAATTTTTTAACTTGATTGTATAGTTGCTGGACTCTAGATAAAATACACTTATTACTTCTCCTGGACTCTGCTCTTTCCTGCTGCTAATCTGAACTGGTATTAATTAGTAGCTGTGGACCACTCCCAAAGTTATTAGCTAGTTCCTAAGTTGTGGGAGTTAAAGGCCCTATCCATAATCAATACAATGTTATTCCATTTCACAAGACACAATTTATAGTCCTGGGCAGACAAAGGAATTGGATGAGAGCACAGCCATTTAAATGCTAGTGGAACAATGTTTGGTTCTCAGGAAGAAATGACTTTAGGGTCAGATTTATGCACACAATGGCAACAGAGATCAGCCGCAGTGGCGTCAGGACAGCCCAGCTATTTATGTATTGTCAGTACTCTAGGGCTATCTAGACAAATCAGATTGTCTTTATAGCAACCATTTATTTTAAATTTTTCCCATATTGTCTGAATACCTGTGCGATGCCTGCATTTATTTATCTGCAAAGAAGGTCATCGTTCATGAAAGGATTTTGCTACAGCCACATGCTGCAAAGCAGCAGCCCTGTCTATGCTGGCATTGCCATGCTGAAGTTGCTCAACAAACATTTTCTGACCACCCACCAGACACAGATGGAGGGAATGCAGTGAGCAGAACAAAGTCCCTGCTGTCATTAGGAGGGTGAGGGACATTCAGATAGCATGCGACAAACGATGCAGTGTGCCAGACAGCACTGGGTACCACAGAAAGAGGATCTGGGTTACATTGTGGCTAAACGGCACAGAGCTGGGTAAAGAACCTTTATTTATTTGCCTGAATATTTTTGAGGTAGGAGATAGAGAGGGAAAGAAAAAGAGGAAAAGGAAGGGAGAGGAAGGAGCTCCAGGCCATACACACACTGAGACTTGAAGGACAACTGTGCACAGTGACTGGGGAGCAGGATGGCAGGAGGTTGCCTAGTCCTAGACGAGATGCCGTCTCCTTGTCTCGGTACAGTCCTGCAAGGTGATTCAGAGCCTTTATTGCTATAGGCATCTCTCAGTTCTCATCTTCTCAAAGGAAAGAATTCAGTGAGAAGCAGAGACAGTTCAAGCAGAAGTTGATTTAGCAAAGCAAACACTCCAAGAGAGTCGTGGTTCCAAAGGCAGGAAGCAACCCAGTGAGTTCTGCATTGTGAACTTAAAAAAAAAAAAAAAAAAAAACTGTACGAATATTTATGAAGTAGGTGGTGCATTTGTGGGTTAAGGATAACCTTTCTTCCCTCCTGATCATAGTGGACCAGATATTCCTTTTAGGGTATTTCTTCCCATGATTTTCTAGAAACCATTACATGGGGTGGGGAACAAGACAAAGCAAGTGACATTCCAATGACATCAGGGCTTTTGAGGACATGGAGCTTCTGTTAGTGCATGTATGTGGGAGATTCTCTGGTGCCTTGGTTTCTGATCTAAGGGGGAACAACTAACCACAGTACTGAAGATGCCTAGCCATAAACAGGCATCTGACTCTCAGGAGACACAGCAACCCGGATGCATCTACAGTATTCCTCCCTTACCTCAGCCTCACTCCCTGCCTGCTTGGTATTATTACTTCTTGAGGGAAGATTCAGACTTTGTACATAATTATCATTATTGGGAACAGAGAAGGTTGACACCTAGCTGTGGCTTTGCTAGCCACAGCCACACCATTTTGTAAATTTTCTTCATTTTGGTTGAACTGTGGCAATTACCAAAACTATAGTAATTTGATTTCCTGAACTAAAGTAACTTGTTTCTCTAGATTCCTGCTCACCTATTGACCCCCCAGTAATGGTCAAGCCACTAGAGGTATTTGTCCATCAACAGATGTTCTGTACTCGTCACTCCTAGAAACAGCCAGTCACCAAAAGGGAACCGTTTAGCCCCTCCCCTATAACATCCCAGCCTGTAAGCAGCCAGGCTCTCTGAGATCTTCCTTTTGCATATTTTACCCTGGATTAAACCTGTCCTGTTGTCAAACCACTCATGTCTTCAGCTATCTTTTATTTCCCCACCCAGTAAAAATGTTTCCACAACATTCCTCTTGGTCTTGGGACCAAGGCTCCATGAAGGTTTAGGATAATGATGGGGTGCCAGGTTGGTACCCTGCTTTTAGTCACCTTGCAAGCCCAAGTAAGGAGTCAGTTTTCCCTTGTCAAAGGTGGCTTCTGAGCACCTGTTTGGCCCTGTTACTCCACCAAAGCTGCTCTCACACATCCCCCAGAGCCCACTCCCTTCCCATGATGGACAGACAATCACTAATCTTCATCTGCTTTATCATCACATCACCCATCCTCTGACCTTCCTTCCACTCTGATGTAGCTGGTCCACTGGTTCTCACTCTCATATTTCCCTCATTTCTGCCCACCTTACCCCTTCTGCCCCTCAACTCTGAACAGTCCAAACCTTGGGAAAGGAGAGGTTTATGTTGGCTCACAGTTCTAGAGGATTATAATCCTCCATGATGGCAGGAGTATGAGGTGGCTGGTCACTGTTAGGGTCCTGGAGAAGTCCCACAAAAGACCACCATCCACATATGCAAACAGAAAGGGTGTTTATTATCATCTCGAGAGTAAAGGTACCAGCATGCAGGGGCCCGCACATCTACACAAAAGCAAAATGGTGACCTGGAGAGAAACTCACAGGCTCCTTTTAAGCACAACTAAGGGGAGTTTCAGGGACAATTAGGTCATATCAGATATGATTGGCTTACACAAGTAACAATCCTATCAGTATGTTCTAATTGGCTATGGCTGGCAGGGGCTGGTTAAGGCTATAGTTTTTCCATTTGGGGGCAGTCCTGGACAAGTCCCAGGCTCTGTTCTCATTTGGTTATTACCTTGAGCTGTTGTGGAGGCTGGCTGGCCTAGTACGTTTAATTCTCCCTGTCCTTGCTGTCGGGGGTATTGGTGATTGATTGTCCTTTGTTTGTGGCTTGCTCAGAAACTGCCTGCTCAGTTTCGAGAAGCAGGAGCTGAGGCCTAGTTCTATTAGGAGCCTGTTAGAATACTTGTCAGGCTTCTCAGTCACATTGTATGTGTGGTCAGGAAGCAAAGAGAGATGGATGCTGGTGCTCAGCTTGTTTCTCCTTCTAATCCAGTTCACAGAACGGCACTGCCTACAGACAGAGTGAGTCTTCCCACCTCAACTAACAGAATCTAGAAACCCCCTCTCAAATGTGCCAAGAAGCTTGAGTCCATGGTGATTCTGAGTCCCCTCGAGTTGACCATAAGATGAACCTTCACAGACAGCCTTTTTTTTTTCTTTTTTCCCTCTATTTTCATTTACTTTTCTCTCTTTTTTGAGACAGGCTCTCATGTTGTCCAAGCTACCCTCAAATATATTATAAGCCTGGAACTTCTGAGTTGTCCATCTTTACCCCCCCAAGTGCTGAGATTAGAGATGTCCACCACCGTACCTGGTTCACGCAGCACTGGTGATCGAACCCTGGGCTTTCTGCATGCTAGGCAATCCCTCTACCAACTGAGCAACCCCAGCCCTCTAGTTGGTACTCCTGAGCATCTTGTTGCTATTTGTCTTTTTTAGTGAGTGCTCCCTGGCAGCTTCCTGGCAGACCATGCACCCCGGGGAACTGCATGGATGCTGACATAGAACAGGGTCCACATACCCTCTGTGGCCTCAGTGTCTCTGATCCCAAGTGCTGTAGAGATTTCCAATCATTTCTTGTGAATGGCTGAACAAGCTTTGGACTTCTTTCTAGAAGTTTGTGTCCACGTCAGAGCTGTTCCAAGCCCTGTGTTCTTGCAGTTGGAGTAGCGGCCCTTCTGAGCTGCCTGTGGATCTATCAGCACTGTGAGGTGATGAGAGGTGAAGGAGCTTCCAGGTGCAAACAACTTTAAAAATAAGCGACTGTTGCTCCATTGAGGCTTTGTCTCTAACTGTTGGTCATAGGTGGGGATGAGGAACAGATTTAAAAAAAAATGTGGGAGGTAGGGGGTTCACAAATAGCTTCTCCCTTGGGGATGTTTTGTGTGCCTATGTGGGAGGGCTGACTAGTGCGTCCCATTTTACTGTGTGTGTTGCAAAATAAATAAGAGACATAAAATACCACCAGAAACCAGCATATTTCCCAAGACAGCCTCTACTGTACAAAGCAACAGTATTTCCCATGCTTGAATCCAGCCAACCTTTTGAGCCTACAGTACAAGTTCTGCTCAGGGTACCTAATGCCCAGGCTCCAGCGTGCACCCCCTTCAGAGATTTGCTTTTATTTCAAGGAGGTAAAATTCATAAATGTTAAGCCCCTCACCCACTTGGGAAAGTCTGTGGTTTATACTATTAAGAAATATCATGTTGGTGGTACCATGACATCTTGGTCCTGTGAGGAGGGCATCTGGGATGATGGCTCTTGACTATCAACTTGATGGGATTTGGGATCACCATGGAAACAAATCCATGGCTGTGTCTGTGGTGGATTTTCTGGGAGAGGTTAGTTGATGTGGGACACTCTACCCTGAGTGTTGATGGTACTATTCCATGGGCTAGTATCCTGGACTGGCTAGAAAGAAGAGAGTGGACTGTGCACCAGCAGTTCACCCATCCTTACTCTCTACTTCTGGACTGTGGATACAAAGTGGCCAGCTACCTCCTGCTGCTGCCAGCCAGTCTTCCCCGCCATGATGTACTGGATCCTCCGAACTGTGAGCCAGATAAACTCCTCCTTCCCTTGGTTGATTTTATCGGGCATTTTGCCACAGTAGTGAGACAAATGACAAACACGGTGTCCACACATGCTGTGGAGCTTGCTGTAGACCCCTTTTTTTTAATTTAAAAGTTTTTCTCCCCATTTTACATACCAACCACAGTTCCCCCTCCCTCCCCTCCTCTCGCTCACCCCTCCA
Source organism: Onychomys torridus (assembly GCF_903995425.1). Classification (NCBI taxonomy): domain Eukaryota; kingdom Metazoa; phylum Chordata; class Mammalia; order Rodentia; family Cricetidae; genus Onychomys; species Onychomys torridus. The sequence continues at coordinate 89,789,095 of NC_050447.1, read as the reverse complement.
TCTTTCCCCTCACCCCATTCCCCCATCCACTCCTCAGAGAGGGTAAGGACTCCCATGAGGAGTCAACAAAACCTGGCACATCAAGTTGAGGCAGGGCCAAGCCCCTCCCCCTGCATCAAGGCTGAGCAAGATATCCCTCCATAGGTAATTGGCTCCAAAAAGCCAGTTCATGCACTAGGGATAAATCCTGGTCCCACTGCCAATGGCCCCACATACTTCCCAAGCACACAACTGCCACCCACATTCAGAGGGCCTAGTTCAGTCTCATGTAGGTTCCCCAGCTGTCAGTCCAGAGTTAGAGAGCTCCAACTAGGGGGGTCCAGCTCCCACCTTTTGAAGGGTTCTTTGGTGGAGGAGAGAGGAGTGAGGAAATAAAACATAGAGAGACTTAGATGACGAGAAGAAAGAAACACAGGATATCTTTGGGAGGGCCTAGGTCAAAATCCACTGGCCTCTTCTGCCTCTTCAAATGGGCTTTTTATAACAAAGCTAAGGGGTGGGGCAAAAGCCCTCTCCCTTGCTAAATCAAAGTACTCTGCACAGCCAAGTACAGCCCCTTCCAAACACATGGTAACCACGCCTGTGGTCAAATCATCCACTTATGCAGCCCTTCTGGGTAAAGCAAGCTCAGATTCTCTGGCCCTGAGTAATTTCTCACTAGGAATCCTCTGTAGTCTCCCACATCCAACTAGCTGGGGTCAGCTGTCTCTGTGGGTTTCTCCATCATGCTTTTGACCCCTTTGTTCATATAATCCCTCCTCCCTCTCTTCAACTGGACTCTAGGAGCTCCACCCAGTACTTAGCTGTAGATCTCTGCATCTGCTTCCATCAGTTACTGCATGAAGGCTCTATAATGACAATTAGGGTAGTCATCAATTTGATTATAGGGGAAGGCCTCTCCACTATTGCTTGGAGTTTTAGCTGGGTTTATCCTTGTGAGTTCCTGGGGATTTCCCTAGCACCAGGTTTACCTCTAACCTTATAATGGCTCCCTCTATCAATATATCTCTTTCCTTGCTCTCTCTCTCTCTGCCCCTCCCCTTACATCACCCGGAGCTCCCAATTTACTCAGGAAATCTTATCTATTTCCCCTTCCTAGGGGGATCCATGCATGTCTCTCTTAGGGTTCTATTTGTTACCTAGCTTCTCTGAGGTTGTGGATTGTAGTCTAGTTATCCTTTGCTTTACATCTAATATCCACTTATGAGTGAGTACACACTGTGTTTGTCTATTTGTGTCTAGGTTACCTTACTCACAATGGTCTTTTATTCTGTCTATTTCTTTGTGTAATTCTAAGTCAGGAAAGCAGAAATTCTGCTCCTCAGTTGAGTCATTCTTGGGCATGATTGGTGTTTGACATATGTATTAAGATGACCAAATGGGACCTGAAGGCGATTCCAGCTTCCTCCTGGACCCTGGATTAGGCACAAACCATGCCCAAACACCTGTGTTCACAGATAGACCCTTTATTAAGTGGGGAAGAAAAGTTAAAGTGGCTGCTTTCCGACTCAGGCAGAAAACAACAGCAAATGACCTTGCAGGGGTGATTTTTAAGAGGAGGAAAAGGTGAGGCCTGTGTTAGGATGGGTTGTAAAGGAGATGGAGGACAGAGAGAAGGCAAAGGGGACAAGAGAAGGGGGAAGGGGTATTTTTGTCCCAGGGGGACAAAGGGCTGACTCTAGATAGAGGAGGATATGTGGTAAATGGCAGTTTATAAAGGTGAAGGGGGAGACTTCATGTTAGGATGAGGTGTTTAATTTTAATTGGGCATGTTAATTAGGTGAACCAAAGGGGGTTTCTGATTGCTGGACCTTGGTAGTCAGCCTCAGGAGGAAGAAGTGGCCAAATAAGGGAATGGATCTTGGTGGCTAGCTTTAGGGATGTAATCTAATAATTTTTAGCAAGGCAGAGGGGATGGGGAGAAGGGCGAGGCCTGCCAGAGCCAGATGCTCAAGTGAGCTAGCATTCCTTCAGGAGCAATAGACTTGAGATCAGGAGGTATTTGGTTCATTTTTAATCATGCCTCTCATCACACCGCTTTCACCCAGTACTTGATAGGACTATTGGGGAAATGAATGAATGAATGAATGAAGGAAGGAAGGAAGGAAGGAATGAGCATATTTTTTGCCAAGTAAACTGTGCATGTGTAATTCAGGACTTAGATACCCCTGCCCTTCCAGGTGCTGACCTATCGCTGCTGTTATAGTCTGCATGTGAAGTACCCCTTGACAAAGAATCATGTGCTGAAGACTTTGTCTGCAGCTGATGATGCTGTTGAGGGTGAGCGCATTATGAGGGTTGCGTCCTCAGTAGATCAGTCTATTGGTAAGCTGAATGAGCCATAAGAGATGGGAACTGATGGGAGGCAGTAGATCACTGGGGATGGAACTCCAAGGGGGATAGCTTATCCTCAAACCCTTCCTTTCTCTTCTCGTCTCTCCTCTTATCTATCTATCTATCTATCTATCTATCTATCTATCTATCTATCTATCTACCTATGTATGTATGTATATATGTATGTATGTATCTATCTATCTATCTATCTATCTATCTATCTATCTACCTATGTATGTATGTATATATGTATGTATGTATGTATGTATGTATGTATCTATCTATCTATTTATCTATCTATCTATCTATCTATCTCTCCCTTTCTCTTCTTTCTTCCCTCCCCATCTCTCCTTCTCTCTTTTTCTTATTCCTCCATCCTTCCCTTCCTTCCCTTTTTCCTTTCTTTTCTTCTCCCACCCCCTTCCTAGCTGCCAAGAGGTCAGTTGCCTCCCCTCACCTGGTGTTTAGCCTCACTATAACCTAGAAGTGGTACGACCAAGTGATCATGGACTGAAGCCTCTAAAATGAGGGGCTAAAAGAGACCTTTGCTGCTTTTAGTGTTTTTCTCAGATATTTCATCACAATGGCAAAAACAATAAAATAAAATAAAAAAACACAAGCACGTGTGTGCTCTGCTCTGAAAACGGCAAGTGTTCCTTTCCATTAGAGCACATGTGTTTCCTGACCAGTGTGAACAACCAAAAGGCTGAATGTGTGACTCGGAGCATCGAGGGTTTGAGGATTGTCCCTGGGAGTTGGGGTCTTGCTCCACAGCTGGCTGGGGGTAAGTGGTAGGTTCCAAAGCAGACACTCAACTGCACTTGGATTAGTTCAACATGTTTGTATTCTTCTAGAAAAACAAAAACCCTGCACTTGTTCTTCCCTAGAATAACAGAATGCTAATATTGAAGAGAGGTGTGTTCATCGAAAGGAAAAGGGTAATTACATGCATTCAGTCCTACAAAATCATCCAGGTACCACAGTGGAAGCTTGATTGCTGGTGATTAGTAATTACAGATTGCTCAGTTGCTGGTGTATCTTGGCTGAGATGTATTTACAGATAATCAGAGATTCATGTGGCTTCCGATGCCTGTCCCAGGTAAATCATGGTTAACTACTGTCACTGCTGAAAAACATTCATCTGCCATGACAGCCAGAGTAGGTGATGGCAGTTAGGGAGGGTCCACTTAGACCCACTAGAGAAGCAAAGGCTGTGTGGGAGGCAGTTGGGGGCTATGCCAAGGACAGGCACCACCCGCTCAACAGCCTTCACCTGGCAGTGAGAAGTTCTGATATACTGTCACTGCATTGTCAGACTAGGAGACAGACTCCTGGATGGTACTGTCAATCATATCTCCCCAGGTATAATTACCTACTTGTCATCCTGCTCATTCCATGCCATGGGGGAGTCCATCCAGCTCCCGGAGCCTGGTTAGAGAACCTGACATGACATGCTTGAACTTCCAGCAGGTAGTCGACACAGGCATAAACAGAAAGAACATTCTCTCCTTTTCAAATGCCTTTCTGGTCACCAGCTCCACCCCATCACCTTCCTCACTACTGCTTCCCAGCCCGGGATGCACCATGCTCATCTCAGGTGGTAGGGGTGGGGGATCTCCCTTCCAACAGTCAGTCATATGAAACAGGAATTTCTCAGCCTTCTTTGGAGCTTCCAGAAGTCGATCCTGCTGTGTCCCACCCCAGCCATCCGATAAAGATGAGAATCTTCTTGAACCGGTAGTGTGTCTGCTCCATGCCCTGATTCTATATTCTGGGGAGGGGGCTGCCTGGTAGGCAGTGATTCAGAGGGACCCCTTCTTACATGTAGAGCAGCATAAGGCTCCCTGGCATCAAGTGCTCCCAACCCATGCCTCTAAGTCTATAGAGATATTCCTGAGATCCCTGACCTTAGTCCATGGGCCTTCCATTATACCACTCTTTCATTCGCTCGATTACACAGCCTTTCAAAGTATGAAAGAAATCATATCACTTTTCCTTTAATGATTCTAAATTCACTGAAAAGCAAAGCCATATACTTGTCTGTGAGGTGCCACATGTCTTCTCTCTCCCTTCTGTTCCCTCCACCCACTGTCACAGCTCAGGACTTCCTTGGTGATGGGACACACAGAGTCATTCCTGTCTCTGGGCCTTTGTGCGTGTGTCTTTCTGCCTGGACATGACAGGCACATGGATTTGCCTCATCTGGAAGTTAATAGGGATTGTGAGAAGATTGAGTCTCTGTGGCAGGAGATAATTAGGGAGAACTTCCTGGAAATGAGAAAAAAGAGCTCTTGTTAGAAGACAGTAGTTTACACCACACCTATGGGATAGACACAGTCACGCTGGCCAGCCCAGCAGCTGGATGGTGGACACTAAATGCTGACGGTAAAGGGAATAAAGAGAGGTCTGAGTTGGCTGTGCAGCTATTCCATGGTTTTGGAGGCAGTGGCCAAAGTGGCATGTCAAGGTCTCTCTGGCATGGGCAGAAAGGGAGCGGGAAGAGAGGTCAGGTGTGGTGTGGGGGGTAGTATGGATTGTAACAGCTCCCTTGGAGGAGGGGGTGAGAAGTTGCGGCAACAATGGCACAGACACCATGAGTCCATTAAAGGCAAATAACAAACTCATTTATTCAATAACAGGGAAGGCCTTATATACCCTCTTCCCAGCGCCCAGTCTGTGTGGTTATCCCTCATTGGCTGGGCACGATCAGGAACTCTGACATCAATCAGGAACTCTGACAGCGACTGTTGCTAGATCCTCAGACAGACTCCAGGTTGGCTCTTAAGGAATACGTCATGTGCATGCCTTGGCTACTGGTCTGAGCCAATTTCCTCGACCCTATGGGCCTGTCCTACTATGGTGGGGTAGTCAGATCTTGTCACTGAGGTTATAGGAAGGAGCAAGGGTATCCAAGAAGCACACCAGGAAACAGGAAAGAGGTCATTTTTACTTGGGCAAGGTGGCCTGAGGCACTGAGCCCCCAGTAATCAATATATGTGTGGTACACACTGCTATTTATCTGGTATGCAGGTACACAGCAGATAGTAGACAGGAAGTGATGACACAGAGTATGTTTCTCTGTATCATAATCAGAAGAAAAGGGGATGTGCTGTTTCACAAGAGATGACCTGGAAGTGTGCTGAAGACATTCAGACCTTCATGCTCAAGTCCCCCAAACCAGGAGCAGCTCCTTCTAAAGACAGCCTTCATTTTGAAGAGCATATGTATTTTTAAGTATAGGGAAAGGCAGAGTGCTGTGAAGTCTGGTTTGAAGACCCCATGCACAAAGCAGCTGATGTAGTATAGAGAAGACTCAGGCAGCCAGGGTGGCAGTGTGCTGCCAGTCACAGAAGGCCAGCTGAGGTGGTGGCTTCTGAACACCCATCCCCCTGTGTGACTAGAGCACGTCAGCGTTCTTTCATGTCAGGCACCCACACAATGTCAGCATCACTCCCAAGTACCCTGTGCTGGAGGGAGAATGGCAAATCAATGTATTGGGACCATCAGCTCCGCTGCAATGACATGGAGACTTACTATTAATTTTGAAAGCTTGGCCAATAGCTAAGGCTTGTTTCTGACCAGCTCTTATAACTTAAAGTAACCCATTTATATTCATTTACTTTCTGCCACATGGCTTTATTACCTTATCTCCTTAGTGCCCATCCTGTTTGCTCTGAGACTCCTGGCATCTCTGCCTTCTCCTTCCCAGAATCCTCTCCGCCCAGAAATCCTGCCTAGCTATTGGCTGTTCAGCTTTTTATTAAACCTATCAGAATGGCACATCTTCACAGTGTACAAAAAGATTATTCCATAACAGTATATGCCTCGCACTGCTCAGTTATGGTTCAACAGAGGCCTGTCTTATATACAGACACTCTGGAAGAGATTCTTGCAGTAGTGGTGCTGTGGAGATGGATGGGCACATGGTGCTGTCACTTCACCCACAAGAGATTTTGTTATAAATGTTCCTGACCACACTGAGTCCAAAGGCCAAGTGTGATAACAACCTCACCTTAGCCTTGTTTATTTCTGTTGTTTTTATTTTGCAGTACTAAGGGCACCACTCAAGGCCTTAGGTGTGCTCAACAAGTACTCTATTGCTGAGCAACACTGTACTCCTCTTTCATAATTATGTAACTACTATACAGATGTGTTTACATAAGAAGCATATCAAATACAAATACATGTAAATGACCCCTTCATTTTTATCTACACCTCAAACCACTAATCTTTCTCAAAAATGGGTCTTATTAGCTCATCTTGGCAGTGCACACTTACTCAAGAGATGGAGCTAGTCTCAGCTACTCGAGATGAAGGCAGAAGGATTATGCTGGCTAATTTTATGTCAACTTGACATAAGCTAGAGTTATTTGAAAGGAGGGAACCTCAATGGAGAAAATGTCCCCATAATATCTGTCTTTAGGGCATTTTCTTAATTAGTGATTGGTGGGGAAGGGCCGAGCCCACTCTGGGTGATGCCATCCCTAGGCTAGTGGTCCTCTGTTCTATAAAAAAGCAAGCTGAGCAAGCCATGATGAATAAGCCAGCAAGCAGCACCCCTCCAAGGCCTCTATATCAGCTACTGCCCCAAGGTTCCAACCCTGCTTGAGTTCCTGTCCTGGCTTTCTTCAGTGATGGACTACCACATACAAGTATAAGCCAAAGAAACCCCTTCCTCCTTAACTTGCTTTTTGTCATGGTGTTTCATTGCAGCAATAGTAAACCTAGCTAAGCCAAGGATCAAACCTTCAAGAGCTTCCTGGGGCATAAAGCAAGTTCAAGGCTATCCTAGACAACTTAACAAGGCTTTGCCTCAATCTAAAAAGGAACTATGAGCTAGAGATACAGCTCAGTGGGAGAACACTTGCTTGACACCCTAGGGCCAATCCCTCATGCTGCACAAAGACAAAGCAAGGTGAACAAAACCATACTGTGAATGCCTTGGCTCATAATTTCTCAAACTACTTCTCAATACATCGGCTTCACTCTAGTTTATCCAAAACTATGTGGATTCTTTGGTGTTTCCATTCTAGTGAGATTCTAAATTATCTAATAAGTCACTTATTTCATCCCTGTCTGGAGTTCCTCTGTCTATCTGAAGCTGGTGTCAACATGCCATAGGCTGATAGGTCATGTGTTGTCAAGGTTGCCTCTCTGGCTATGGACTAATGGCTTTCTCCAGACAGCAGTAATCTCTGTCTACATGGGCAGAAGGTCTGCACTGATAGAAAGAGATAAGGCTTCTGCCCCAGGAATGCCAAGCACAACCCTCACCTCAGCTCCTGGTGCCCTCACTGCCAGGCTCAGGAAAGTTGTCTGAACACTGATCAGCTAAAAACTGGGTCAGACAAAACCTGGTGCTCTCTGATCCTTGTTCTAGTGGAGATGGTGATGAGGTCCAGCTGTGGAGAATTAAGATCTCAACTCACTAATGTCTCTGTGTGTTGGGGAATATCACTTTAAGGTGTGTTACTTTTGTTTATGTTGCATTTGTTTAACTCTGTGAAGCTGTTACTGTGCCTGTCTAAAATACCCGATGGGTCTAATAAAGATCTAAATGATCAATATCAAGGCAGGAGAAAGGATAGTAGGTGGGGCTGGCAGGCAGAAAGAGTACATAGAAGGAGAAATCTGGTTGGGAAGAAAAAAGAAGCAACCAAAGAAGGAGTACTCCAGGGGCCAGCCACCCAGCTACACAGCCAGACCCAGAATGAGAAGGAAAGATAGATATACAGGAATAGAGACAGATAAAAGCCCAAAGGCCAAAGATAAATGGGATAATTTAAAGTTAAGGAAAGCTGGCAAGAAACAAGCCAAGCTAAGGCTGGGCATTCATACTTAAGAATAAGCCTCTGTGTGTGATTTATTTGGGAGCTGGGTGGTAGATCCCCCCCCCCCAATAAAGAGCAAAAAACAAACCACAACACCTGTGTCTTAATTATGTAAGTACTGTGTGAGCCTGTTTGCATCATAACAGACCTACTGAGTTTGCATCCTTCCTCCAGGAACATTGGAGGTGATACAGGCTGCTGAGAAGTTTAACACCTATCTCACCACCAAAGAGAGGACCCAATGGGGCGCTCCTAGAGACTTACATTCTAGAATAGTCTCTAGGGGCACAGAACTGCTCTCCTATGGTTCCTTCTTACCTTTCCGTATTACCTGTTCCTCTGCAGAGGTGCCATTAAAATAGAGGAGGAGGTGGAACGTTACTTAGTGCTCACACACCTGCATACATGCACATGTACAAGAACACATGCATACGTATGCACACATGAGGGCACACATACACTCACACACACACACACACACACACACACACACACACACAGAGAGAGAGAGAGAGAGAGAGAGAGAGAGAGAGAGAGAGAGAGAGAGAGAAAGAGAGAGAGAGAGAGAAGAGAAAGAGAGAGAGAGAGAGAAGCAATCCAGCTGAAGCTGACAGGAAATATCATCCTCTTACCCAGTATGGACAGAAGCAGAGATCCATCATGCTACATCTTGCTGTGTTCCCTGTACACATGGTGACAGATTGATCAAAATGGGCTGGGACATGCAAAAGAAACTGTAACTGTGCCTAAGGGGGTATCTGCAGCTGTGTGATGTTTTTGCCAGCTGTAGACATGCTAGCCAAGGACAGATCACCCAGGAAGGCAGCTGGCTAGCAAGGCTGGGAGCCACCATGTACAATCACTATGCATACAGGTGTTGGAATCGACTTCTGGAAGCCCCAGTGCAAACCATTGTCCCTGGGATCTAATTTCTGGAAGAGAGAGTTCACCTTCACTCCAGGGCTGTGCCCAGACTTCTACATTCCTGTTTCTACCATGACTTCGATTTGGAAAGACACTTAGGAGCTTGTTATCCTAGGGAGCTGTTTGTGTGGCTCTTCTCTGCCCCAGGGCTGGAGGGAGACCAGCTAATGACAGTCAACTTCCTGGTCCAGCTGCAACTGGAAGAAACATGTTTGTTTTTCAAACCTTCCAGCTTTCTGTTCTGGCAAGAGACTGTGTGAGGTGGGGCATCAGCCATGGAACTGGCTCTGTGCTGGAGGCAGTGTTTCAGGCAGATCTCTGTTAGTGGAGCCAAGCACTATCAGAGAGACCATCTTGGGGGCTCCAGGCAATTCCCACTTGTTTCCATAAACCTTTTAGTTAGTGGTTTCCATGGAAACTGCATGTGATTGATGGTTCATTTCCTGATTGTAGGCTTATCTGTTGGTGGAAAAATGAGCTGACCCTGAGACCCAGGTCTGAAGACCTTGCTTTCCAGACTTCTGTGCTTCATCAGAACTATGAGCAGCAGCATAGAGTGCAGCCAGGAGGGATGGTCTTCAAGGAAGAATGGCCAGTGTGTCTGGTCTTTCATAGCTGTGACCAGATCCTGCCAAGAGGCAACTTAAGAGAGAAAAGACTTATTTCAGCTAAGTTGCAAGGCCTCCAGTCGTTTATGGCAGAAGAGGCATGGCAGTGGGAACCTGAAGCAGCTGGTCGTGTTGCGCACACAGTCAGAAAGCAGAGAGGTGATTGCTTGGCTCATTTTGCCTTTGTTACTCCCCCATCAGCATCTTCTACTGACCCTAGTATGATCCATGACCACCTTCCTTCCCCCTCAGCATCTTCTCCCAGTCCCTAGTGTGATCCATGACCACCTTCCTTCCCCCTCAGCATCTTCTCCCAGTCCCTAGTATGATCCATGACCACCTTCCTTCCCCCTCAGCATCTTCTCCCAGTCCCTAGTGTGATCCATGACCACCTTCCTTCCCCCTCAGCATCTTCTCCCAGTCCCTAGTGTGATCCATGACCACCTTCCTTCACACTCAGCATCTTCTCCCAGTCCCTAACATGATATGTAACTACTTCCTCTCCCCTCAGCATTCTTCCACAGTCCTAGTCAGATGATGCCGGCAAGATGTCTGCTTCCCTTGTCCCACAATCCCCCCACCCTCTCTCTGGCCTCTCTGGAAAGCCACCTGCAGAGGAAGGGCCCATTGTGAAGCTCTGTTCTTGGGGGGGGGGGGATGAGGCTAGACAGCTGTGGTTGGTCATCATGGCTGCCTCATTGATGGCATCTCAACACTTGCTTCCTCTCATGGTGTCTTCACCCAGTCAGACCTCGTTATGTGTGTGTAGTTATAGATCTATTTTAACAGGTTTGACTCTGTATGGGGAGAACAAAGAGCCCCAGAATCAATGGTCAGAAAAGAGTTCAGAGGTTGATGAGAGCCAAGTCTTTGCTCTGAAAACCCAAGCATCAGAAAATCATTTTTTCACAGTGGTGTGGTCGATGATGAAGAAGGCTCAAGTCATAATGGCAGCAGGCAGACCAACCTCAAAGCTGTAGTAATTACTGAATACTGCAGGGAGAGACAAGGGTCTCCCTGTGTACTGAGCATCTCTTTTGCATCAATCACATTATGCACAACTTTATCTCAGTGAATCATAACAACTGAGAATCCTGGGTACCACTTTGTCCCATCTGATGTAGAAGCATCCAAGCTCAGGAAAGTGAAGGGATCGGAGCACAACTTCACAACTGGGGTTCGCACTAAAGCTTACACATACCTTTGTCCCCTCACAAAGCGCTACTGACTACAATGACCCTCCCTGATCTGGGAGAGAAGCCATGGGACCCACACTAAGGCCACCACTGTAAGAGGAGGAGGTAGAACCGAGAGAGTCTGGATGGGACTGAGACACAGTGGCATATTTAACAACTATACTCCACCACAGAAACATGGGTCTGGTGGACATAATCATTTTGTATCATTTAAAGAGATGAAGAGACTCATCAGTGCCGCATACGTTCAAAGCTCTTTGCAAGTGAAGTTCTGGTGATAGTGATCTAGGTTCATGTTGGAGTGACCATGGAGGTGATGGTGGTATTGGTGGACTTGGTGGGGATGGCATGAGTGATGGTGAAGTCATAGGGTGGGGATGGAGGCGATGGTAGTCAGAGTGGGGTTAGACGTGATGGTGATGGTGAAGGTGGAGATGGGAAATGATGGAGGTGGGATGGTGATACTGATAGAAGAGATAGTAATGATGAAGTCATAGGCTAGTTGTCATGGTAGCAATGGAAGTGATATTGGTGGGGATGGAGGTTGGTAATGGAGGTAGATTTTGGTGATAGAGGTGGTAATGGTGGTAAATGTATTGGTGATGGTGATGAAGGGAGTGGTTGGGAAGGATATCAGCTACATAGAAGCAGCGGCAAAAGTCACAGAAGTAAGTCACTGCTACCATACAGTCCTTCACCTCTGCCACATTTTCTGAAAGAGGAGAAAGTAATTTTGCCATGGGAGGTGGCAAACTTTGAGCCTCACCACAGGAGTGCTGGGGTTACAGACGCTAGCTACCACACATCTGGCTTTTTGGGGTTCCAGAGATTGAAGTCAGTTATCTGACTTGTGCAGAAAGCATTTATATCAACTGAGCTATCTCACTGGCCTTGGACACTTAATCCTTAATTAAATACATACAAAGTCGATTTCATGGCATTTTTAACATTGCAGCTAAATCAACACTTTAAAGATGAGGAAAAAACACAAAGAAGCAAGCAAACCCCACAGTCACGAACTTTCCTTGAACAACAATCCCCTGAGATCGGAATGAAACCTTCATACAAAGAAGCAGACCTTAGCAGCTCCTTGATTTCCTTCTCTAGCATCTCCAGGAAATCACCCAGCCCCTGCTGCCATCTCTATAATCACAGCTCTAGTGAGAACAAGGGTGTGTCTGTACCTGGGAGGCCTCTCAGCAACGATCTGTCTATCTGTCTGTCTGTACATTGTTCAAGTGGCATCTTTGCGCAAAAAACACTGTAAAAAGGCAGAGGAGTAGCAGCAAGGTGACTTGTCTTGTGGACATGTAATCAAAAGAGTTTGAGCTAGGTATGTGGTACAGCTGTTAAGAGTGTCTGCCTGGCCTGCACAAAACCCTGGGTTCAACACCCAGAACCCCATAAAATGGGCATGATGGCACACACCTGTAATCCTAGCTCTTGAAGAGTAGGGGCAGGGAGGAGTCAGGAAATTCAAGGTCATCCTCATCTACATAGTGAGTTCCAGGACACCCTGGGCTACATGAGACACTGTCTCTAAAAGTAAAATAAAACCAGAAGGGTTCAGCAAGTACCATCCTTTAGAATCCCACAGAGATTTGGGATTCTTCTGTTTTCCAAGGAAATATGCAGAGTTGACCCAAATCTGTTGGTTGTTATAATGGCTCTAAACAATTCCAGAAATGCTTAGCCATCTAAGTTTGGAATAAATAGATTCAAAGAACGGGCACAGACACCTATGGTTGCTCTTTGGGGAGAGGGGGCAGAGAGAAAGAGGGAGCAGGAAGGTGCCCTTGTATCCATATCTAAGTTAGTGAGTTCACATTTGGCCTATCCAGGGAGCCAAACACCGGTCACTTAGACAGGGCTTAGAGTGCGTCTGCCTTCCTACAGGACAAAACACTTCTTCCAGAAATGGCCATGACGCGCTGGGGCAGGCAGCCCAGCAAAGCCACGCTGTGACCTGTGCTCCCTATGGCACATACTTGGTGTTTTGTGACCTGCATTCAGGTTCATCTCATCAGTTCCCTTGTTCATCGTGCTTCACCTCACTCCTCATTTCAACCACCGGGTCTCCCAGTCACTGGAACACAGCCTCCTCCCCCTCCCCACCGTGTCCTCATCTTTTAAAGCAGGCCAGTTGCCTGTGAGGGTCTCAGCACTCACTGTGATGGCCACTGCCAGGCAGGTAGATTCTCCCTCCCTCACATCCCATGAGTGCAGTGTGGATTGCGAACTTCCCTTCCCTCTCCAGCTGCTAGAGAGCCCTGGGGGTGTACCAGCCACCTGCTCCTGCTAAGGACACCATGTGTGAGTGGGTCAGTGTCTTTCGCAAGTAATCTCCCATCAGCTGCAGGCTATTTGAATCTGAGACAGAAAAACGACTCGGGTCATTTCCAGTTTATCTGGGTATTACTACAGCAAGAATCAAAGGCCTTGCCCATGACTAGTGGATTCTCAAAGATGAAGAATCTACTTCAATGTCTCTCCTAGCTCCTACATGACCCACGAGCCTCCCAGAATCCTCTGTCCTCATGATATGGGTACATCCTCTTATTCAGAGAGTCCTTATTGAGTATATATTAAAGACTCATGAGTCCAAGCCTGGTGGTATATAGCCTTGGCATCTCCTCTACTTAGAAAGCTGCTGAAGGAAGATTGTGAGTTCAAAGGAAGCCTGGGACAACTTAGTGAGACCCTGACTCAAAATAAAAATAAAAATGTTTTAAATGGAGGAGGGAGCACTGGAAGTCCTGAGGAGATGGCTCAGCAGTTAAGAGCACTTACTGTTCTTGCAGAGAATGGGGGTTCAGTGCCCAGTGCCCACATGGCAGTTTCCAGCCATCCTTAGCTTCAGTTTCAAGGGATAAGATGCCTTCTTCAGGCCTCTGTGGGCACCAGTCATGCACACAATGCACTTACATACATGCAAAGCAAAGCATTCATATACAAAGAGTAAAAATAAATAAATCTATTTTTTTTAAAGAAAGAAACATGCTTTTTAAAATCATTGCTCTGAGTTTATACAACTTTTCTCTGACTGGATAAGTGTGTGTTTAGACCAGATCTTGGTACAGCGTAAGTGCTCCTTCCGGTGTTGAGCATTTCTTGAACCCAGGAAAGCATTACCCTTCTTGGGTCTTCTATACTCAAGGATTCTTACACATCAAAGCTCAGGAAGAAAGCATTGTGTAAAAATTTAGCAGACTGGGTCTTACATATAATCCTCCCACATTATGAGGACATAGGATGCTGGGAGGCCCGTGGGTCATGTAGGAGCTGGGAGAAACACTGAAATGGATTCTTCATCTTTGAGAATCCACTAGTCACAGTCAAGGCCTTTGATTTTACTGGAGTAATATTCAGATAAACTGGAAATGATCTGAGTCGGCTTTCTGCTCAGATTCAAATAGCCTGCAGCTGATGGGAGAGGACCTGTGACAGACACTGACCCACTCACACATGGTGTCAACCAACACATAGCAGGAGCAGGCAGCTGCTACACCCTGGTGACCCTGTGGGAGTTCCTGGAGGCAGAAAGTGGCAATACCAGTGGTCACATAGGAAGTTTATTCTCCACCTGTCTGTGTGGGAGGAAAAGCAGAACCTTCTGTTCCGGATCCTGGGAGCTCTCCAGGAAATAGACGGTCGGTCCACTGTGATGAAGGCTGCTTTCCAGGGTCCAACGGCTTTGTTGTTTCCATGCTCTGATTCCAGTCAGGCTTGGTTGGAAGGAAGCCTGTAGTGTGTGTGTGTGTGTGTATGTGTGTGTGTGTGTGTGTGTGTGTGTGTGTGTGTGTGTGTGTGTGTTGTATTAACCTTTGGTTTGAAGACAACAGATAAACAAGACTATGAACACTCACTGAAACATCTGGCTAAGGAAGGAGATGGAAAGCAGTTTCTCCAGAAGCCCAGCCTTGCGCAAGTCCCAGGCCAGCCACATCTGTGCGGTTTGGTCGAGAAACTGTGGACATTGTTTCCTCCCTGAGTCAGGGGCTGAGTGTGTGGACCTAAGGAGAGAATCTAGCTGCTGTGAAAATCAGTATCCCCAAGTGTTCACTCAAGCTGAGCCTGCTGTGTGCAGTGCAGCCGCTTCAGCCTCTCATGACTCCCGCCTCGTCCTGCAGGGACAGATCCTGACCCAGCACCAGCCCAGCGGTCAAACAGCTGCAGACGCTCCACAGGAAAATGCCAAACCACAGCAGCTGAAGTTGCCCCCAAACTCACACAGATGGCCAAACAAGCTCATTTCTCCACTTGTAACTGAACAGAAGCCAAGCGAGCTAGACAGAGTGAAAGTGGACGGGGAGAGTGTGGAAAAGTTGTCTGGCATCACCATTCTCTGCCCATCACAGCAACATTATACGAAGTTCAGTGTCGCTCTCCACAGATGGTCAAGTGCATTAGGCGAAGAAAACATAAAATACAGATAGAAGACAACTCACTATAAAAAAGGTGAAAGTTGGTGAGGATGGGGAAAAATTTGGATAAAGAACTGTGGGCAAAATGTGTATGCCAGCCTTTTGGTTAGCATGTGCGGGGGAGAGCTGTGAGTCAGGATCATCAGATCCTGTGCCTGGAAAGGCGATTAGCAAAGGGATGGGCTTGGTGCTTGCTAAGTCCCACCCCAGCCTCCTCTGATGCCTCCCTGATGTTGTCTTGTCATTAGTGTTCATCAGAACAAGCTGAGCATCTGCCTCCTATCCTAGCTATGGCTGGTTCCAAGGCTACCCTCCGAAGCGCAGGGTCCCCTATTGGATGAGTAAGGGTGAAGTGGCCTGGTCTGCAGATCTATACAAGAATAAGAGTCCACAAAGACCTTCTTAGCTTGGAAGGTGGCTCAGTTGGTAATGTGCTTGCCTCACAAGCGTGAGGACTCCAGTCTGACTCCCAGGACCCACAGGTATTGGTATTTTACATGCTACCAGAACAGAATATCTGATGAAAGGAACTCAGGGGAGGTAGGGTTTATTTGGCTCATAGTTCAAGGGTACTGTTCATCATGGTGAGGAGATTTTGATGGCAAGATTATGAGGCAGTGGGCTATACTGCATCTATAGTCAGGAAGCAGAGGCCAATGATGCCTGCTGATGTCCAGCTCCCTTTCTCCAGGATTTAAGCAAGGGAATGGCATCACCCACAGTGGGCAGGTTTTCCCACCTCAATTAATGTAATCAAGATAACCCCTTATAGGCATGCTCAGAGATCATCTTCCAGATGATCTGAGGTTCTGTCAAGTTGACAATTAATAATAACCATTGCATGTGGTACAATTATAAACCTGGTACTTGCTTTCCCAGCCGGTCTAGTCAATTGACAAGATCCAGGCCAATGAGAAAGGCCTGCCTTAAAGAAAACAAAGTGAATGGCTCCTGAAGAATAACACTCAGTGTCTTCTGGCCTACACACACACACACACACACACACACACACACACACACACACACACACACACACGAGAAGATATTCAGCCCTGCAGTAGCAAAGTAGCAAACATCACATCACATTTGGGGATCCCAAAACAGTCTCACAACTCAAATCCAAGGTGTGATATGAGGCTCAGACCTCTAAGCAGGATCCTCCTTCCGGGATAGTCCTCCCAGCGTAGACTTGTCTGTGGACAGACACACTCTGCCCAAGTGAGAGGGTGGTATCCTTCTGAGTAGCCAGTGTCTGCTTTGGAGAGGGGTGAGACTTCGTCCTCCATTGACTTCACCTCAGTCGGCTGTTGTTCTTGGAAAATCTGACTTGTATGTTTGAGTACTTGCCTGGCAAGGTGATTTTCTGTCATTCTTTCTGGGCCTGAACGACTGAGGTGAAAACTATAAACTGCCCAAGAACAAAGACATTTAAGTGCAGGAGTTTCCAGAAAGTCTGCTATTCCTATCCCTTAATTAAAATAGTGGTGCCAGGGCCGGGGAGATAGCTCTGTCAGTAAAGTGCAAGCATGAAGACCTGCGTTTGGGTCTCCAGCACCCACATAAGAGCTAGAGACTGTAGCTTGCTCTGTAATGCCAGCATTTAGGAGGCAAGGACAGAAGGACCCTGGAGCTCACTGCCCAGGCAGCCTAGTCAATCAGTAAGAGACCCTGTCCGAAACTAAGGTAGAGAGCTAGTAGGGAAGGCATTTAATGTGCGTCTCCGGCCAGGAACTGAACTCAGGCTGTCAGTCCCGGCAACAGACGTTTCTACCCATTGGGCCATCCTACCAGCCCTCATTGATTTTTTTTTTTTCTTTCTGCTATTGAAGTTCCTGACTGTTCTTGTAATGGCCTTGTTTGATTTCTCCAAATCTGTCTACTCCAGTTCAGGTATAAATCTTTACAAGCAATTTCTGCCATGGTTCCCGACTACGGACACACAGTCATTAATGATCATTAATGGGCTTTATTGCAGGTGGCAGGGCCTGGTAGAGCCTCTTACCCCAGATGGGTTTGGAGTGCCTATTAGAATCCTCAGGAGAAGTAATAACCTACTTGTGAAAGCCACTTTGCTCTGAATGCTCTGCTGGGCAGCACCCCCAGCCCCTCGCCCGCCATGGCAAGGCAGTGAGGGCTGCTAGGAGTAATCTTCCTCCTGCAAACACTGCTCGTTGTGAGAGTGAGTCAGGCTCTTGGCTGGAGACCAGGCCAAAGAATTCCTTCACTGCCTTAGGCTGGTGAAGACTGTAACACTCTCTGCTGAGGACAGCTTGCTGCTGAGTTCCATCAGGAGCGCAGTAGAGAGGCCTGTGGGACTGTGTGCTTTCTGAAGCCTGAAGCTTGCCATTGTTGGGAAGTATTCATTGCCCAGAACTGTTTAAGAGAACAGCAACAGAGTAGGAGCACCCTTCAGCCTACTCCACTGTCCGTGTGGTCCGTGGGGTGGCCTCAGGGACCCCCAGGAACTCAAACACTGTCTCTTTTGCCATTTTATCCTTCATTTCTCTCTGTAGCTGATGTACTAGTGGCTGCTGCTACTTTATCTGTGAGTGCCCTCATCTGTCCTTCTACTAACACTTGGGGAGCGGCTATGGTGTGCCAGGATGGTTTTAAGCAGCAGGGTGTTAACACTGGGCGAGTTATCACCTAAACCTCAAGGCAGACTCAGAGCTAAGAGACAGCGGATGAGTGGACAGCTCTGGGTGTTCTGGAGACAGATCAATCAGGGGATGTCTCCTGGGCACAGAGGTCAGAAGCATCTGGTACTAGGGACAGCATCTCAGAAAGTGGCGTCTGAGCTGGACTGTAAGGATGATCACAGGAGCTTCAGCGGCTCTAGGGACAGAAGCACAGACAGAGTGCACCAGTGGAGAATGTGGAACCTGCTCAAAAGAGTGATCAAGTGAGCAGACAGATTGCTTGACTTGACCATGAAAGGTGTAGATCAAGATCAGAGATGGTGATAGAGCTCAACGCCTTGGGGCAGTGTTGAGACTGGGGAAAAAGTGAAGAGAAAAGATGCTTTCTTCAAAGACAAAAGATAAATTGTTCTAGCATCCAGAGACAGATCATTAGTAGGACAATACCTTTGGGTCCCATAATTGTACCAATAGGGGGCAGGCAGGACAGGCAGGAACACTTTCGTATTCTGTATTGTAAATGCACACATGTTCTCCACATTGTCATGAGAAACCAGCTCACACACATTATTGCTAGCTCAGCATTGGCACACTGTTAGTGATTTAAGTTAACCTCTTCTACCTCAAGTGCCCCTGGAGGAGTGCAAAGTTGGTACCAGCAGAAACTCACTTGATTCGGCATTTAAGGAAGTACCTGATCCCAGGCAACTACAGAAGGAGGAAAGATGATAAAGACATCACAAGGCAGGGCCCAGGGATTTGGGTCTTAGCAGAATATCATGTACATAGGGTTACAGGCTTTAAAGTCAGAGTTTGTGCCCTAGCTGCTGTAGCAAGCCAGGCTCAGCCACTGGCCTTGAATAAACCAATTTAAAAAGCCAAATCAGTAGAGAAAAACAGAAAAGATTCATTCAATATGGCCACATTGGAAATAGGAACACATAGGAAATAGGGCAGCCCTGGTCAAGGTGTGGGCCCACCCATCATTGTCCGGGCCCTAGCATTTCCTTCAAGGCAGTCTGACGGATTGTCCATCCAATCTTTTCAGGCTCCTGGGGTGCCTTAATTTCAACAGTCCAGACAGCCAGAGTCAGGGACATGAGTCTCTTAGAACATGCTCGTTCCTCTCAAGCAAGCCAGTTACGACAGCAGGTCGCTCAGTGACCATTTACAGAAATGAATACATGGATGGCTTTGTCTTTTTAAAACAAATAAATTGATGGCAAAGGACATTTTTTGCACCTTCCTTAAGGATCAAAAAGGCTGGATAAGATGTTGTGAACCCCCAGTCAGACCCCCAGCTGATGAGCTGTGACCCAGAAGTGCTTTTAGCCATGTGTGTTTTACACTCCAAACACAATAGTCTGCTTCATGACTTTCAGATGAACCTTAACATAATAGCTACTTGGTCTGAGAAAATAATGCTAGCAAGAGTAATCTAGGCTCTTAGCACAAATTGGAGCCACCTAAATAGGATGTTTCTCTGGTCCACCGTGGTCTATTCATATAACAGAACGGAATAGCTTATTCACATTTGAAAATATGGGAACACTCTTGAATCATGTGGAGAATCTTATTTAAGCCCAATAATTATAGGTGGGGTTAGCCCTGGGTGGTGTGGCTTCAGAACATTGTCACTGGAAACCTACAGAGAGAGTACAAGGCATAGATGAGCCACTGCTATGTATTATAATCTGAGGTGGGGCTGGGTGTAACTTTTGGAATCTAGCTCCTGTTTCATGGCAACCTGGACTTGTTTGTGCACATCAGAGAAGCTCCTTTGCACCTAGGAAGCTTAGGGGAAATAAAGGATGCAAAGGTAGCATCGTGCACCCTGTGCACCCTCTGCTGGCCCCATAAAGCATGACAAGCCAGTCCTTAGGAGACTAGGGTTCCTAGAGCTACAGGCAGGACTGGATAGAGACAGCTTCCCCAGGACGTTTATTTGCAAATAGAAAAAAATGATATAATGGGGCTTGTCACCTGTGACACTGTAAGGCATTTAGGAAGAGTCTGATGGTGCCCCTCTTTTTCTGTGGAACCCACATAAGCCCCTGTAGAGATCAGTGTGTGGGGCAGCCCCAGCTCAGAGTGGTGAGGCTGCGTGGAAGGCAGACCACATTTTTCCTAGCTCCTCAGACCACCCCGAGTCCTTGCCATGGCCTTCCTGGATTAATCTGTGCCTCATGCTATATGAGTCTGTAATTAAAAACAAAACAAAACAAAAGGCCCACAGCCTGTGCCTTTCTCTCCTGTGTTAATCATGTATCAGAATTCATCCTCTAAGATGGAGTCCCAAAGAAATCTCAGATTCAGTTCTCCTAGATTATACTTGGGAATTATACCAAACTTATGGCTGTGGCTAAGAAGTTTATAATTGGCATTCTGTGGCAGTCTGTATGGTGCTCAATAGTCTCTCAGGGGTCCCATGAGCCTACGATATTTACCATGTGTAAACCCCTCAGCCAAATGGTGGATTTGATGCCCCCGGTCATCAGAAAAAGCACTTGCCATTGGGACTGGAACACAGAGGAATGGGTAGAGCCCGTCCATCTGGAGAGGCTTCCTGCCTGCCTTTCCAGGAACTTTCTTCTGTAGGTGAAGCTCTGACACACCCAGCTGACAGTGAAGAGCTCAAGATCCATGAGGTATTTTAAGAACCTTGAAAAATGTCACCAAGAGACACACATGGGGTTCTTTTTTTGTAGATTACTCTCTCATAGAAAAGGAGCTTTAAGAACTGATACAGAAGGGAACTCAAGGACAATATCTTGAAGGTAAAAAGAGAACACAAGGCGGAGGCTGGGAGGAGGGAGAAGGGGAGAGGACGGGGAGGAGGGTGGGGGGAGTTACACTCTCTGAGTTCCAGCTCCTGAAAGTGGCAGATTCACAACAGGGCGTCTTAGGCAACTGTGCCGTGATCTTTAGAGATAGGAAAGACACATCACAGAGAGGACGCGGCTCCTCCCACATCTCCTGTTTCTCTTCACCTCTCAGCGTTAGGTTGGTCTTTTCAGTGTCTTAGATTTCTTGCTGTTGTGACCAAACACCAGGCAAACACAAGTTAAGGAGTGAAGAGTTCCTCTTGGCTCACAGTTTGAGGGACACAGTCTATCCTGGTGGGCAGGGGTGGTAGCAGAGGTGAGAGACAGCTGTTCATGCCACATCTGTAACCAGAGAGCTGAGAGGGATGAATGCCTGTGCTCAGCCTGCCTCATCCTTTTTATTCATTGAAGAATCCCAAGCCCATGGATTGACACCACCCACATCTGAAGTGGGTCTTCCCACCACAGTTAACTCAGTTAACTCTCTCACAGACATCTCAGAGGCTTGGCTCCTAGATGATCCGAGATCCTGTCAACTTGACAATCAATACTAACTACCCAGGTCTAGAGGGGAATTTTCCCTTTGAAGCTGGAGAGGTCATGTCTCAAAGGAAGTCCGCAGATGTAGTCCAGACATGGAAGGGACCTGCTGTCTACCTCTGTAATGGGAGTGCCCACCAACCATGCCATTGGGAAAAGGTGTTGTCAATCAATCATGGACCATGTCATGTGCACCAAGGAAACTAGCGTGATAATACTGTGGTGCCCGGGAAGCAGATGATAGAATTTCTGCATTTTCTGTCTTCCTGCTGAAATCTTCTCTCAAAAGGAAGGAGCTAATCCACATAAGGACAAACTGAGAGGATATGGTCTGATTAAAGATATCTAATTACTCATGCTTAGGCTGTTGTGAAATGAGGTCTTTCTGCCTGTTGGAGATTGGGTTAGTAGCCTGTGATGGCATGTGAGATACCCCTCACCAGGGCATGAAGACTGAAAGACAGGTGCTTGCTCCCCAACCCACAACGATGTGTACTAGTAAATGTTTAGTGACTGGCTTTCCAAAAAAGGGCTGGGGCTGCTTTTCCTCACTTGCCAATTTCATGCCATAAGTGCTCCCCACGTGGCTTCCTGCCATGTGACATTAGTGAGCATGTGCTTGGGAAGAAATCCACACCACAGCTTTAGGAGCTCAAGAACACCGCTGCCTGCTATTGGATTTTATGGGTCTTCTGGAAATTTTCACCTGATTGTTGTTTTGCTGATGAAAATATATGGGATTTCTGCCTGGGTTTAGATTTTTATAGGTCTTCTGGAAAGTTTCACCTGAGTGTGTTTTGCTGATGAAAATATTTGAGATTTTGCTCGAGTTTGGAAAGGAAAAACAAATTTGAGAATTGTACATTTGAATTTTTGCAGAACACTAATTTCTGAAGTTTGTTGTCTATTAGTTTGGCTTTGTTTTTCTTTTTAATATATGAATAAGGAGATTAACAGTATCTATTCTGTAGGGCTGGGTTAACTGCGACTATAAACAGATGTATCTGAGAGCTTCCATTCTAAAGGAGGACTGTTAGTTTAAGGGGGTAAGGCACAAGAAAACAGTGTGTGACAGCCAGTGATCTGGCTCAGCGATCTGGTGAAATTAGAGGGAGTTGGCAAGAGGAGGTTTCATCTAACCTGTTTGCAGGCACCAGGTGGCGCTGTGTGTCTTTGAAGCCTAGCTTCCTCCGGTTGCTAAGCAGCACTTGGGATGGGTGTGGTTCTCAGAGATGGGACGTGCCTTTGGGACTTTTGTTTGTGCTGTTTCTAAGGAAGCTTTAAAGGTCAATAGTATCACATTGGTATAAAAGCAGGGCTGAGAGGTGAATGGGTAAAGAACTTGCCCCACAAGTATAAGGCTGAGTTCCAGTCCCCAACACCCATGTAAAAGCCAGACACAAGTAGTAGTATGTACAATATGAACGTTCCCAAGAAGAAATGGGAGACATAGGAGAGAATCCTCGGAAGCAGTTGGGTCAGTTAGCTACGCCACCTGCCCCACGCACTGCCACCTAGGACCTCACAGCTGCCTCACCCTCTGTCACACACTCACCACTGGCACAAGTTTCTCGATGTAGAGTGTTTTTTTTTATTATTATTATTATTTTTCTCTATCTCTCTGTCAAAGGATTAAAACTGTTGGGAGAATGCATGTTCTTCAAGTCTAGGGAACTGAGTTCAAATCCCCTGCATGTAGAAGCCAAACATGGCTATATATGCTGTAACCCCAGCTTTGGGAAAGCAGCAAGCTTCCAGTTCAATGAGAGACCTTGTCTCTAGAAAAAAGACACTGAAAGCATCCAGCCCTGGCCTCCACGTGCACATATGTGGGCACACACATTTGTACACTCACATGCATGCAACACATGCAAGCAGGCTGGTCTTAACAGGGGTTAAAACAAAAAATCTCTGTGCTGCCACAATGTCAGGAAGACCTCAGGGGTGGAAAAGTCAGAGTAACTATGTAAAAACCCAACCTGTGGCAGCATGTACCTGGTTAGTGAAAAGGTCCAGAAGTATGTGGCAGTCAGTCTGTGTGTGGCAGTCTGTCCACCTGCCCCACTCTCAGAAGCATCTCCTGAAAGACTCTTTTCCCCACCCTGTATTGACCTGAACTGAACCTGAAGATCTACCAAGTGCTTACAGGAAACAGTCACCCGTCACTAGTCCTGGCAGCAGGGACCATTTTCAGGGGGAACAAAAATGCAGCTGATTAACCTGTGTGCCCCCATGTTGTCTGAACTAGCTCGTGTTCTAGTTCAGAGCAGAAGTAGCTCAGGGGGGGACCAGGCAGCAGTGGGGTTCCCTCTGCCCCCTTTCTCTCCCACAAGTGCAAGCCAGAGCCAAGCTCTTCTCTTCAGTGACTCAGGCTATAACTCCTGGACTGCCTTGGTCACTGCCCACCCTCCACCTTTCCAAGTAGGAGCTCTGTAGGCTTTGCTGTACCTAAGTTTGCCACAGATGATGTGGGGAGCCTGGGGGTACAGCACCAAAGGGACAGCTCATGAGCTACCTCACAGAACCCAGGTGTGCACTCTTGTTCCTTCAGTGGAGGCCACAAGTAGCTGAGGATGGCCGTGAACTTCACATCTTCCCGCCATCACCTCCAAAGTGCTGGGATTACAGGCATGCACCACCACACCCATTTTTACTCGAGGTTCGAGGATGGGAACTGGGGTTTCACATGTCCAAGGCAAGTACTCACCCACCTGGGACTCCAGTGCCATCCAACCATTGTTCTTCTCAGAGATGAAATCCAGGTGATGGAAGAGGCAGGGTGAAATGTCCCTCACAGACTTCCTGGTCCACTGAGATGTGAGCAAGCAGCCTCCCCACCCCTGCTGCCTTGAGCCAAGCTGTTCTTTGCCACCTGACCTTCCTCTCATAATCTCAGACTATCTATCCCGAACCATGAACCAAAATAAATCTTCCCTTAACCTACTTCAAGCACATGGTCACTAAGATAAGTAGCTGACACAGCACTTAACAAGGCTGTTTCCATTGATGAATGGGAGTCGGGGTCCACTGTACATGGGATGAAAGCCAAGTTTAATCTCTGCTCATAAAGTATTAGAAGTCAGTGATGATGTACCACCAGCAAGCCATGCTTGTGTGTTGTTCTAAGAATAATAGTAACATGTCAGCTACCATTCATAGAACATCTTCTGTGACCTAGGAATTGTAATACTTTTGAACAGAACTTTGTACACAGTGCACATACACTGTGTCCCCCTCCCTTGCTGAGGACCATGGCACATTCACATTCCAGAAGATGCAAGACTGTCTGTGCCCAAAGCACCCAGGTTACCCTGCACAATGCGACCATTCTCACCCAGAAGTACAAAGAGACCACACCTGGTCAGGCAGGTGTCACGAGTCTCATTTGCCAATGCAAGAAGAGCTTGAAGCTTGGGACCCTGGTCTCCTTTCCCTCTGCTGGAGTCATGGCTGTGTGAATGAACCCCATACCTGGCTGTAAACTCAAGCCTGCTTACATTGTCTTCATTGATTTCCCCCCTCTTAAAGCTTTATCCAGCTGTGTTCATAGTCAAGAATCTGTTGCTTAAGCATTTACTTTGCTTGGAATTTGCTAAATCTACTCAGGTGAAACAAATAACTCAAAAAGTTTGGTTTTTATATGATTTAAGATATTCTCAAGCAAATGCATGAAGTTCTTTCTGCTCAAGCCAGAGATACTGAATTAAAAATACTCATTGTTTAAACCTTCTTCTTCTCCTCCTCCTTCTTCTCCTTCTTCTCCTTTTCTCCTTCTTCTCCTTCTCCTTCTCCTTCTCCTCCTCCTCCTCCTCCTCCTCCTTCTTCTTCTTCTTCTTGTTTTCATGTTTTTGAGACAGAGTCTTGCTCTGTAGCCTAAGATGGCCTTAAACTCAGAAATCCTCTTGCTTTGGCTTTTCAAGCAATAGGATTACAGTGAGTCACCATGCCAGGCTGAAAACCAAAGCTTCTGAGTTTGAGCCATTATTTTTTTTTTTTACTGATTGATTGATTAATTAATTAATTTTACATCCCTCCTCTCTGCCCAGTCCCTCCCTCTCCCATCCCTCTTCTGCTCCTAGCCCAATTCCACTCCTCCTCCATTTCTGCTTAGGAAAAGGCAGGTTTCCCATGAGTATCAACAAAAAAAGGACCATTATTCTTCAGCAGGAAAAAACAATTTTTATTATGATATTCTCATCACATATGAAGATTTAAGATTATTTTCTTGATTAAGGAAAAGTAAAAAAAAAAAAGAAAATGTTGGGGAGATCCAGACCTGCCAGGTGATTAAGGAAAAGTAAAAATATATTGTTGGAGAGATCCAGACCTGTGGGATGTTCAGTAAAGCTTAACAATAATGAAAAGCACTGACCATGAGAAAAGCTTAGAATGACTGTACTCTTACAGTAATTAACCTGGTACAGGTTAGCTAAAGTGTTCTGGTATTCCAGTGACCACCATGGGAACTGTGTGTGCCTGAAGAGTTGCCCTCTTTGTCCTCTGTGAGCTTGTACAGCCTATGTCATGTTCACTAAAATGAAGATAATTTTAGACATAAAGATAAATGGCTATATCAATAATTCAGTGATAATTTGGAAATTTTGGATTCTGAACCATTGTTCCTGCTGCCAGACTGGATCTCTGCTGTGTCTTGGACCCCATCTTTCAGGCTCCAGCATCTCCACCCCAGCTGCTCTTCCCCAGTCAACACCTCTCCCTCCCACCCCTTCTCCTCCAGCCACACCCACACCCAGCTCATCTCCACCTGAAGTCCTACTCAGAGCCAAGCAGGTAGCATGTATCTGGTCCCATCACTCAGGAGGCTGAGGTAAGGAGGATCATGAGCTCAGGATCATCCTGGCTGGCATAGGGGGAGTCTAAGATAACAAGAATAAGATTTTACATAGAGGTACCTCCTGGCTCTCTCCTCCCTGCTCTCCCTGTGGTGCCAGCTTGCAAAACCATACTTTGATGTCAGAACTAAGATACTGACATCATAAAGGTGTATGGAATATATGCAG
Source organism: Onychomys torridus (assembly GCF_903995425.1). Classification (NCBI taxonomy): domain Eukaryota; kingdom Metazoa; phylum Chordata; class Mammalia; order Rodentia; family Cricetidae; genus Onychomys; species Onychomys torridus. The sequence goes on along the minus strand of NC_050447.1, from coordinate 89,762,753 downwards.
ATCACCGAGGTCTGAGTGTGTGTGTGTGAGTGTGTGTGTGTGTGTGTGTGTGTGTGTGTGTGTGTGTGTGTGTGTGCCTGGACTTGCCTGTATGTGTATGTGTTTGGTTCTATATGATTTCACTACATTGTAGGTCCACTACCACCATAGCCAGACTCAGAAGCAATCCCTGGCTTTTCAACAGTACAGCTACCTCCCTCTACCACCCTAGCCTTTCCTTATCCCTGGTAACCTCTACTCTGGTTTTCATTTCTGTAATTTTATCATTTCAAAGATGTCACGTAAATGGGAAATTACAGTGTGCAGTTTCAGGGACAGGCATTTGTCATTCTGCATACTCCCCAGAGCATCATCCTACCTGTCTGCATCAATTATCCGCTTTCACTACTGCCTACTCATCTTTTTAAAGTCCTCTGTGACACCTGTTCAGATGCCCCCACCTGCAATGAATCCCCTGTTCTGTGCTCACCTATGAATCTTTAACAACTCTCTGCTTGGTGAATAGATGGGCTTTGCATACATTACTTCATCTAATCTCATGTAAATGTCTCTTTCTTGTCTTTGCACATTCTGATTAAAGAGACAGGTGTGCCTTGCCTTGTTTCTGAAACCTCAAGTTCATTGACTCTCACCTAGTATGCCCCAGTAGCTGATGGAGGGATGAGACCTTTCAAACACATTTTGTGAAGAAAGTCATCTCCTGGGGATGGCTATGCCAACTGGATGATGCAAAGCTCTAAATTATCAAGGGACAGGAGATTCTGACTCTCCTGGAGAACCAGAAGATTGAACGTGTGTGTGTGTGTGGGGGGGGTGTACATGCTCCTATGTGTGCATGCATTGAGTGGGTGCACATCTGTGCATGTGTGGAAGTGTCTTCTTCACATCTAGCTTATTATTTTAGACAGGGTCTTTCACTGAACCTGGAGCTCACAGATGTGACGACACTGGATAGATCACACTCCATAGGAGAGCAGGCATACACCAACATTTTATGTGGATGCTAGAGCCCCAGGATACTTTTTAAAGTAAGGACATCACAGTAGGCTGATGTAAAGGCCTCGTTTGGGGATAATAATTAAGGTATTACAAGAATCAATGGTTAACATGATAAAAACCAAAATGTTAAAAATATGCCTTAGATTTTCATGGAAAAGAATGAATTGAACTGGGGTTTGGATCAGGAAAGGATCTCCTGTACAGATACTATGCCTTCTTAGTGTGACTCTGGAAGACTCTATGCTGCCTGGGAATGTACTAGAAATAAGATAAATACTGCATGGATATTGCATGGACACACACACACACACACACACACACACACACACACCTCTGAAGGTGAGCATGGGATGACACTTTTAGAGTCGCATCTATGCCCATCAAGATACTTTCAAGAGAGAGAAACCAGACTAAGCATGGTAGCATGTGTTGGTTAAATCGGCGCTGCTGATGGCTGGCCACCACCCACGGCAGCCATGCTGGTGGAGGAGCATGCTGGCGGAAGAATCCCGAGCCATGGTTAACTTTCTAGAGCTTTATTGGGGGAAGAAGGGGGGAGAGAGAGAGAAGGAGAGACAGAGACAGAGAGAGAGACAGAGAGAAACAGAGAGAGGGGAAGAGAGACAGAGAGAGAGAGAGACTGCATGCACAGATGGTGGAAAGAGAGAAGGGAAGGGGGAGGGGCACAGAGGGCCCGCCCGCTTTTTTTTAGGCAGGCCCTCGTCCCAGAATAATGACATAATTAAGGACAAAACCCTTACAGCATGTACCCATAATCATAGCACTGGGACAGCTATGGCAGGAGGGACAAGTTCAAGGCCACTCTGGGCTACACAATAACATTCTATCTCAAAACAACAATAACAATAAAGCCATGCATGAGAATGTGTCCTTACCTAATGTTGGGGAGATAGGGACAGTCAGACCCCTGGGATTGCTCCCCCGCCATGTAAACTAATTGGCATGTTGAAGGCCTGAAAGAAACCCTTCCTCAAAAGATAAATAGGTAAAGGTGCCCTGGAGTCCACAAATTACAAACTGACAGTGCCATGCTGGTGTTATGCTAGGTAAGTATAGACCAGAAAAGAATGCAGACTTTATGAATACCCCAGCACCTAGTCACTGGGTTCCTGCTAAGTGCTGAGACAATGTCACTTGGAGACTTCCCTTCGTGCCACATAATCCTGAAGTCACTGTGTAGTGAGACAGAGAAGAACCTTGACTGTCACCATGTGCAAGAGTATGTACTAGATGGGCCTGGAACAATCTAGAAAAAAAATCTCACAAATGAAAATATTCTATACAGGTTCATGTTTGTGAAGTCAAAGGAAAAAAAAAAAAGAAGAAGGTATTGTATGGTGTTAGAAGCAGGACATTGGGCTGGAGAGATGGCTCAGCCGTTAGAGGCTAGGCTCACAACCAAAAATATAAGAAGCAGGACATTGGTTAACTGGAAAGTGGGGTGAAGGCGGCCCCTTTTAGGGACTGGCCATGTCCTGCACTTGTCATTGTTTTGGTCTGCATATTGTGTTGGAATTGACAGTTTACTGACTTACATTGGAACTTTCTTCTTAAGAAATATTTAAGATTCCTGAGGTGGTGAGTTCTTTCAGCAGGTAACGGCCCCTGCAGCCAAGTCTGAAGACTCAGGTTCCGTTCCCGAGACCCACATGGTGGAAAGAGAGTACCGTCTCCTGCAAATTGTCCTCCGATGCCTGTGCACACATTGTGCCAAATGTGCATCGACACTCCCACACACCCACATGCACACTAACCAACTAAATAAAAATATAGTATTTTTAAGTGCCTCAATTTTTAGAGTAGGGGAAACAACTGGATATTTGCATGTTTCTGGCTCTCTGCCTTAAAAGGAACTTGACCTTGAAGGGACAAGACAGAGACCATGGAAAGGGTGTAGCAGCTCCCCTGATACATGAGTCACTCCTCTCCTAAAGCTCCAACTTGTCTGGCAACAGTTGTCCTCTTACCTTACACCTTCACAGAATGCCTGTGTTTAGTGCAAGGTCAAAGGTTAACCAGAAGGTTGCAGACATGGCTCAGATGGCAGAGGGCTTGCCTGTGAGGAGCCATGGGTTTGATCTCCAGCACTGTATGAACTAAGAGTGATGATACTTGCCTGTGATCAGAGCTCTGGGGAGGTGAAGACAGGAGGACCAGGAGTTCAAGGTCATCTTCCACTATTATGCAGGGCTTGAGGCCAGCTTGGGCTACATGAAACCCTTTCTCTCAAAATCAAAACCAACCAAACACACACACACACACACACACACACACACACTCCACAATAGTAGATCAGATAGGCAAGGAGGATTAAAGCTAAGGTCAATGGCAAGCTGAAGTAAAGTGAAGGTTAAGGGCAAGGTGGTTGAAGGTCCTGCATGAGATGACCCAATGCCTGGGTCTAAGCCCCCAGGGGTAGAAAAATAAAAGAACTGAACATCCTTCAGCAACAGTGTTAGGGGGCAACTCATACACCACCCAGAACTGAACAAATTCAGTAGTCTGTTCACCCAGTATCATCTTTGTCTTGACTGGGGCAACGAGACTGGAGGGGCTGTCCTTGAATAGACCCCAAAACTAGAAAGCTATTTGCAGGCTCTGTATTCTCAGAAGGCAGGCATTTAGCAGGCAGCCTAAGTTAGGCTAGATCACTGGCCCCTTTTTATAAAGATCTGTTGGCGCTCAGCAAATCAGTGATAATAATACGGTTCCCTGGTGCAAACATAGTCTCTGTGTATTCTAGACTATGTATAAACTGGAGGGGTGGGGTGGAGGACAGCCTGCGTCTTCCTTTTCCCCAGAAGCAGCCGAGATGGAGACCTCACAGATCTGCCTTAAACACAGAGAGCAGGAAGAAGCAGAGAAGACTCAGTGGGGTGTGAACTCGCCTCTTCTAGCAAGGCGGGGTCATCTCCCCCTCCCTTTTCCATTCCTTCCCTCTCCCCTCTTGTCCCTCACCCCTTCCTCTTCTCTTCACCTCCTTCTCTTTTCTCCTTGTTTCTCTCTTCTTCTTCCTCACTCTCTCTCTTCTCCACATCCCCTTTCTGTCTGCCTCTCTCCCTCCTCAAACTATTTGCTTGTTAAAATGAATTGATACTCAATAAAAGAAATTTAAATGAGGCACACAAACAGAATAAAAATACTACCTCTTTCCACAGAGGCAGATATTATTTTTACACTATTCCTTTTTCAAAAGCTTCTTATAATATGTCTTGTCTTAAAATTGCCTTCTTCAGTGGGGGAAAAAAAATGCTTTCAACCCTCTCTCCTCTTATATATCCTTACCTGAAACACAGAGAGACAGAGACAGAGAAGTGTTCTGCTTTACCTCTCAAAACATGTAAACACCTGTGCAGTCCAGCCTCCAGTTGACCCAGGAGGTTCTGGAAGGGAAGTCCATCTCTCAAGACTGTGGGCAACTCCTCAGCAGCATGTAACTTATGCTTGCTTCACAAAAAGCCCTGGTACCAACCCATGGAACAGAAAGTCTCCATGCCACACAGAGGGCCTGTTTATCTTGACCCGGTGCAAGCGAAACCATCCTCTTGTGCTGTCCCTTGCTCACCCAACCAGCCCTGCATGGCCCCTCAGTCCTGCAGCCACTTATAAAATAATCACTCAGAGGCTTAATATTATTTATAAACCATATGACCTATGGCAGGCTTCTTGCTAGTTAGCGCTTTTATCTTAAATTAGCCCATTTCTATTAATTTATGTTTTGCCATGTGGCCATGGCATTACCAGTCTGCTGGCATCTTACTGCTCCTTGGGCAGCAGCTAGGTGTCTCTCCCTACTCTCCTTTCTTCTTTCTGTATCTTTGCTTAGATTTCCTTGCTACCTCTAAGCTGCCTTGCCATAGGCCAAAACAGCTTTATTTATTAGCCAATGGGAGCAACACATATTCACAGCATACAGAAAGACACCTCACAGCACTCATACTTGACAATTAAAAGGAACTATATTTACTCCAAGGGGACAAATATCTGCCTTTAAACGCTGCTCAAACATCAGGCAGAATATCTATACTTCCAGAAGCAGGACATGGACCCATGTAAACACAGTCTATCAAAGCAGCCATCGGCTTGCCCATTGGAGTAACGGTTGCAAAGTCACCGACACTGTGGCATTCTCTTATAAAATTTCTGGAGTTTGGAGAAAACAACAAGTCCTCCCAACCTGTAGAGAAAAAAAGCATGATTTGCAAGGAAATGACAGTCAACTGTTGTCATGTATTTGTTAGCTGTGCAACAAGAATATGAACATCCTTTATAACCTACACAAGTGTGGGAAGAGTCACACAGGGATTTCACATCAAAAATAAAGGGCACAAATCCCATGATCCTCATGGGACAGCATGAGAACACTGCTTCCATGAGCCTTCCCAAAGAAGCTTCCAGAAAATCAGCTTCAGGAGTCACCAAACATTAAGGTGACTCTGCTGTTGAGCCACCCAGGTCACGCTCAGTGACTCAAAGGGAAGAGTTTGGAATTCTTTGCCCTAACAACACTGATACAGTCCAACTGTCTCACCACAGTCAGAGTTGCTATCATCAAGACAGCAAAACCAACAGATGCTGGTCAAGACGCACTGAAGAGGACCCCCATACCTGCTTGGGGGGGTGGTGTAAACTAATCCAGACACCAAGAAAAGCTCTAAAATCTTTGAAAACACAACTACAAGATCCAGCCACGTCACTCCTTGGGCTATACCCACAGGAATCCAAGTCAGCAGGCAGACCACAGAGATCTCTGCATACCCACGTTCCTTACAGTACTATTTACAATAACCAAGTCATGGAATCAGGCTAGAGAGCATCCATGGTTAAAGTGATAAAGTATGTGGTGCATGTACATAATGGAATACTATTCAATCATAAAGAACACAATTGTGTTTCCAGGGAAATCAATGGAACAGGAGGCTATCCTGTTAAATAAGCATATGGGATTTGATGGGGTGATAAAGGACATCAGAAGGGACTCTTAGGGCTGGGGATAGGGAGGGTCTAGGAAAGGATAATGGGTGAACATGATCAAGGTGATTACAGTTAGGAGAACACAGTGTGGTACTTGAATATTTCCTTCTCTCAGAGTCCTAGTGGCCAGGAGTAAATAACGTGAGAAATCCACTAGAGGGCGAAATAAGCAAGTGTCTGCTGCACACAGGGCTCAAGTTTTACACTGCTCTCACTGTATGATAAAGGGTCCTCTTGGAACGGGTTTCTTCTCTAAACTTCCTGTCCTTCTAAGTAAAAACTGACATTCAACAGTGTGTTGTGGTGCATGCCTAAATTCCCAGCCCAGCACTTCTGTGGAGGCTGAGATGGGATAATGAGTTCAAGGCCAGTCTGAACTACAGTGAGGACTCCAAACAAAACAAACACTGTCTGCTTCTGTGTTATATCTGGAATAAGTGTCCTTGGCACTGTCTGGATGGCCCAGTGAGTGAAGGGACTTGCTGCCAAGCCTGACAACTTGAGTTCCATCCTTGGTATCCACATGGAAAGAGAGAGCTGGCTCCTGAAAGATGTCCTCTAACTGCCACACATGCCTCCAATGCACACACATGTAAATAAGTAAGTGTAGTTTAAAAAAAAAAAGTTAGGTTTATAAAGCATCACTCTTTGCTCTTCTCATGGCTGAGGACATGGGGTGCCTAAGGCACACTGATGCTCCATAAGATGGCCCTAAATCCTCACTCCAGGTGCTTAAGATGAAGCTGCCTGAACAGCAACAGGGGAGCAAGGCCTCTGCCAGATGATCACAGAGCTAGCCTGACAAGAATAACATGGAACCAAACTGGGAAGGAGAAAGACATAGTTTCTAAGTGACAGTCCAGCCAGTCACACCCAAAAGTCTATGAAAAAGTACAGTGCAACATAAAGGTGTGGCAGGAACCAAGGTGTGCAGGACTGGTTTGCTATGTTAGCAAGTTCATTCACATGTTAACACATCCACATGTTCTCCTGGTTACCTCAGAAGAGGCTGGGGAGCCACTGGAGTAGCTGGGGAGCACTGATGTGCTCAAGGCCCTGGATCACTACAAGATCAAGTTTACTGAAGAGCTGGAGATATGTCTCTGAGATAGAGCGTCTGCTTCTCTGGAACAATAACCTGGCCCTATATCTGCACCACCAAAAATAAATAAATACATAGCACACTTTCAACCTGGCATGGTGGGATATACCTGTAATCCAGCACTCAGAGACTGAGACAGGGAGGGCCTAAATTCAAAGCCAGATTAGAGTACACAGCCAGACCCTATACCAACAACAGAAAGGAAGAGCAGACACACACCCAGTAGATACATGACCTTGCCATTAATCCCATTGAGTGAGGCCCTTAAGCTCTCCAGAGCCTTGTGCTATATCCATACTGTCCTGGAACCTTTGGAAGGTGGTGCCTAGCTTCAGGAAGTGAATCTCTGTGGGGAGGAGCCTTGAGGTTTATAGCCCCCACTTCCTGTCCCCTCCCTGCTTCCCAGTCCACTGAGATGTGAGCAAGCTGCTACTCTATGCTGCTGCCACAGACCCACCCAGCTTTCTCCTAAGGGATCCCTCAGCTGTCTCATTCTCTAGCAATCTTTTTGTTCCTTCTCTGCTCAGTGCCCTGGAGGGGGCAGGGTGGGGGTGGGGGTAACTGAGATGCTCAGCCAGCTTTCTCCTCTCCATTCCAAGAACACAAGCAACAATCTGCTTCATAAAATTGTGCCCTAGTGTAAGAGCGGCTATAGAGGGATCTGCACACCACAGACATTTATAGGAGTCTTTCCTGTCCTGTCCCCTCCCCTAGCTCTAAATAGCAGCTGAGAACTGCTTCTCCTTGTAGCATTTCTGAGCCTAGTAACCACAGTGGTGGCCTCACGGCCCACGGATCGTAAGTGATACTAAAATGCACATGTCAAGGCTTCTTGGTTGCTGGTGAACAGCTGGCAGGATGAACAATGAATCCTCTCATTTGAATAAGCATTGGATGGGGGATTTCTCAGTGTGCTCTATAGAAACATCACAAGAGTGTGACTGATGCTTTTCTCAAGGGCAGCTGTGTTTAGCCATCCTGGAGAAACTAAGAAAAAAATATCTTCCTGGCTCTCTGCAAGTAAGTGCTGTGCTGTGCTGTGGGGGGGGGGGGGGGGGGGGGGCAGCTATTCTGTTTTGCAATTATAAAGTAAATAAAAAGTAGTGATGTCTTTCTGAAAAGAATCCCTGATAAATAAAAACCAATGATGGAAAGTTCCACACTCACCATGTCACCTGCAAACACACAAACGTCCAAGCAGCTGACCTAGTGCAGTGAGCATGATAGTGGTGATGCCAGAGCCTGGAGCTGGGACTTCTTCCATCACACACTGTGAATTTGATTTTTGTGGTCATCTTATCTCTTGTTCTGATTCTGATGTTTTCTTCTAATCAGCTGTTATGGTTTAGACATAAATAGTCCCTCTAGGTTCATGTATTTGAATGCTTAGTCCCCAGATGGTGCTGTCCCTGTGGAAAGTTGTAGAACATTTAAGACAAGAGGTTCAGGGGGAAGAAGCGGACCCCTAGGGCTGAGAGATAGCTCCATCAGTAAAGTGCTTACCTTGCAAGAATGAGGACCCAATCCCCATAGACCATGTTAAAAAAATGTGTGTGTATGTGAGTTTGTGTGTGTGTGTGTGTGTGTATAAACATATACACATATACACACATATAAATATAGAAACAGGCCAGTGGTGGCTCAAACCTTTAATCCCAGCACTCAGGAGACAGGCTAGCAGATCTCTGAGATCAAAGCCAGCCCGGTCTACACAGTGAGTTCCAGGACAGTCAGGGTTACTCAGAGAAATGCTGTATTGAACCTCGCCTCCCCCGACCATGCACAGCATGGTACTGGGCATGTATTGTAATCCCAGCCTTGTGAATGCAGAGACAGATGGATTCCTGCAAGGAGGTGTGTCACTGGCCAGCCATACTAGCCTACTGGGTGAGTCTCAGAACCAGTGAGAGACCCTGCCTCAAAGAAACAAGGTAGATAGGGCCTGAAAAGTGACAGCAGAGGCTGTCCTCTGACCTCTACATGCATGCATGCACATATGCACATGCACTCGAACACCCATATGCACTCACACAGACACTCACATGCACCCACACACAAAACAATTACAAAATTATCACCTTTGTAGTAGCCAGGGAAGCCACTCCAAGTCCTACCCTAGCAAGGAGAAAGAAGGTTTACTATGGAAAGGTCACTTGTATGCAAAATTACTGTCATTTCATACCCACCACAGCCTGGAGAAGTCACACAGACTCTATCACACCAATGATGAACCTGGGACACACCTGATCTGCCTAAGTGGCTGTCCTGCCTCCTAGCCCCAGTCTGTCCCTTCCTCCACATGGTGACAGATCTTTCTGGAAGGAGCCAGATGTCAGCATTTGTTGCTTTGTGAACCACTTGGTCCCCATTCTCACTCCTTAGCTTCACAGTGTTATCATAACACAAAAGCAGCCCCTGAAGATCAACTGAGCAAACAGCCACACCTGGGCACAGAGAAAACTATGCCCATTGGAGCCCATGGAGGCTAGACTCAGTCCAGGTCAGTGTGGGCCAGCCCTTTCTCTGGTCTTTGCTTCTTAGAGGTCAAGAGCCTCTGAAATGGCCTGCTATGCTCCACTGCAGCAGTATGCAGCCACAGTGCCAGGATGCTTCCTGGATTCAGGATCAGAGTTTGACCTTCAGACAACCTCAAAAGATCTATGATGGCCTGGGATGCTCCCGCAAGGGTCCCTGTGCCTAGAGGCTTCTAGGTCCCTGATGAACAGTTATGTCACCCACCAGCATCCTTCAGCTTCAGTCACCTCTTGACCTCAGAGCTGTTCTTCTGCATCTGTAATGATGGGGAGGAGGGGAGGTGCGGAGCTGTGCTCAGATCACCCGCCAAATGACCTTGCCATTCTGGCCCCACACAGCAGCAAGCCTCTCTAAGGAGCCATCCCAAGCTTGGCAGGACAAGATAGCTTGCCAGAGGGTCACCGTTATTTACAGCAATGGCTCTTGGCATGAAGAGCTCAGTGTTTATGACTCTGATGCTGTCCTTCTGCCAGGAAGCCCAAGGCTGTGTTCACCATGCCCTACTGTCCCAGTGGCAGGAGGGCCTCCAGCTAGACAGGGAGGAGGCATTTGGGTCTCAGGACCTAATCATGAATCGTGAAGTCACCCACAGGGTCTCTCTGTAGCTGGAGAAAATGATAACTGAGAACGACTGACTGCCTGCTGCAGTGACTGAGGGAATCACCCTCCTTCTCCCCTAAGCCAAAGAGCTTGTCATATAAAAGAGAAGTATGTCCTCCCACCTCCCTTGTGGCTCAGGAGGATGGGCTCATGAACAGCACATGTGGTATCTGATACCTTGAACACATGGGATTGTTCTGTGAAGACATAGGGTCGTGCATGGAATCTGTCCATGGACTTTTTAGGAACCAGTCCAAGGAAAGAAGAGACAGGACTGGAGACTGTAGACTGCCAACAGCATGAGCTGTTGTCTCTTCCATAGACCTGGCACCAAAGACCTTAGACTGTGCACCTCATCTCTGGGCTCCAGATCGGAGGATCTGGCAGCAGCCTGGCTGGAACGGGAAAGATGTCTGTTCCAGATTGTCCTCCCCAGCTACAGCTCATGTAGACCAAGAAAGACAGATTCCTGGGTGGGTGGCCTCCTCCAGCAAGTATGGCTGAGCCAGGCAGCTCCTAACCATGTCTGTAGCTTGTGAGTACACTAGTCAGGGTTCCCCAGAGAGACATGCCCAATAGGCTGTGGTAAGTAATGCCTGATGAGAAATTGGCTTACATGATGATGAAGGCCAAGAGGTCCACAGCTCTGCTGTCTGTTAGCAGGAGAACCAGGAAATCCAGCTGTGTAATTCCTCCTAGTCCAAGTCCAAAGACACCAGAACCAGGAGAAGACAGGTGTCTCAACCTAGGGAGAGTAACTTCCCCATCCTATACCCGTTCTGTCCAGGGTCCTTCAAAGACTGGATGTTTGCCACCCACACTGGACTGTACTCAGTCCACTCATTTAAATGCTGATTTCTCCAGAAACACCCTCACAGACACACTGGAAAACAAGGTGTCACCAACAATCTGGTTGTCCCTGAGCTGGGGTAAACTCATGCAAATGAACCACCACAGTGTGGGAGCTACAGTGGCTTAGTCAGAAATGTGTGTCCTCATTCCAGGGATTCCTTCTGGGCTGGGACAGAAAGGTGACTGAGAGCCCTAACTGCTTGCTGTACACAGTGATCTGACTGTGGTCCTGGCTTCTGCACCACAGTCCCGGGCTCTCATATTCTGTTTGTATCACAGTGGGAAGGTAGAAGGACACTGCTCTCTGCCTAGGAACTTTTCTGAGTCTTTGCCTGTGGCTTCCCTGGACTAACATTCTGGTGAGAAGTGCTTTCCCAGTCATGGAGCATCCTGAACCACACGACCCACAGCCTTGCTACAGGAGGCAGCCAAGGGCCTATCCCATAGGGAGCTGAGAATAAGTAGCTGCTAAATTTGACTTAGCCAGTGGATGGATAAAAAGAAGGGGAAGTATGTTGTCCCAAGCTGGACACATAGATCTCCTCCAACCTCACTCTCCAAGCTTCCTAGAATGTGACAGATGGAAAGAAAGACCTGGAAGGGCAATCATCCAGGGAAGCACTTGTGCTAGGCACATTCTGGGCGCTTTATGTGAGTTACTGTTCATGTAATCCTTGTTGGAGCCCTAGGAGGCAAACAAATGACTGTCCCCATCACAGAGGGACCACTGAGGATCTGAGAGGCTCAGTCACCCGCTAATAGGGCAAGGAACTTGACCTTGAGCTTGATAGAGCTGGTGCCCAAAGTGAAGTTGCTCTACAGCAAGTAGATATCACAGAGGAGAGAGTCCCTGACCACAATACATGCTTTGGCCATGTGTTCTCAGGGGCTGCTTGGTGGCCATGGCCATGTTACCTGCTAACAGATGCAGCCTGAAGGATATCACTCACATTCCAATCCAAAGCAACCTCCCAGGACTTACCACTTCTGGACACTGAAATTCTCTCTCTCTCTCTCTCTCTCTCTCTCTCTCTCTCTCTCTCTCTCTCTCCCTCTCTCTCTCCCTCTCCCTCTCCCTCTCCCTCTCCCTCTCCTCTCCCACCCCCGCCGTGTGTGTGTGTGTGTGTGTGTGTGTGTGTGTGTGTGTGTGTGTGTGTCCCCTCATCTTGCCCTCCACTGCCAACTCCGAGCATATCCTAGCTTCTAAGTTTCCCCAAAATTCAAATTCATAGGTGTAAGATCTGTAGCCGCCTGCGATGGCTAACAATGACGATTAACCTCAAAGAGTCTAGGATCACCTGAGACAGACTTCTGGGTATGTCTGTGGAGGTCTCTAGATTAGGTTAACTGAGATGGGAAGAGCAACCTGAATGTGGTGGGAAATGCCACTCTGTGGCCTGTGGTCCCAGACTGAATAAAGAGAAGAAAGCGAACTGAGTACCAGCATTCATCCCTTGGCTTCCTGACTGTGGATGCCATGTGCCTCGGATCCTGTCACCAAGCCTTCCTGCCACAACAAACTGACCCCTCAAACTGTGAGCCAAAATGAGCCCTTTTCGCCCCAAGTTGATTTTGTTGGGTGTTGTTCACAGCAACAAGAGGGGTAACTAATACACTGCCTGGGGTCCCGGGCTGAAAACACTTTGGTCTGGAAACAGCAGAAGAGGGGACCAGACTGCGTACCCCAACCTTTGGGGATCATCTTAGACAACCAACACATGCAGCCCAGTAAGGCATTTTCTTTCCTCCTGAGTCACCCTGACACAGGCCTGCTGTGGGGGCAGTCAGTCTCTCAGGACCTTGGCAAGCCAAGAGGCCTTGCTGAAGGAAGCCAAGAGTACAATTAAGAAATTTCATTTGCAAACTCACAGTTAGCTCACTTAGAAAATTCTACACATCCTATAACAAGCAGACCTGAAACTGGGCTCTCGGACCCCCCCTTTCTCTCTGGTCACCCCTCCCCCAGCCAAGGGTCTCAAGAACATGGTCTTCTGGCAGAAGCACCTGAGATGTATCTGGAAGGTGTATTTTCAGGCCATGCTGCATTGGAGGTAGCAGTGTGAACTAGATCAGCCCTTCAGAGGATTCTGCTGCTGGCAATCCAAAGGACATTCTGGAGGCAATGAGGCTCCAGCCCGGGTTTAGTTCCTCTAGAGGCAGACTAGACCTGGGAGGTTTTCTCAGCTGCCTTGGGGATTCAAGAAGGAAGCTGCTTTTGAGAATTATATGGGACTGAACAGTGAAGACAAGATGTACATTGAGAGATGTTGATCTGAGAGGAGGCTATGCCTCTGCAGAGGGTGTGTGTGTGTGTGTGTGTGTGTGTGTGTGTGTGTGTGTGTGTGTGTGTGTATGAGAGAGATCTGTGTTTTGCAAATGTGACCTTGGTAAATGACAATGTCTATGGCAATGTTTAGGTTAGACATGCGTGGGTGAGGATTGCAACTCCTGCTTTGTCCTAAAATGCTGAAGGACACAATGCTTTGCAGCCACCAAGGTCTCAGGGGCCTCTAGCACCAGCATTTAGCAATCTGTACTTTTAAACTCACAATCCAGTGTCTCATGAGATTGGCTAACCTCCCAACACCAAGTCAAAGGGAAATCAGTAAGCCTGAGTTTTAGGATCTGTGAAAGTTGAGACTCAACCCCATCCACTGCTCCTCTCAGGTGATGGCATGTGTAAATGTCACCTGGAGAGCCCACCGTGAGTGGATATTTCTGGGCTGCACCTTCAGGGATGCTGGCTGGCAGCAGGGCTAGCCCGGGAAGCTGAGCTTTGATTATACTTTGATTTTTTTTTTCAGACAGTGTGAAGTAAGTAGCTGGTGCATCAAACTCACCCTGAGAAAGTAAAGCCCTGATGTCAAAGTGCCTATCTGCACTGAGACCTAACCCACTTTTATTCACAGAATGCACTGCGTAGACACCTCTGTTTCCTAAGGTGGCAGGGACCAGACACCTCATTGCTTGAAACAGTATAAACTGGGGCTGTTGAGCTGGTTCAGCAGGTAAAGGCATTTGCTGCCAGGTCTGACAAGCTGAATTCAGTCCTGGAACCCACATGGTGTCATTAAAGAATCAACTCCCACAAGTTGTCCTCTGACCTCCACAGCGGCCCCCATGGCACAAGGTATAACAAGGTGGTGGCTGTTACTGAAGTCTCTCGGGGAGGGCAGTCTTGCTCCTTACAGCTTCTTGTGGCTCCTAGGTTTCCTTGGCATGAGGCAGCATGAAACCCAGGAAGATGGCAGCTGAGTAAAAACCTCACCTGCTTCTGCCTGGGCCAAGCTTTCATCCAACAGATGAATGAATGAAAGAATACAGACTGGCTCTGAAGAGGCTCACACGGTTCTCTTCTTGTAAATCCTACAGTGGTTAACATCGTGAGCATCAGGCTCCTGCTGCCTATATCTGCTGTGTTCCTGAATTAATAATAATAATAATAATAATAATAATAATAATAATAATTTGTATTATTATTATCATTATTATTTGCAAGCTTCCCAGCAGTAGTCAGTATGGACCACAGCAGAGGTCCAAGTCCTTCCCTAGGGACTTGGTTCGCAGGGAGATTGGAGGACAGTGTGTACTGCCCTTCCTTGCCAAGCCTTGACATCACTCAGGGGTGTCCCAGCAGATCTGGGCAGGGTCTATGTAGACAGGCCAGCTTCTCTTCTGTCTTACTCAGTGTCTTAGTCATCAAGACAACAGATCTTTACTGAATAACAACTCTGTGTAGATAATGGTCCAAGTGTGTGCCCCCTGGTCTGTTTGAGCTGCCTTGTGAAAACCTCTCTCTGAAAGGCCTTGCAACTGTGCAAACTCATTAGAAAACAGATATTAGGGCCGCATAAATAAGGCAGTGGGCCTCCTGCATCAGAACCAGCTAGAAGGCTCATGGCCACACAGACTGCTGCATGTTCATCTCACCCAGAGGACCTCTCTGATTCTGGATGCCAGGTGGGTCCTGGGCTTCTGCCAAATTCTTACTATCTGGAGCCACGTGGAGGAGCGCTGCTGTCCACCAGTGTTCTCCAGCTCTCTCTAACTACGTGAAGGAGTGCTGCTGTCCACCAGTGTTCTTCTGCTCTCTCTAACACTGGGAATTACCTGGATAACAAAGGCCCTGCTTCCCAACAAGTCAAACATTCACCAAAGGAGCCTTAGGCATTTAACAGGCACCCCAGACAGGTGATTCTGTGATAATCACAGTCAGTGACGTAGGACCTGACTCTCCAAAGGGGAGCAGGGAGACTCTGCCACTCCCAGGGAACATTTGACAATATTTAAGGACAATTTTGATTGTCACAACTTAGCAGAGAATGTGACTGGAGGCCATTATATGTGTGTATATGTTTGTATTGATGAATATATATGCATATGTATGCATGCATATGTGTATATGTGTGTGAATGTGTACACATTTTATATGTGTTTATGCATGTGTGTATGTAAGTGTGTGTCTGTGTGTGTGTGTGTGTGTGTATGTGTGTTAGCACATGGAGGGAACACCCCTATAAAGCAGAACTCCATGAGAGCAGAGCTCTGGCTTGTGTCTCTCCTGCCTGGCACACTAGCAATGCTGCCAGGGAGTGAGGGAAGAGGGCCAAGACTCACATCCCACCAAGAGTCCATGCCTGATGGGTGGGTCCATGTGTCCATCCTCATGAAGCCCACATTTCTATAAGCCCCATTTCTTCTGTGACTGGAGTGGAGCTGTTACCATAGTTACCCTGTCCTGTAAACTTCCTCGTCTGAACTCTTCTCGCTTCATACACCATTGTATCCCAGTCTCCAGCTAATCAAGGACACACTAGCAGAACCCACTCCAGGAACATCCTCTTCATTTGATCAAAGATGAAATCTTTATTCCCTCTCTCTCTCTCTCTCTCTCTCTCTCTCTCTCTCTCTCTCTCTCTCTCTCTCTCCCCACTCCATGACCAGAAGGGGAACAATTTATTTTCATCATTTTTTCCTGCAATGCTTCCTCTTAGGCACAGCAGGGAAGCAAAACCATCTCTTCATCTTTTGGGTGGGAAAAGAGACCCGAGAAGAAGGATTATCCTCAGGGCAGGTTTTGGGATGGTGGCTTGAGCTTTGGATCATCTGAGCTTTCATTAAAGCTATATGTATTGGTGGGGTGAGGGATGGGGCAGCATGCAGTGAGGGATTCATTTCCAAGCCTGGCCTTAGCAGCCTAAAGTTGCTGACATTTGCAGGGGTCAACTGGAATCTACAAACCAGAGGGAGAAGGTCCAGGTTCCAGGGGCAGCCATGGCCTCTTCCTAACACAGAGGTCCTCTCCCCACCCCATAGGCTGCTTGGAAACCTGTAGGTCACACTAAGATGGCTGTTCTATCTTTACAGTGCAGAGAAAGCCTGAACATGTCTGCCTCAGTGTTTCCTAAGGTGCTTATAGCATTTGGGGGTTGGATTAGTTGTGGGGCTCAGAGGTGGTAGGTTTTAATTGTCAAGTTTGTCATAAAGTAAACATCACATGAGCATGGCTTTATGGGACTGTGTGGATTAATGCTGAAAGGTGATTGATACGGGAAGACCTCACACTGTTGGCAGTATCATGCCCTAGGCAGGACATTCTAAACTGTATGAGTGGAGAAAGTAAGGCCCCTGCCTAGGCCCCTCTGGAGTTGCACAGGAGTGTGAATCAGCTGAATACATGTAGCTCTCACCTCTCATCAAAGAAACTTCTTAAGAGATGACAACTGGTCCAATTGCAGTAACTATGGGGGTGCCCAGCCCCAGTTGGTGCACTTATAATGCAACCCCTACACCTAAGGTTTAAGGGACATCATGGAAGATTTTAAGAGGCAGAGAACCAGGATGTCTCCTGCTCAACAGTGCTAGACAGGGAAGCTGCACCCATGAGATCTCTACAATATGGCTGCCAAAACAAGACCTGCATGATAACAATCCAGTCATACACCAATGTGGATAGGGGAAGCTTCGCAAGGCCAACAGAGCTATATGCAGTCGATATCTACATAGCTATGGCATTTGTTGTCAGTAGCTGGCATACTCCTTTGCTGCTGTTGTTTAAATTCCCACTTTTCTTTACTTCCCACAAAAATAGAGATCTTATTTGGTCTTACAGTACAACACTCCGTTCCCCATAGAGGTTTGACTGTGATGTTAGTGTTAATTATTAACTTGACAGAATCACCTAGGAGATGGGCCTCTGTGCACATCTGTGGGAGTTATCTTGATTGTGTGCATTGACTGAGGTAGGAAGACCTGCCTACTGTGGGCAGCACCATTCCCTGGCTGGGATCCTAGACTGGATAAATGGAAAAGGGGGGCTGACCTGAGCTTGCGTTCATCCCTCTCTGCTTCCTGACTATGTATGTGATGCTACTTCAAACTCCTTCCGCTTAGACTCCCCTCCATGATGGACTGTGTGCCCTTCAGCTGTGAGGCGGGACAAACCCCTTCCCCCTTAAGTCGCTTTTGTCAGAGTATTTTGTCACAGTAATAGCAAAAGTAACTAAGACATTGATGTTTTAAGTTTTCAGAATATTTCACATGTGTCCAGGCTAGTTTTATGTTAACTTGACACACTCTGAAGTCATCTGTGAGAGACCTCAACGGAGAAAATCCCTCCATAACACTGGACCATAAGCAGGCCTGTGAGATGTTCTATTAATTAGTGATTGATGGGGAAGCACCCAGGGGCTGTGGTCCTAGGTTTTATTTATTTTTTTTAATTAAGCAGGATGAGCTGGAATAGTTGTGCATACCTTTTAATGCTGGCACTTGGGAGGCAGAGGCAGGCAGAGCTCTATGAGTTTGAGGTCAGCCTGGTGTACAGAGTGAAGTACAGGTCACTTGGGGATGTGTGTAGAGATCCTATCTCCAGAAAAGAAAACAAAAAGGCAAAAAGGCAAGCTACACAAACATGAGGAGCAAGCCAGGAAGCAGCACTCTCCATGCCTCCGCATCAGCTCCTGTCTCCAGGTTCCTGCCTGCTTGAGTTCCTGCCTTGGCTTCCCTCAGTGGACTGTGATTCAGGATACATCAGTCAAGTGAACTCTTTCCTCACCAAGTTGCTTTTTCTTGTGATGTTTCATCACAGCCATAGTAACCTCAACTAAGACAACATGGTTTATGAATTCTATAAAATATAGAATCTTCTAAAATAGAGTGTATCCTGAGTACACACACATTCTAAGACAAAATGTCAAGGGTGTTTTGTTCTATCTTATTGTCATCTTTTGATAAAAGAGACACATATGTGAGGTGGCTCCAGGGGTGCCTTCCATGAAGTTATAATCTGATAAACTGAAACTAGGCATCACTGGGTTATACAAGGGACTTAGCACATGTCCTTTCCCTGTACTGGGTTTTCTGGTGAGATTGCTAGAAAACTGGAGGTTCATGCTGTGCAGAGAGAAATGCTTAGAGTAGCAGGTAACTGGATTAGAATTCTTTCTTCACTGCTACCAGAGGCTTCAACAGGATTCCAGAGTGAGGGGGGTTCCTTCCTCTCTCCCCAACACTTCCCTTGCCTTTCATCCTGTCTCACTATGACTGTTGCTTTTGTCACTGATGGAGAAAATGTAGAGAAACAATTTTCTAACAAACAGGAAATTTTAATCTCTCCAGCCAATAATGCCTGGCATTGCCTTTTTTTCTCCACACTATCCTACAGAACCTGCTGCAAACAGTTTAGCACTCGGATGCCACCAGCAAGATAGAGCAGATGGGGCCTGGGAGCCTGAGGACATCCTGGCTCTGGGGATAATCAGATGCTCGGTGCAATTTCCAAGGCTTGTGCACATTTGTTTCTTGGAAAGGGCTGAGCATACAGCCTTGCAAGCCACTCAGAAGAATAAACACAGTCACATCTGATGAATAGCTTATTGAAGTTGCTAACAGGCAAGGCTTGGTCACCCTTCATCAATAAGTCAACTGAATAGACAATAGTAATAGTGAAGATTGGAGAAGGAGGTTTATTTAGTGAGGTCACATTGGAAAGACAAACAGATAAAGAGGTCTCCAGTGACTCCCTAAGCCCATCTTTGGGGTTCTACCAGGAAGTTCACATTTAAATAGAGGATAAGACGTGTACATAGCTAAGCAGTCTGGCCATGATGTGGTCCTGCCCATCACTAATCCATCACTGTTTTAGCTCCAGTCTGTCCTGCAAGGTGATCTGACAAGTTGTCAGAACTGGGTGACAGATCTTCCTGGTAGATAAATTGCCCCTCTGGCTGATACCAAGCTTCAGTCTTTTCCTGAGATCCTGGGAAAATATAGTTCCTTTGTGTACTACTTGGGTTTCTATTGTTGCGACAAACACCATGACCAAAAGCAACTTGGGGGGGGGGAGGTTATTTCATCTTTACAACTTCTAGGTCACTCTCCACCACTGAGGGAAGTCAGGGCAGGAACCTGGAGGCAAGAATTGAAGCAGAGACCATGGAAGAATGCTGCTTACTGGCTTACTCCTCGTGGCTTACTCAGCCTGTTTTCTTAAACGTCCAAGATCACCTGCATAGTGATGGCACCACACATAGTCGGTTTGGTCCTCTATAATGGCTATTCTTGGTTTTCAACTTGACTACATGTGGAATTAGCTGAAAATCAAATGACTGGGCATACCTATGAGGGACTTTTTTCTAAATTAAATCATTGAAATGGAAAGATCCACTTCTAATCTGGATCTTTGAGGTGAGAAGATCCACCTTTAATCTGGACCGCACCTTCTGCTGGCAGCCTATATAAAGGACATCGAAGAAGGAATCTCTCTCTCTCTCTCTCTCTCTCTCTCTCTCTCTCTCTCTCTTTCTCTCTCCTTTGCCTGCTTGCTCTTGCCCTGGCCCAGCAAGTCCATTCCTTCACTGGCACTAGAGCCTACCTTTCAGGATTCCAGCATATACTGAAGACCAGCTGAGACATCCAGCATCATGAACTGAACAGCTACTGGTTTCTTAAACCTTCCATTCATAGGCATCCATTGCTGGATTAGCTGGACCACAGCCTGTAAGTCATTCCAATACATCTTCTTTCTATGTATGTATAGAGACATTAATTCTCTAAATTTTGTTGCTGTAGAGAACTTTAACTTATATACCTCCCTACATCATCAGTCATCAATCAAGAAAATGCCCCATAGTCTTGCTTACATGCCTATCTGATGGAGATGTTTTCTTAGCTAAGGTTTCCTCTTTCCAGATGACTCTAGCTTGTACCAAGTTGAGGGCAATCTAACCAGCACACTTTGCTGCCATTGCCCAGTAGCAGTCTCATATCCAAAGGAAAAGGTACCCATGTTTCTCTTCAGCATACCTGCACTCCTGCTGGGGTGGTTACATAACTCTTCACTGAAAATTCGCCACTCTCAAGGTGCTGCCTTGAACAACAGCCCTTGCTATGCCACGTGGTCCTCCCACAGCTTTCACACTGCCTGAGAGCCTGTAAGAAGTGCAGCTCCATCACAGACAGACACACAGAGAACCTGGTGCTGGTACCACACACTGAAAGGATGCTGAAGAGGCACAACAGCATCCCTACAGCTGGCCACTGAAGAAGCAGCTCAGCAGCAGGAGACAGACTGCAGGATCATAGACAATCTTAAGCACATACCGGGGAGGAACAGGAAACCCACATACAGTGGCAGGTGCAGAGAACTCTGCAGGGCACAGTGGTCAAGAGAGGAGCTTGTAGGATTTTCTTATGGTTCTGGAATTCTGAGAGGGATCTTCTGATTGGAGGTCACATTAGAGCATCTCAAGAGGCCAAACCCTGACCGAAGGTCAGAAGGAAAGCCCAGATGTATCATGTGCTCCTGAATTAGCAATGTGTCCTCGAGTTCTTTGCTTAGAGTAAACTTGCAACATCTGTGGTAATCAGTGTTTGGGGATTGGCAGAATATCACATCCTGTAGCCTGAATTCTGATGTCCTGAGAGTTTGCATGATTCAGATCATGTGTAGCTTTCATTGATCCTGAAGTATTCACTTCTCCTGAGTGGAACTCTTGACACACAGCAATGGCTTCTGTCCTAGGAGCTGGGTATTTCTTCCTTAGGGCTATCCTGTCAGGGATGGAGAATGGGGCAAGTGAGGCTTGGCCACCTCCTCAGTAACTAACAGACCAGTCATGGAGAAAAGCAAAGAACCAAGGAGGCTCATCCAGAGGATGCACAGTCACCAAGAAATGAGAGAGGGTCAAAGAACCAATACTGGAGTTCACAGGGTATGGTTAGTGCCATGGGGAACAGGCTCTTCTCAGAACCACTGGTTGCAGAGGAGTGGCCTTACCCCACGTGTGTAGAGCTAATGGGCATTTTGAAGAGGGGATTAGTTATGGGGAGCAAATGTGGGAGGCTTGAGCAGTCAGGAAGATAAAATTACAAAATACAGGGCTGGGATGGAGAGGTAGTTCAATCACAAAATGCTCACCTTGAAGGCACAAGGACACAAGTTGGATCCCCAGAACCCATGTGGAAAAAAAAACACATTAAAAAATCTGGATGTGATGGTATTCAGTTGCAGACCCAGCACTGGGGAGATAGAGGCAGGAGGCTTCCTGGCGATTACTGGCCAAACAGCCTCGCCTACTTGGTGAGTTTCAGGCCAGTGAGAGAAAAGGTGGATGGCACCTGTGGTGGTTTGAAGGGAAATAGCCTCCAAAGGGACTGGCACTATGAAGAGGCATGGCCTTGTTGGAGGAAGTGTGTCACTGTAGGGGAGGATTTAAGAATCCCCATGCCGAAGATACCAGCTAGTGTCTCAGACCACTTCCTGTTGCCTGCAAGCTAAGACTCTCAGCTCCATCTCCAGCATCATGTCTGCCTGCATACCACGATTATAATAGACTAAACCTCTGAAAATTTAATAAATGGTTTTCCTTTATAAGAGTCGCCTACCTTGGTCATGGTGTCTTTTCACAACAATAGAAACCCTAACTCAGACAACACCTGAGGCAGTTCTCTGCACCTACCTCTATGCACATAGTCAGTCCACACAAAGGCACCTGGGTGGACTGATGGCTATTTATCAAAGTCAGAGTCCTGCTCCACACAGAGGCTTGAGGTAGGTGTCTGACTTCAGTGTTGGTTTATTTCTGCCAGGAAACAGAAGCAGCCGAAGACATCACGCTTTCTACATCCAGGGCCTGGTCACCCTGAACTGAGAAAGAGTGCCAGTGTTTGTTCATGTCTTTGTTTTTTTTTGTTTTGTTTTGTTTTGTTTTGGGGGGGGTGTTTTGTTTTGGTTTTGGTTTTTTTGAGACAGGGTTTCTCTGTGTAGCTTTGGTGCCTGTCCTGGATCTTGCTCTGTAGACCAGGCTGGCCTTGAACTCACAGAAATCCACCTGGCTCGGCCTCCCGAGTGCTGGCACTAAAGGCGTGTGCCACCGCTGCCCGGCTTGTTCACATCTTTGTAAGGTGAAGATGAAACCCAGTGGAAACCAGGGACCCCAAGGACCCACTTTGGGTTTACTCATTTACTCAGCCTCCAGCTCAACACCTAATCAATGGTAAACTTACCCAAAATAGCTCTCAGTGGGCCAGTGGGCAAAGGTCAAGAGACATTGAAGCCCCCTATGACCATGCCTGGCATGGGGATGATGAGAAAGGAGCCACAAGAAGGAAGGAGAGTCCTCTCATAGTCACAGAAAGGCCTAGATCGACTGGCTTGGTGGCATAAGCTTGTCACCACAGGTACTTAGGAGGATGAGGCAGAGGATGAGTCAAAAGTTTAAGTCCTGTGTGGACTACAGAGTGTGTTTAAGGCCAAACTGGGCTACATAATTAAAAATTAATTAATCTCAAAACTTAAAAAGAAGGTAAGTAAAAAGAGGGCTGGGCTATAACTTACTGATAGAGTAGTTGGCTGGCATGTGTGAGGCTTTGGGTTCAGAATCTAGTCATACACACACACACACACACACACACACACACACACACACACACACAGAGTGCCCAGGCCACGTGTGGCCGGTCAGACATCTGTGCCCAATTGCTGAAGCCACTGCAGGTCTGAACAGTCTGACAGTGGAGCCCCACAGAGCTGCTCAGCCCCTTGTCTGACCTTGACTTGGAATCAATGACCGGAGCGCCATAGAACTTCCCGGAGCACCAGCCCCAGCCACAGTCCAGTGTTTGCTACAATAACACATCTGCACTGTTGTGAGACCAGCCAGGAAACAGAAGCAGCTGGAGACACCCACGCTTTCTATTCCTAAGGAGAGCAGATGGCTCACTCCTCTCACAGAAACCTGGCCGGTGGCCCTGATGGAGCTTGGCCATGAGAGTCCCCCAGTATCTCCCCTCACCTTGGACCTGCAGTGAATATGAACACAGGAAGATGTTCCACCTGCAGGCTCTGGCCTCTGATTCCTCGCCCAGCCACTGAGCAATTTCAGAAGGAAAAAGGAGGTGTCTAGAACAGCCATCCACAGGTGTCCCAGCACAGGCTGTGCTGACACCTGGATGAGCACCTTTGGCTCAAGTGAGAAATTACCCTTGCAAAGCCTCTGGGTCTGATCATATGGATGGCCTGCTTAGGAATTTCTTGCAAAAGCTGAGAGCATTTGTGGGAACTCAATGGTAGCTGCCAGGCCAGTGCAGAATAGGTCAGTGCTGCTGTGAGCTAACTTTTGCTTCCCCCTTCCAGAACATTCTTTTTCTCAGTGTTGGGGTCACACATGCTAGGTGAGTGCTCCACCACTGACTGGTGACTCCCAACCCTCAATGGCTGAGTTTTTCAAGCAAAAGTTAAGTATTCTGTGATTTTTTTTCAAGAAATACACAGAACACTAAGAGTTTGCCATGTGACAAAGATTGAAAGCTCGTGGGAGAGGTCTCTGGCACTCCACGCACTCATAGGTCAGGCCAGAAGAGAAGCAGTTAAATGGGAATAATACAAGAAGTTAGGAGGTGAGAGAGGACCATAGTGTCTAGCTGTGGAAACAGATCCATGGGCAAAGTGTGAGAAACAGCAGGTTGGATCGGGGTCAGCAGGAATTTATGTCATGCATCTGATAGGTATTGCAGATCACCTTAGAGTCATCAATGAGCTACTGTCCATCGTGGACCTTCAGGGTAGTGATGTACTAATCATGCAGAAGTTCCTTTTCCTGAATCTCTGACCCCCATGACTAGTCTGCCAAGCAACACAGCAGGGAACTACCTTGCCCCCCATCACAACAGGCGGTAGTGATGGCAGCCTGGGAGGGACAGCTCCGCCTCTCCTCTTTTCAGAGTCTGTGCATCTGAGCTGGATCTTCCAGGAGACTGGTTTCCCATCCTTAGGACACATGGAGACACAGGCAGGGTGGCCAGAGTTGTGCTTCTGCCTCTAGAAAGTAGGAATGTGAGCAGTGGGTGCAGAGCACCAGGGCATATGGGAAGGAAGGAGCCTTGCTGAGTGGTGCAGGACCACTCTCTGGGTGAGTGTGGGATTGCCATCTGGGTTGGTGTAGCTTTACTCTTCTATGTTAGTACAGCATCAGCCTCTGAATTAGTGCCTCTGTCCTCTCTCTAAATCACACAGAAAGCTTTTCAAAAACACAGATGGGGGCCAGGAAGACATCTCAGTGGTAACATGATCACTATACAGCCTATGCAGAGAGCAGAGGAAGCATTCTAGAAGATGGCTGAAAGACGGCAGGAGAGTAGATGCAGATAGGAAAGAAGCCTCTGACAGTGGAGATATGGTCCTAGAGGAAGATGAGCCTGGCTGTGGGAGAGTCGGGGAGGAGATGCAGGAGGGGGAGAGTCAGGGAGGAGATGGCAGGAGGGGAGAGTCAGGGAGGAGATATCAGGAGGGGGAGAGTCAGGGAGGAGATGGCAGGAGGGGGAGTCAGGGAGGAGATGGCAGGAGGGGGGAGTCAGGAAGGAGATGGCAGGAGGGGGAGAGTAAGGGAGGAGATGGCAGGAGGGGGGAGTCAGGGAGGAGATGGCAGGAGGGGGAGAGTCAGGGAGGAGATGGCAGGAGGGGGAGAGTCAGGAAGGAGATGGCAGGAGGGGGAGAGTAAGGGAGGAGATGGCAGGAGGGGGGAGAGTCAGGAAGGAGATGGAGAGTCAGGGAGGAGATGGCAGGAGGGGGGAGTCATGGAGGAGATGGCAGGAGGGGGGGAGTCATGGAGGAGATGGCAGGAGGGGGGGAGTCATGGAGGAGATGGCAGGAGGGGGAGAGTCAGGAAGGAGATGGCAGGAGGGGGAGAGTAAGGGAGGAGATGGCAGGAGGGGGGAGAGTCAGGAAGGAGATGGAGAGTCAGGGAGGAGATGGCAGGAGGGGGGGGAGTCATGGAGGAGATGGCAGGAGGGGGAGAGTCAGGGAGGAGATGGCAGGAGGGGGGGAGTCATGGAGGAGATGGCAGGAGGGAGAGTCAGGGAGGAGATGGCAGGAGGGGGAGAGTCAGGGAGGAGATGGCAGGAGGGGGGAGAGTCAGGGAGGAGATGGCAGGAGGGGGAGAGTCAGGGAGGAGATGGCAGGAGGGAGAGAGTCAGGGAGGAGATGGCAGGAGGGGGGAGAGTTAGGGAGGAGATGTCAGGAGTGGGAGTCAGGGAGGAGATGGCAGGAGGGGGGGAGTCATGGAGGAGATGGCAGGAGGGGGAGTCAGGGAGGAGATGGCAGGAGGGGGAGTCAGGGAGGAGATGGCAGGAGGGGGGAGAGTCAGGGAGGAGATGGCAGGAGGGTTTTTGAGGTTTATTTGTGGCTACAGGTGCCTGTGAAGTAGAAGTTCTGATTTCCTAGAAGGAACAAGAAATGATTAACTCAATCACAATCAAATGACTGGATGTAAAGGGGCAGAGGCTCTGGGACATGGCTCAGTTGGTAAAGTGCTTGGCTCATGAGTCTGAGGACTGAGTTCAACCCCAGAACCCATACAAAAAATCTGGTCATGGTGGTGGGAACTGGTGATCTTGGCACAGAGGAGGTGGAGACAGGTAAGCCAGACAGCAGAGACTATTTAACAAGTCCCAAGCCCACCAGTGACAGATCCTGTGTCAAAAAAAAAAAAAAAATGGTGGGCAGTGTCTGGGAACACCAGTGGAGATTGTCCTCTCACCTCCCTATGCAACACACACACACACACACACACACACACACACACACACACACACACACACACACCGGTACACACACAAAATGAGTTACTGCTTCTCAAAAGAAGATATAAACTATATATGAAAAAGTGCTCTGATGTTCCAAGAAATGCAAACTAAAATCAAAAGAGCCATGAGCCCACACTTTCTGGAATGGTTATTCTGGACGAGAGGATTGCTAGCACATGGAAAGGGTTGGGGGCAAGGGAACTGTGTGTTGAAGAGAATGTAAACAGTGCAACCACTTTGGAAACCAGGCACTTCCCCAAAAGTCCCAAAAGAGAATCACACTGCAATTCACCAGTCCTGCCTCTGGATAGCCATAAGGACATATTTGCTAAGTACATGGGGTAACTAATCTTGGTTGTTAGTGTGACACATTGTTAGACTTGCCTCTGTCAGATTGGCCTGTAGGCAGGCCTGTGTGCATATCATTATTATTGTTTATTATTATTATTATTATTATTATTATCAATTGATACAGGAGGGCTCAGCTCGCAGGTGGTCTTGAGTTGTATAAGAAAGCTAGGTGATCAGGAGCCAGAGGAATCGAGCCAGTAAGCAGCATTCCTCCAAGGCGTCTGCTTCAGTTCCTGCCTCCAGGTTCCTGCTTTAAGTTCCTGCCCTGTCTTCTGTCCATCATGGACTAAATGAACCCTTTCCTTCCCAGGTTTCTTTTCTCATGGTGTTAATCACAGCAACAGAGAGCAAACTAAAATGTTCTGTGTGTTGATACTCTCCATACCCCATGTTCATCCTGGGTTTGATTGACATTAGCACATGGGTAGCTCATGAAGTTGTGTGTTTTACATGGATATTTTGGCCACTGGTGCACCTCCTTTTGAAAATTGTCTTTACAGATTCTCTGCCCATTTTTTTTGTTGGATTAACTTTCTTTTAATAATTGATTTGTAAGCAATCTTTACATATTCTAGACATGAATTCCTTACCACATACATGGTTTGCTTATGTGTTCTCCTCTTCCTGGGATGGATTCTCCCTTTGGTGGTAAGGCCTAGCTTGCTCTTGGGGCTTCTGTTTACCTAAGAAACCACTTCATACTTACCCCACACTGCCCTTGTCCGCTTGCTCTGAATCTTCGAAAAACTCCCACTCTGCTCTCAGAGGTGCTCATTGCGTTTGTCAATTATGGTTTTGAGACAGGCTCTTGCTATGTACTCAAGGCTAGATTCGAACTTATGATCCTCCTGACTCAGCTTCAAGTGCACTGAGCCTAGCAGCCTTTGCTTGCTTTCTCTTTGTTTTGTTTTGTTTTGTTGTTGTTTTTTCTTTTATCTTGATAGTTGCCCTGTTCCATCCTCACTGGCTTAGCAGAAGCTGGCTTAACACTCACAGTGGTCCTCCTGCTTCTGCTTCACGAGTGTTGGGATTAGAGGTATATCCCACTATGCTCAACCTCGTTGCATTCTTAAGACCAAGTAACTTTTTTTTCCTAGAGAGGGGATTTCTGGTTTTGAAAATGCATCACTTTAAAGACATGAATGCCCTGGATCTTGCCCAAAGTTTAAACTGAATGTTCAGGAGAGGTCTCTTTCTTCCACCCCCAACAGAGTGTGAGATGCAGCAGGCCAAGGGCTCCATCGATCTGAGCTCCTCTGGGCCTGGGGTGGCTGCAGCTGTGAGGCAGTCCAGCCATTCTGGCTGCTTGTGCACTTCTGGGGGTATATTTAGGCTGTTCCTATTTAGCACTCCCAGAATAGCCATCGTTTTTTGTTTCTCAATCGTCCTCTTAGTTTTTGTTCCTTCCTGCTTCAAATTGAGAGTGACATATGACATACTTGATTTCCAAACCCTCCCCCATTCCTGGAGTCTGCCCTTTTAACTGACATCCAGGCCTTCAGGATGTGAACAGAATGTGGCCCTCAGTGGTATCCCAGGCTTCCTGGGGGTGGAGAGAGAGCACCTTGGCTAAGACAGAAGAATCCAAGTGCCTGCTCCAGTCCCAGCATGCTTTGATCACCACTGCTTACATTGAGAACGAAGTTTGTTGTGAATTATAATATACAGGGATGAGGAGCAACTTGTGCTGGCCTGTATTGTTTCTGGGGATTCAGATGACTTTGTAATCAAGTGCTTCCTGACCCCGGGGATGCTCACAGTGAATGTTTAATCTATTTCTGGGTGCCAACCAGCCCCAGGATGATGGAATTGAGTCCCTTTGGCCCATTTTGGCTGTTCCATGAGTAAAGCACACCGTGCTTTGAGGATCCTGGGTGAAGTGGGTATGGAAGCCTCGGGTGCTATTTCTAGAATGGCTCCTGACCTGTAGCGATCCTCCCTACTTTACATACAGCTAATCCCAAATTAGACTCCCGCTGTCAGTGGAGTATCTGATGCCTACTCCCTCTAGGAAGTCAAGGTTAAACCAAAGCTCCTGAGCTTCCTTTGTGAGCACTGAAAATAAATTGAGCTCAGCACAGAGACTCCAAGGTCAGTTCCCAGCTCTGAGAGGGACCCGGAGCCCCGAGTGGTGGGTGTCCTGGCTTTCTTTCTGTTGCTGTGTAAAACCCTGGCCAAAAGCAACTTCTAGGAAGAAAGGGTTTATTTGGCTTACACTTCCAAGTCATAATCCATCATTGAAGGAAGTCATGGCAGATCTCAAGCAGGAACCTGGAGGCAGGAACTCAAGCAGAGACCATGGAGAGCACTGCTTACTGGCTTGCTTCCCTCTGGACCACCCCTTCTGTGTGCTGACCCTGAGGAAATGTTTCCGGGAAGATTTCACCTTGATGATGCTGGTCTATTACTAACCACTGCAAATTCCAGCTAACCAGCACCAATGGTCTCAGTAAAGCCAAGGTTTCACTCAAGTGGTGCCGGTCTCTTGTTTGTAACAGCTAAGAAAGTGGTCCATGCTGGTTTCTTTTCACTGGAAGAGCTGGTTGAAGGAAGGAAACATGTGTGAATGTAAAGAACTGTGTGGTGGTATTGTGTTCCCCAATATATTGTGCACCCTAACAAACTTATCTGGAGTCAGAGAACATAACAGCCACTAGATACAGAGGCCAGAAAATGGTGGCACACACCTTTAATCCTAACATTCAGGAGGCAGAGATCCATTTGGATCTCTGTGAGTTCAAAGCCACACTGGAAATAACCAGGCATGGTGACACACACCTTTAATCCCAGGAAGTAATGGCAGAAAGCAGAAAAGTATATAAGGCGTGAGGACCAGGAACTAGAGCCTATTAAGCGTTTAGGCTTTTGAGCAGCGGTTCAGCTGAGATCCACTGGGATGAGGACTCAGAGGCTTCCAGTCTGACGAAACAGAATCAGCTGAGGAACTGGCGAGGTGAGGTAGCTGTGGCTTGTTCTGCTTCTCTGGTCTTCCAGCGTTCACCCCAATACCTGGCTTCAAGTTTGATTTTATTAATAAGACCTTTTAAGATTCGTGCTACAGAGCTGTGCTTTTGATGGCGGCAAACATAGAGTTGAAGAGGAGGGTGATGGACAGTTGTTTTCTCACTGTCTTGACAAAATATGCAACAAGCAGCAGAAGGGAAATAGGGCTTCTCGCACCTTCAGGGGCTATAGCCCATCATGGTGGGGAAGACACGGCCACCGAAGAATGAGGAGGCCGGTCACATGTGTCCACAGTCAGGAAGCAGATGAACGATGGTGCTCAGCTTGCTTTCTCCTTTTTATGGAGCCAGGAACCTCAGTCCATGGGATAGTACCACCCACAGCTAGGGTGGATCCTTCTACTTCAGTTTAACCTAATCTAGAAACTCCCTCATAGGCAGAGGCTTGTCTCCTGGGTGCTAGATCCTGTCTAGGTGACAGTATTAACACCACAGGTGAATACTGGACTATAACATAGTGTTGTTGTTCCATTTGGGTTTTTACATATCAATCCAAATAAACCCATTCTGGTCAATGTTTATAAATGGCATGTAACAGCTTAAAGGATTCACAAAGACCCATTTGTACAAAGGGTGGTCCACAAAGTGTTTCTGTTGTTGTGCTTTATTACTCCGACACCCAGCTCCCAAATAAATCATACACAGATGCTTATTCTTAGTTATGAATGCCCAGCCTTAGCTTAGCTTAGTTTCTAGCCAGCTTTCCTTAACTTAAATGATCCCATCTACCTTTTGCCTCTGGGCTTTTCCCATTCTCTTACTTCTGTAAATCTTACTCTTACTCCATGGCTGGCTGTGTAGCTGGGTGGTTGGCCCCTGATGTTCTCCTACTTCTCTGGCTCCTCTTTTTTTTTCACTCTTCCATCTCTCCTTCTATATATTCTCTCTGGCTGCCAGGCACCTCTGCCTTGCTATTGACCATTCAGCTCTTTATTAGAACATCAGGTCTTTCAGACAGGCACAGTAACACAGCTTCACAGAGTTCAACAACTGCAAGATAGACAAAGTAACACACCTTAAAATAATATTCTACAACATATTTCTAACAGTGTACTGAAACTGAGGCCAGACTTGATGCTCTGAAAATGGTGTGGATTGTCCTCTGGCCCTTTATCCATTCCCACTCTGTCAGGGGGGGGGGGGGGGGGGGGAGACTTCCCACAGCCTACATAATTCTAGGTGTCAAGTTCCCTAGTGACCTGAGGAGCCAGGGCACCTGAGCTCAGGACACAGACCATACATGTCTAAAGGGCCAAGGCACCAGAACTCAGGATATAGAACACAACTCACATCTGTCTAAGGGGCGAGGGCCCCAAAGCTCAAAACACAAGGCATAGCACACACCTGTATCTTAAGGGTCCAGGGCACCTGAGCTCAGGACACAGAGCACAGCCCACATACCTGTCTAAGGGTCCAGGGCACTTGTGCTCAGGACACAGCCCACACTTCTGAGGGCCCAGGCCACTGAGCTCAGGACACAGGACACAGCCCCACACACCTGTATCTTAAGGGTCCAAGGCATCTGAGCTCAGGACACAGGACACAGCCCACACACCTGTCTAAGGGTCCAAGGCACCTGAGCTCAGGACACAGGACACAGCCCACACACCTGTCTAAGGGTCTAGGGCACCTGAGCTCAGGACACAGGACACAGCCCACACACCTGTCTAAGGGTCCAGGGCACCTGAGCTCAGGAAACAGGACACAGCCCACACACCTGTCTAAGGGTCTAGGGCACCTGAGCTCAGGACACAGGACACAGCCCACACACCTGTCTAAGGGTCCAAGGCACCTGAGCTCAGGACACAGGACACAGAACACAGCCCACACACCTATCTAAGGGTCCAGGGCACCTGAGCTCAGGACACAGGACACAGCCCACATATCTGTCTAAGGGTCCAGGGCACCTGAGCTCAGGAAACAGGACACAGCCCACACACCTGTCTAAGGGTCTAGGGCACCTGAGCTCAGGACACAGGACACAGCCCACACACCTGTCTAAGGGTCCAAGGCACCTGAGCTCAGGACACAGGACACAGAACACAGCCCACACACCTATCTAAGGGTCCAGGGCACCTGAGCTCAGGACACAGGACACAGCCCACATATCTGTCTAAGGGTCCAGGGCACCTGAGCTCAGGACACAGGACACAGGACACAGCCCACATACCTGTCTAAGGGTCCAGGGCACCTGAGCTCAGGACACAGGACACAGCCCACATATCTGTCATGGGCAGAAACTGCCACCGTGGCTTTTCCACTTGTGTGCACAAGAGCCCAGGGCAAAATGAGATGGACAGCTCAGCAGGAGTGAGGAGACAGGGGGAGAAAGGCAGCAGGGAGGCTCAGTGAAGATGGACACATCTGGAAGGCAGGACTGCTTCTCTGCGCTAACCCAGTGGAAAGTGGTACCATCTGAAGGCTACAAGAATGGTCCCCCATGAAGATCCCTGGGGGGATGCTCCCTCATCCTGCAGGAGGCAACTGATGCTGCTCTTTGTGCATTATCCTGTTCTGTTGCTGGCATGCTCTGGAATATCTGTAGCACAAAAACAAACAAACAAACAAAAACATTAAAAGGGCCTGAGCCTAAGAAGATGGCTTCGTCAGTAAACTGCTTGCCTCATAAGTATGAGGACCCAAGTTCAAATCCATCCCCAGCACCCACATAAAAAGCCAGATGTCACAGCACATTTCTGTAATCCCAGCACGGGGGAGGCAGAGGTGGGAAGATTCTTGGGGCTTGCTGGCCAGTCAACCTAGCCAAATCAGTGAGCTCTGGGTTTATAGAGAGACTCTGTCTCAAACAAATATGGTGGAAAGCAAATGAAGACACTCAAAGTCAACCTCAGACCTCCACACACTCAAAGTCAACCTCAGACCTCCACACACAGGTGCATACACACACACACACACACACACACACACACACACACACACACACAAATATGGAAAATGAGAGGAGACATTGACTGTATTTCTAAGAAGATGGGGAGAGCAATGTCTTTAAAAGCATGACCTGAAAAGCTTTTATATAACAATTGCAATTGTCTATTTTAAAAAGGGAAAGCGGTCTCAGGCTTGTTTTACACACTGCTCCTGAAAGACATCTCTTTCTCTTATTAGCCTTAGCACATCTTAGAGAGGCAGGTTTTCAGAACCTTTACGCTGTTGTGAGCACTAAGACTGCTACCACCCATTCCGGGGAACTGAACTTCTAAAAGGAGATGACCTTCTTGTGCGGCTTACTCCAGAGGAGAAGGCGAGTGAATCACTGTTTCTGCTTGTAGTAGTCAGAAAACTCAACCATTAAAAAGATGAAAATGGTTGCTGGTTTGGATTTTTCTGGATGTGCGAGATAAATAGACCAACAGTATATATACCATATATATGTTGAATGATACTATGTGATCTATGTATGATGGAGTCCATGTTGGATATGAAACACAATTTATGTTTTTCTCCTAAATATTATTCTTTATTGTTAGGCAATTCATTTTGTCATTCACACTCAATTCTTTTTTATGAATACTCTTCACATTCTTTTTCATTTGCCTGTTGGCAGACATTTCCAACTCATCACTACAAACAGAACCTAAGCAAGTATCTTTGAAAGATATCTTTATTTATGTCAGATGATTTTTGTTTTTGTTTTTGTTTTTGTTTTTGTTTTTGTTTTTGTTTTTGAGACAGGGTTTCTTTGTGTAGCCATCACTGTCCTGGAACTAGGTCTGTAAACCAGGCTGGCCTCGAACATACAGAGATCTGCCTGCCTCTGCCTCCTGAGTGCTGGGATTAAAGGTGTGTGCCACCTCTACCTGGCCAGTTTATTTCTTCATTCAAAATTTTTCAAGAAGATATGATGGTCAACTAACTTTTAGATTTAGCTTATTATTTATGTGTAAGTGTGTAGGTCTATGTATACATATGTGCACATGCATGCTAGTGTCCTTGGAAACAAAAAGAGTCCTAGAGCTAGAGTTACAGGCAGTTGTGAGCTGTGATGTGGGTGCTGGGAACCGAGCTCAGGTCCTCCGGACGAGCAGTAAGAGCCCTTGACCACTGGGTCATCTCCGTAGGTCTGTGATAGTTGACTTTAATGGTCAGCTTGGCACAACCTAGAATCACTAGGGATGAGAGTTTCGATAAGGGATTGTCCACACTGAGGAGGCCTGTGGGCATGTCCATGAGAGGTTGTCTTGATTGCCTTAATTGAATGGGCAGTATCATTCCTTGGCTTGGGGTCTCAAACTGTATAAGAGTAAGAGATCAAGTTGAGCACAAGCAAGCATGCATGCATACATTCATTTCTCTCTGCTCTTGACTGCTGAAATGATGTGACTAGCTGTTTCCACTTCCTGTCACCTTGACTTCCCCACAATGAATTATAAGCTAAAATAAGAATGTTCACTGGGATAGAAAGGAGAGCACCACACCCATAGGTATTATTTAGACAGGGAATGGGGGTTGTGGACAGTTGGCATTATTGTATGTTGTATTTTGTCTCTTTGCAAACCCCACACCAGGGCTCTGTCACAGGTAGGAAACGGTTCCCAGTGTCCATGGTCCTGGAGTCATCTGGTATTCTTAGGATGGCTGCTGTGACAGAGCTGGCTCAGGCATTGAGTGGGTCTGGCCCTTTCCTTGACATCCTAACCTAAGCACGGAGTCATGGAGGGGAACCGTGAGCTAAGGCTGGAAAGAATCTATCTGGGATAGGAGGGACCATGTGCAGAGTGGGGTGACCACTTCATTCAAACCAGCTGGGTTCTCACTCTGCAGAGCTCCATGGGAACTATGAAGAACACTGTGGGTTTCTGAGGGCTGTCCCTGAGTGTTTCAGCTACCCCTCACTGCACCTATCTCTAGACATGCTCTTCAGGGCCCCTCTCAAGCCCCATTTCACCTTTCTGTGACTGTGCTCACTCCTCTGTTCTGATGATTGTTCAATGGTCAGAGCAAGGTTCCTGCTTTTGAGTTGACAGCCCAGAGATAGCTGAGCAGGTACACAGGTGACTCGGGAAGATGGCCTCTGCTTTCAGGGGGGCAACATCTATGGCAGACCCCAGAAGTCAGCCCTTCTGAGACTCCACATGTCTAACTTTGAGCCCCCAGAGTCCTCGTAGAAGGTTCTAGGCAGCTCCTCACTTAGGAAATGGGGTGCAGCAGGAGCACTGTCTTTCAGCTCCCAGATACCTTCCTCTTGCTTAAGCTGAGGCTAATTCTCATTGGGTCCCCTTGATTCACCCTTGGAAACCAACACCAGCAGAGGGGTGGGCCCTGGGTGGCCAAGGATCTGATGTAGGTCAGTATTCTACAGCCTGCACAGAGGCGGCAGCCGAGGAATCTGAGTCCAGGCCAGCTGTGGTCGATGAGTCACCCGGACACAGGCAGTAGCTATTTCTGAACTAAACGGAATCATATCTCCCTCCTCACC
Source organism: Onychomys torridus (assembly GCF_903995425.1). Taxonomy (NCBI): domain Eukaryota; kingdom Metazoa; phylum Chordata; class Mammalia; order Rodentia; family Cricetidae; genus Onychomys; species Onychomys torridus. Next base: position 89,727,775 of record NC_050447.1, on the reverse strand, counting down.
TTGAGGGGGCCTTGGTCTTCTAACACACTTCCCTGAGGTCAAGGCGGGAAGAAGCTGAAGGTGAAGTTGGAGAAAGTCCTCCTGTGTGCCCCATGCAAGCAGGAAATAACAGCTCAAAAGACGGGAGCAGACAATTCCAGAAAATTCTAGAATTTGGAGTTGTAAGAATACCCTCCCTTCCTTCCTGCCTGCCTCTTTCCCTCCTCATTTCTGTCTTCCTCTTCCTTCTCTCTTTCTCTCCCTCCCTCCTCTTCCTTCCTCCTTCCTCCCTTTCCTTCCCGTCTCTCCTTTTCCCTTTCCTTCTGTTAGACACAGGATAGGACAGAAGATTGCCTCCCTATGCCATGGCCAGCAGGAGAAAATGAAAACAATGTCTGTGGGCGCTGGGTCTGACTGCTATAAGTACACTACATCCATGCCTCCCTTTAATGGGTTTTCTTAAGTGAGAGGGCTAAGCACAGAACTGAGATCTATGCCCAGGGGTCCGATTGATAAAAGCACTCTTTTCTAAACTGATCCACACTGCTGGAAGGAGTTTGTGGGAGATCCTGTTTTCCTTTCTCTATGAGGGAAGGATATTTCATATCTCCAGGACCTGCTGCATGTAAGACAATGTGTCAGTCTCTGTACATCCACTCTTCATGATGGCCACCAGACAAATTTCTCACAGGTTCCAGGGAAGGGAGTCCTGTCTCCCCAGGTGCCATTCCCAGGAAACAAATGTTTTGTTCCCAGCAATTGTTTATCAGTGCTGAGGATTGACTCTAGAAACTCCTGCATGCTAAGCAAGCACTCCACCGCTATCCTATATGCCTTAAATATTTTGACACAGGCTCTCCCTACACCCAAGCTTCTCTTGAACTTAGGATCATCACTTCAACCTCCTGAGTAGCAGAGAGTTACAGATTTGTGCTACCAGACCTAGCTTCCTGACAGCTCCCTCAGCTCAGCTCTCACATACCTGGCTCTGCCCTCCAGAAGCCCACCACCTGATGCCACCCCTGGGCACATGGAATGGGGCCCTGACAAGGATCCACAAAGCAAGCAGGTGCCCTGCTCCAACCCTCTGTCTGCTTGTGTTCCGTAAGACCCTAGCTCTAGGCTTCAGATGAACACTAGGTATTATCTCACATGGGGTGGGTGTGGCTGGTTTGGAGGATGGAGGGATATAGCTGGAAGACCAGCAGTGGCATCCAGTGACCACATCTCTATATACCCTCATCCTAGGGAAAGATGAGCCAGCTCATTGCTCCTGAGAAAAGAAAGGGGCATAGGGTAGTGGGGAGGGGTGCTGAGTTCTCACTCTGGTAGCTCAGGTTTCCTTGACCTTGGACACTAGACTGGAAGGGACTTCCCCATTCTCACCCCTGGAGGGAACCAGCTGCCCAGTGCTGACCTGAGTTTCTCAGCCACAGTCAAGCCCTCTTCCCTGCTGGACAGGCCAATGCAGGCTCCACCCTGAAAGCTTCCATGCGCTGCTCTCCGGTTCATCTGCTTCCTGGAGCCTCTTTAAGTGATTCTTTTTAAGTACTGGTAGCCACAAAAATAATTTGTTATTCTTAACTATTTAATTCTGTGAAGGACAGTGTTGATGTTTCACAGTGAATTAATTGAAGCAGTCTGCCTGCTTTCCCACTCCTGAAAACCCTCCTGCATTTAAAATTTTTAAATTTTCAGCACACTAAGTAAAAGGCTTCACAGGACCTACTGTAGACAATAAGTAGACAATAATAAGGACAAACACACAGTGAGAAGGTGGCTCAGTGGGCAAAGCATTTGCTGTGCAAGCATGAGTAGCTGAGTTCAAATCCCCGGAACTCACAGAAGAGTTGGCCGTGTAGCTTGAATGCCTGTAGTACCAGTGCCCCTACAGGGAGACGAGAGGCAGAGTCGGAAGAACATTGGCAGCTCTCTGCAGGCTCACCTGATGTACAGAGCCAAAAAAGAATGAAGAGACACTGTCACAAGCCAAGGCAGAATGTGAGGGCTGACACTGGAGACTGTCTCCGACTTCCACCACACAAACACTGTGACGTATGTGTACCAGTGTACACACACACACACACACACACACACACACACACACACACACACACGAAAAACAAAATAAATTAATTAATCATAATAAGCATTTGTTTGTGCCACAAGCAGATAGAGAATGGCCATCCTATACTAGAACATTCCTATATGATAAAGATAATACTTTAAGTCATTATACATTTGTGTATACACATACACATATTATATATACAGCTAAATGCTTCTCTATGTACCTCATTTACAGGCATACACATTTATGTGTAAAGGCTGTGTTATCTAAAGCATTTCCCCCAATTTTAATACAATATGTGACTTACAGATGGTCCAAACTCATCCTTTTTAGTGTATAATTATTTTCTGTATGTAGGCATTGAACCCAGAGACTCAAACATGCTGGGCAAGTGCTCCATCACTGAGCGATGTCACAGCCCTTCTTTTAGTTTCATTTGGGGACAGTTTTATCACTAAGTTGCACAGGCCATCCTTAAAGTCACTCTGTAGATCAGGCAGGACTTGACCTTGTGGTCCTACTGCCCCAACTTCTGCCTGCCACCATGCCTGGATAGTGTGCAGCTTTATTGTTGTTAATTTACTTATTTTATGTGTATAAGTGTTTTGCCTTCATGAATATCTGTGCCATCGTATGTCTGGTGCCCTCAAAGTCTTGAAGAGAGAGTCTGATTCTCTGGAACTGGAGTTACAGATGGTGATGAGCCACCATATAAGTGCTGGGAATAAAGCCTGGGTCCTCTGAAAAAGCTGTGCTCTTAACCAGTGGACAATCTCTCTAGTGACTAGTGTACATTTCTGCTAAGTGTAAAATGCATTTTTAACTGTATAAACACAAAAACAGCGAGACAGCTGCCTGCAGAAAGAGTCTGCTGTCACTGGACATGTGCCGAAGGGCAGCATTCCGAGATTTATGGAGCCCTCGATAACTCTTCCCTAAAGAGGTGATTCCATACACCACAAATTTCAGTAGGGCCTGGGAGATTATCATGTCTATAGTTTTAGAAACTTTCTTCCAGCTCTGCTACAGTTTCACAATCCAAACCTAACAGACACACAGTTGAGGATATGGAGATGGCTCATTCTGTAAAGTACTTGCTTTGCAAATCTAAGGACCAGAGTTCAGTCCCCAGAACCCATACTTTAAAAGCTGGAGGTGGTGACTTGTGTTTTAATCCTTGGGGCTAGCCTAGCCTACCTGTCCAGTTTCAGGCCAGTGAGAGACCTGACCTTAAACAAACACAATAGGTGTTCCTTGGGGAGCAATAGCTGAGGCTTCTAATCTGTCTCAGTTGTGTGCATACACATGCAAAAACCTGCCATACAAACGCAAACAGGCAGAAGGGTAGAGCCTGGTGATGGAGTCTGACCTTCTCATTCCAAGAGTAGAATCTAGGCCAGAGTGACAGAAATGGTGGCTCAGGGTGACCACTTCCTGTTGGCAAAGTCGCAACTCAACCCAAGCGGTTGGCTCTCTTTAAGACATTTTCCCACGCTTTGATAGTCTTCAGGAAGCCTAAGTCTCACTTCAGCCCTGCAGATGGAACACAGATTTGTGCCTATTACTGCATTTGATCAAGACTAGACCTGTGGCTCTCCGAACTGTGACTTTGTCCTGAAAAATCTCCCACTAGGTCATTCAGACAACGTGAATGCGAGGACACTCCTGAGCTGAGAGCCAGGTTAAGGATATGGCTTGGCCTTCACTTCATCCAGTGCATCTTGATGTATATCATCACTGTACAACCTACGACAATTAATTGGACCCCTAAGCTTGTATCTGAAGAAGGAAATGGCTCTGTCCCATCACCTGTAGTGGTCTTGGGTGGGACAAGTTCCCCCAAAGAGGTGTAAGATGCAGAGGCTGCCACTAGAGGGCTCTGAAGGGACCCGGGAATCTCTCCTTTCCCACAAAGATGAGAGAGCAACCCTGTGTAGATCCTGTCATTATTTCTCGTAGCTGTTCAGGAGGGTGAGTCAAGAGAAGCTACTTCTCGAAGCTGCTTCGTCTGGACACCTGGGCATATGCAGGTGGACAGTACCAGAAACAGCTGAGGGGCTGCTCTAAGTCTCAAATTTTCTTGTGGTGGTACCACTCTCCTCTGCCTTTATCAGAACACCCACTACCATTATGAAGGTTATAATGATGTCATGCAGTGCAATATCAGTGCTGAGACAGGCTCAGAAACTCTGGCAATCAATAATCAGAAAATCTGCCTCGAGTCAGATTCCAGGTAAAGCAGGGACAAGCCCTGGGGATTGGGCATGAGTGAATGAGAGCCTAGAAGATAGAGCGGAATGCTTGGAGTTTAGGAGCAGTGAGTTCACCAGTAAGGAGGTTGCCAGGGCAACCTTGATGATGCCCTGGGAGGGTTTAATAGTAGCCAAGAAACATCACTCATGACTGAGTGGCCACTTGGGGTGCCTCTTACCGCTTTTAACATTCACTGCTAGCCAGACACTTGTAGTCTTTAGGTGTGGGCACAGTGAAGCCAGTGTAGCAGTGGCAGAATTTCCTTCGCGCTCTCCAGGAGTTTGGCCTCTCGAGCCTTTTCTTTCACATTTTTATTTATTTTTATTTGTGTATATGTGTATTGACTGGCTGTATAGTCACCATGTGCGTGCAGGTGTGGGCAGAGGCCAGAAGAGGGCGTCAGGTCCCCTGAAACTGGTGTTTACAGGAGGTTGTGAGCTACCTCTATGAGTGTGGGGAGGGGGGGAGGGGGGCAAGACCAGCAGCAAGTGCTCTTAGAAGCTAAACCTTCTCTCCAACCCTCCAGCCTTTGCTTCCTTCTAAGGACTTAGTATTTTCTTCTCTGAATAGAGCTGTCCTCGGGGCCACAGTACATAATCTTCTAGCCCTCCAGAAGGCAATGCAAGCTGTGGGGAGCCTTCACCCCACCTCCACCTTCACTCTCTGTGGAACAATTCAGGTCCCCTCCATTGTGGCTCAGGCAGAGCCAACTACCTGCATCATTAAACTGGTGCGACCCAGGGGTTTTACTGCCAAGGGTCTAGCTCAGATTCGCTGGCCTGGTGAAAGGTCTCCTGGAGAAGGAGGAGGAGGAGGAGGCCTGAGGCCACAGTCAGGACACGGCTGGGAGCGAGGGAGCGACTGTGGGCTGCAGGGCCGGGCGTCCTGGGGCGGGGGCGGAGCAGGTGAGCCGGCCGGGTGGGCGTGGGGAGTGCACTTGAACGTGACGTTGGAGTTTGCAGCGAGCCGGGAGTAGGAGGCTGTGCGCGCGTGTGTGGAGTGCTGCGCGGCCAGGAGGATGTGTGCGGCGGGGCGGCCACCGCAGTGAGTCGCGGCAACAGGAGCGGGCTGCAGCCTGGGGGACCCGGAGGCGAGGGCCAGCAGGAGGCCGCGGGCCTGGAAAGGCGCACCGCCCGGCCCCAGGATGTAGGCGATCGGCGGCTGCGCTCCTGCTGGCGGCCGGCTCACCATGAAGAAGCACTCGGCCCGGGTGGCCCCGCTCAGCGCCTGCAACAGTCCGGTCCTGACCCTCACCAAAGTGGAAGGTAACACGCGGCCGCGTGGCGTTGGGGTGGCCGGGCCTGACGCATCTGTCCCTGATCCGGAGGGATACCTGGCTGCTAGCGGGGCGGGGGTGGCAGCTCCGGGACTCTGTCCGCAGTGCAGCGCGTCGCCGCCAGTGGGAACCTGGAGGCTCCAGCTGTCTGGAGCTCCTGCCGGGGTGACATGCTCTTTGCACCCAGGCTCAGACAGCGCGGTGCACCTGGTGGCTCTGCTCCCTTGGGTGCTTTATCTAACTGTCCCCAAGCTTGTGCCCGCAGGGCAGAAGGGAGGCAAGTGCTAACCAGTGAGCTCCCGCCTCTCTCTCTCTCTCTCTCTCTCTCTCTCTCTCTCTCTCTCTCTCACTCACACACACACACACACACACACACACACACACACACACACAAGAGTGGGTGACCAGGGTGAGGAGCATCCCTCCAGCACCCCACCCCAGGAGCCCAGAGGTGGAAGCTAGAGGAGATCGGACCTGTCTGGCTGATTGCAGATGATGGGCAGAGAGTGGCAGGTGGGGGGAATCCCTGCACCAGCCTGTACAAATGTTCTTGTTCGGGCCTGGTAGGGATGAGAAGGGCTCCTGGAAGCCCCCAGAAAGTGTTCCTGCACCGCCTGTCTTTTCTTCGGCACGGAACCGCCCCCAGTCGGGGGATGTGAGAGAGAGGGGGCCACGGAGGAGGGCTGTGAGTTACTCAGACACAGCTGTCTTTCTGCCGGCCTGAAGGAGGACCTTGCTTTCCAACAGAGAGGGTCCTTCTTAGCTTCCAACTCCTCCCCCGGGAGGCAGCCTCAGAAGGAGGAACTCTTGGTAGTTAACCAGTCTGGCCAGGAGTAGAAAGGAGCACCCCTCTATGGCCCAAGAGCCTCTGTCCAAGTCTTTGCTGACTAGGGTAGGCATGGATTCAAAGACTGGTTTATGCCCACACCCTGAGTTAGGCCCTCTATGGGTCTGTGAGGTCCCTGCATCCACCTGTTTGTTTCTTGTTGGAATAAGCCTGATGACCAGTAGAGGCCAGACAGAGGTTGGTAGGTGTATTCCTAGCTTCACATTGTATCCATCCTGTTACCTCCAGATGAGAACCATGAAGGGTAGCAGACTGGTCCAAGACCTACAGCGGCTGCATGGTGATGTAAGAGGGCATTTCCTGAGCCGTGGGACCCCAAAGTCATCCTTTTTTCCCCCCAGAATGGCAGTTTGCAGTGACCTGCAGGTCCCTGTTTCTCTTTGCTTTTTCTCTCTCTATGACTGTCTCCTCCCTCAACATCCTAGTCTCAAGAAAGGCTTAGTACTGATTATCTGCACCAGAAATTAGCTGAAGTTCCTCTCCTGGGATGGTAGTGTTCTGGGCCTCCTCCCAAGCACATGTGGATCAAGAGGGGACCAGAAGCTGGAGTAGACACTCAGGAGCTTCTCCACAGAAGTCAAGCACTTTCACCTGCTAGAGAGGCAGGTTGGTCAGCTTCAGGGAGGGCAACCCTGAGCTCACTGTCAGTGATGAGGCTATCTGAGCTGAGTGTGGCAGCCTCAGAAGTGCATTGAAATGACACAGCAGTCATGGGGGGAGGCCCCCAAGGCCAAGTCTGGAGGTTGCCTTGGGGGATGAAACTGATAGCCCTCTCCTATTACCTTGGTAACTACAAATCTTCCGTTCACACTGTCATGGCAGCCACTTTATCATGGCCATCTCCATAGGCGTGCCTGTGCTTCATTGCTAAGTTATAGAATTAAGACCTAGACAGATGGGGGAAGACTCTGCCCCTGTGCAGTATGGCTTGTATATATCATGAACAATGAGCCTCGGTTCCTTCAACTGTAAAGCCTGTCTTGGCAGACTGATGAGGAAGGAAATTCAGCAAAGGCAAAAGGCAATACCTAGCACTTGCCCGTCATACACAGTAGGAGCTGTGTGTGTGTGTGTGTGTGTGTCTGTCTGTCTGTCTGTCAGTCTGTGTCTGTGTATGCATGTGTGTGTGGAGGGTACTAATCCTCCAGTCGCAGGTCATCTAGCTCTTCCCACAAACATCTTGCCTCTCTACATGTAGAAGACAAATCTATAGGTCAGGGCCTGACAGACCTACTCCTTATGCCTAGGCTCACATAGCATGCTTGTTCTCTACCTGGCTTTCTTCCTTAGTGTTTTTGTTCAGTTTGATTGGAGGTATATTTTTCTAAACCATTTGCATATTGTGTATATCTTTTGGAACTGTTGAATCATTTTCTTTTGCTTGAATGCACAGGACAAGGTGGTCCCCATCCTGGAGCTGTTCATGTGTGAGTGGTAGATAGGCTACAGGGATGGAATGCAGCAGGCAAGGAATATTTATTAGCTTGTGGAGTGTGTCATCTGAGGGAAGGCAAGAAGGCACCAGCATGTGGTACATATAAAACCAAAATAGAAAATGCAATGCTTGGTTGAACTCAAAGGCAGGAAGATGGACAAAATGACTTCATTACTCAACAACTACTTCATCTTTCCGTACTTTGTGTACTGTAGCTGCTGAGCTAGACCCTGAAAATGGAAAAATGAACAATTTGTTAGCTTCATTATCTTGAAAGTGATATATGAGTAGATAAATTATCAGATAAAAGGCTAAAAAATATATCCTGGCACAGAAGTAAGAACAAAATGTCACAGAAAAACTGAAAATTGAGCAATCTATAGAGGTGTTCCTGAGAAGGAAGCCTTCTACGGAGATCTTTCTGGAAGGGAGGGCTTCTAAGGGCAGGCTTCTGAGATCAGGCTTCTCTGAGAAGTCCTGATGAGAAGGCCTGGCTGAGTGGAAGCCTTCCTAATGAGATAGATGCTCTTCTTCTGAGGAGGAAGAAGTAGCCTTTTTGAGGAGGAGAAGGCTGAGGAGGAGGTAGCTTTCTCTGAGGAAGAAGTCTTTCTGAGGAGGAAGCCTTATTTGAGGAGAAGGCACAGAGAAGAGGCCTTTCTGAGAAGAGGACATTTTGAGAAAATCATCTGAGGAGGCCTTTCTCATGAGGTCTTCTGAGGAGGAGGTGGCCTTTCTAAGGAGGGGGTGGCCTTCTCCAAGGAGAAACTCCTGAGGAGGTGGCTTCTCTAAGGGGAAGAGACATGAGGATGCAGTCTTTTTTTTTTTTTTAAGACCCTTTTTAAAAGGAAAGATATGAGAAGCTCCAATGAGATGCTCCTCTGTGAAGGAGGCCTTTTTTGAAGAGACTTCTTTCTTTAGAGGAGACTTTTCTGAGGAGGAAGATTTCCTGAGGAGAACAGCCTTCTCAATAAACATTTCTGAAAGGAAGCTTTCTTAGGAACAGACCTTCTGAGTGGAGGGAGGCCTTTCTGAAGATGTAGCCTTCCTAAGGAGGAAGTCCTGTGAGGTGGAGGTCAGAAACCAGGGGATGTGAGAAAAATCTGTTAGGCACAGAGGAAGTACTTCAGGCAAAGGAAACGGTGTGTGTATAGAGTTGGCCCTGAAGACTGGAGAGAGGTAGGGCTGACCCTCTGGTTGTGGGGTAGGGTAGAGGTTTAAAAAAAAATGGCTTCTGTCCAGGTGAAGACTTCTGTCATCTCTAACAATATATCTTGTTTGCATAGTTTTCTTCCTGTCGGGAGACGATGCTGAGTATTGATCAATAGCATGTCTCTAGTAGAGGAGCAATTACTACAATCATCTGTATTCACAACCAGCTAATTCATGGTCAATAAAATTACATTCAATGAGAATTAATAGTTGAGAACAATACAATGAAGTCCCCTAGGAGGCCAACTGTCAGCACTGTGGAAACAAGAGAGGCTGTGATGGGGAATGGACAGGGTTGAGTGCCCAGCCCTTACATGGCAGAGTGACTCACGCTTTCCGGAATCATTTCTCTTTATAAATCGGAGGTTGTATGTTTCCCTTAAAAATGATAATAATAGTTTTTTTTTTTTTTTGAGATTGCTTTTAAGATTATTTTTTTTTTACTGTTAACTGTTTGCTTGTAGTTTTTTGTTTTGTTGATTGAGGTTTTTATGGTGAGTTGCTTTGGTGAGTTGTTTTGAGGGAAGGGTCAGGGTGTTAGTATGGGTTCATGTGTGTGTGTGTGTGTGTGTGTGTGTGTGTGTGTGTGTGTGTGCGCGCGTGCACATGTGTGTCCTATTAGCCTAGTTTTTCCTATAGAAAGGCTGAGTACTGTTTTACAAACAAGGAGCTTGAGGACCATTCACATGAGGTCATAGAGTTAGAAAGTAAAGGAGCTTGGATCCAGATGCCAAAGACTTTCAAATATCTGGGTTTCATTTGAGGAGCAATAATTACATGAGCTTGAGGCATTTTGTAGATGCTCAGTGAATGTGTGTTCCCTGAGGCTCCCCCTGTAGTGTGAATGAATGGTCTAGATCTCTATCCAGGCTCTCATGACTGGTGGCTCCTGGTGCTGACACTCTTGCTGCTTCTGCTCCCAGGGTGTGAGGCCATCTTAACTGCCCTCAGAGCAGGTCTGGTTAACTGATCCAGCCTTTGGCCTTTTGGCCCTGTGCACTAGAGCAGAGCATCCTGGATGCAGGAGTGTGCAGCAGAAGACAGCTCACGCCACAGTGGGCAGAAGCAAAGACAGGCTCAGGATGTAACAAGAGATAATATACCCCCAAGGACCCCACAATACACATAGATGGTTTTCCTACCGAGGCCCCACCTCCCAGAGTTTCCAGAAGCTCCCAAAACAGTGCCCCCAGCTGGGGGCTAAGCTTTCAGAACATGGACCTGTGGTAATATTTCATATTTGAGTCATAATACTGGGGAAAACCTCATGCTAAATATCTCTGTAGGTCCAGTGCTTCAGAGTCAGTGGGAGTGGATTCTTGGCAAAGGATCTCTGAACCCAAAGGGTGGCATCTAGTTGTCCAGTCCTAGGCTGGAAATATCTGAGACAAGGACATTGATAAGTTAATTCAATCTATTATCTAGTGTATGCAAGAATTTCTGAACAAGTAGGAAATGTCAGGTATGTACTTGAAGGGATCACCTGCTGATGGGCTGGCAGATAGATGCTCATTGAGTAGGAATGCTTGCTATGTAAGTGTGTAGACATGACTTCACATCCGCAGTACCCATGTAAAAAGTCATGAATGGCTATTTGCATGCCCAGACCCCCAGAGCTGTGTGGAGCAACGGCAGGAGGACCACTGAGGCTTGAATGCTCCAAATTCAGCGAGAGACCCTGTCTCAAGGGAATAAGGTAGAAAGTGACAGAGCCAGACATCCAGCATCTTCCCCTGACCTCTGCATACATACCTGCACAAACACATGAGCATTTACCACCACACATACCCCCCCACCCACACATCCCACATAATAAATAAATAAATAAATAAATAAATAAATAAATAATAAGCAGGTAAATATTATCCATTGATAACTTTTATTTCCCATGGAAGAAGGATAAAGCAAATGGGACATTTCAGCAGTCTGAACTCACGTCTGCCTGAAACTCACACGGCCTACGGCTCACCCCTGCCACCGTTCCCTCTACTTTGGGAAAATGACATAAGCCAACAGGACCATTTCCTGCAAAGCCCAGATGTGGCCTCCAAATCCTCCTCAGTACCTGCCTTCTCATCAGGCTTAGAAAGATGGGTGTACATGCATTCACTTGCCCCTTTCAGGTGTATTATTGGGTGGTAAGCACAGGATGTGGTCTTTGTCCCCGGCTGTCACAGGTGGTAGGAAATGAGACAGTGTTGCTGACAGAGGGAGCCCCAGAGACCAAGGGAAAAGGCACTTGGTGGCCACAGCTTAGGTTTACTAAAGACTCCAGAGAGGGAGCACACAGGTGAGGGCAGACTCCAGGGGAAACTGGTTACTGAACTCCACAGGGAGAGTATTGAAGCAGGCAGGAAGAGGATCCAGGGCACGAGAATCTGGAAAAATAAGACAGATGAGCAGAGCAGGGATGCTCAGCCTGGATCCTGAACCTGCTTCATCAGCCACAGTGGGGTAGTCCTTAACAGAGAATTAGGGCAGACTAAAAACCACCAAATCTATCAAGTGAAGTAAGCTAGTTGATTGTGTGTGTGTGTGTGTGTGTGTGTGTGTGTGTGTGTGTGATGGAAGCTACAGTGGAAAAGTTTTGAGGACGCCTGCTGGATGGGCTGAGAAGATGATTTACTTAGTAAAATGGTCTATGGTCATCACACAAGCATGAGGAACTGAGTTTAGTCCCCAGGAAGCTGGGTATGGAGGCATGTACCTACAGTCCCAGAGCCAGGGAGGTGGGAACAAGAGGACCCCGGGGGCTCACTGGCCACTGAGTAATAGTAAATCTGTGAGCTCCAGGTTCAGTGAAACACTTATCTCAAATAATAATAATAAATAATAATTACACAGAGAGTTATTGAAGGAAACACCTGATATTGACCTCTAGCCTCTGCATATACCATACATACATACATATATATATATATATATATATATATATATATATATATATATATATATATATATATATATGCATGCACACCCCCTACACACACATGCACACACAATCAAAAGAGAATGCCTCCTAGAGAGGATCTAGCGGGATGAGGACCCATACTGCAGAAGTTCAAGCATGAGCTACTCAACTTAGATTTGGTGCTGACTTTGCTTCCTGCTTGCCCTGAGTCCTGGACATGGGCTGCCTCATTCACTGTTCGTAGCTTCCCTGTGAAGCAGGTCTTCATGCGGTTCCTGGTGTGAGTGTGAGGAACAGCGTGTGGTGCAGCGAGGTGACACACCAAGACTGTTGCCATGAGCATGCACATCCTAACCCCTGTACCCCCCGCCATCAGGATGATGGCAGGACAGAGGACCAATCAATAAATGAAGGTGCCAAAGTTGAGCAGAGGGCTAGGAATGGAGCATGTGCCAAAGAAGCCCGGAACATTGAGCCTGAATGCCTCAGGGATGGAGACACTGCTAGCAGTCACAGCAAAGAGAGGAGGGGGCACCCTCTTTGATAGCAAGAGAGGGGTCACTACTTTGAGGTCTCAGCAGTGCCTACAGGGGCAGGTGGGGGAGACAGGTGGCAAAGTCAGAAAGAGAATCAGGTCATTGGCAACAAATGGGCAAGGGCTGAGTTCTGACGGCCACCTGTGTGTGAGATACTGCTGAGAGAGGGGAGGTCTAAACAGCTGCAGCAAAGGACTCCACGATGTGGCACCATGGAGACCACAAAGGACCAGAGGGTGGGTGATGTATCAGCCACTGCCAAGAGAGGGTGTTTTGCAGAAACAGTTTTAAGTAGGTGGTGGTCTACCAGCCAGATGGTGAGGTGAGAGTAGCCTAGCTTGGGATGGGAAAGCAATTGCCAGCTGGGTATTGTAAGGGCCTTAGCATGAACAGTTTGGGGAGTTGTAAGGGAAGAGTAAGGCTGCTTCCATAATAGGCCCCCAGGGCGAGGTGACTGGCCTGGAGGAGGAGAAGGGCCCCAGAAGGAGAAGACTGGTAGAGAGGAAGTGGGTCTGTGAGGGGAAAGAGATGAAGAGATGGTGGGCAAAGAGGCAGCCCCATGTGGAGGCGGGAAATCTCAAGACCTGCTCAGGAACCTTTGATCTTTGCCACGTAGGAAGTGGAGTTTTCATCTGCCGCAGATGATAGATGCAGACCAAAAGCTTGAAGAGGTGGGAACCGGTTCAGAATAGCTCTGAGAGACAGCCAAGAGAGGGATTTAATTCTTAAAAGCCTTTTTGGCGAGTGAGGCTTTCCCACTGGTTAAGACATCGTGTGCCTTGGGGGAAGGGTCTAGACGGAAGAACACTGGGTGAGGTGGCAGGACACCAATCTTCCTTTCCTACCCTGCTGCACTTGCTAATTAATATATTAGACGCGTCACCTTGGCCTCTGGGAACCCGCTGTCTCTTTCCTCGGGACTAGATCTTCCATCAGCTCTTTGAGCAGGAACATTCCATGAATCCAGCAAGTGGCTGACTCATTAAGAGACTGGCATATCTGATTAAAGCCTTTTGCCAACACAACCAGAGTCAAAGAGCAGAGCTCTGGATGACCCAGACAAGGACAAACAGGGACTGGGGTGTGTGGGCATGGGCAAGCATGTGCCTGTGTATACTTGCCGATGTGCACTGGGGGCAGTTTTGATCAGTAAGGCCTGCAGCACGACTCCAGCTTGGTCCATAGTTTTAGCATCAGGAAGCTAAGAGATGGGACTCCAGATAACAAGGTGGCTGAAAAAGAACCACAAACAATCCAAAGAGAAGCTGAAGCCAGACAACAGGGAGTGATGTTAGGGCTACTGGGCCACAGATTTCATGTGTGTGAAAACCTCCAGGCTCAGGTGAATTGTACCATGCCACTCCCAAGGTGCACAAGGCCCATCCTGAGTAGGAGATTGAACCTGGGAGGTCACTTTCAACACCTGAAGGCCAAGCCTGCTTTATCCTTCCCCAGCAAGTTCACTCTTGCCCTGTTGATGCTGCTGCTTCTTGACTGGGAGCTGGCAGGAAGTTTTAGAAAACAGCGTTTTCAATTCAAGACAAAATGCTCAGTGGCCTGTGCCTTCCGCTCTAGGTGTACTCTATTCTTTTATTTATTTCCATCTGATATTTCAGCCAACCAAAAGCAGAGGATTAGAGGTATCTACCTGGCCCAGAGCCCACACTATCATGTGGAGTACAGTTGGCCGGGTGCCCCTTCCTGAAGGGTCCAAAGACTGCAGGGGGTCAGGCTGTCTCCTAGAGGGGCAGTCCTGCACATTATCTGCCCACTTGTTAACCGCGTTTGCCCTGAAAGTTCCAGCAGTCTGGAGTCTAGGGTTCTAGACATGCCGACTTGAACTGGGAAAACCACCACAAACAGGAGGAATGTGTTCATTTGTCTGGGTGCATGGGAAGGTCAGAAGCAGCTCTCGAGCCTCTGCGGTTCTGCAGTTCCTGCTTACATTCCAAAGCATGAGGAGCACCCTGAGCTTGCTGGACAGGCCATGACTAGCAGGGCCTGTGGATTAAGACTGATCCAAGGGAGCTCACATGTTTGGGGCAAGAATGGATACACACTCCCTCTCAGAACAGATACCAAGGCTTCCTCCAAGGTGTTGATAGCATGACTTGGAGCCTTTACTGGCTAGTCAGCTTCTCACAGGAGAAATCTGGCTGTGGGCTGTGTAATCCCAAGCCATTCTTAAAGCCCTGAGGCATTGCCACTGAGCCATTTGGGAATTATCTGCAGACCTCTGAGGAAGTGAGGATGAAGGGTACATACTAACAAGGGGTCTGCTCCTTGGGGGGTAATTGTGTTCATTATCTTTCCAGTTGCTGAGGCAAAATATGAAACATTAGCAACTCAAAGGAGGAACAGATTATTTGGGCTCATGATTTTGGAGGTTTCAGTCCATTGTATTTGGTGTCATTGATGCTGGGCCTGAGTGAATAGGGGTGGAAGCAATATGGAGGACAGACTGATCAGCTCACGGAGGATAGGAAACAGAAGCGACTTGTAGATAGTTGCTTAGATATAACCAAAGGACACACCCCCAGTTATCTACTTCCTCCAACCAGACCACGCCTTACCACACCTTCCACAGCTCCACCCCCTCCCGGATAGATAATCCACTCAAATTTTAATCCCTCAAGGGATCAAACTGCTGATAGGTCAGAGCCCTCATGCTGTAATCATCTCTAGAAATGCCCTCACAGAAACACCCAGAAATGGGTTTTGCTAGCCTCCTGGCTGTCTCTTAATCTGTTCAAAATGACCAGGAGACTAACCATCACAGGATGCTAACAGGAATGTGGGCTGGAATGAGGTGATGGACTCCAGCCCTCAGACTGCTCCAGGTAGAACTTCAGAGGAACCTAGATCATCAGCCCACCCCCATTCCACCCCCCCCAACAAAACCCTTCAGTCACCTACTGTGATAAGTTGATAAGTATGGCCCCCAGAGGCTCATCCATTTGAATTCTTGGTCACCAGTAGCCACACTGCCCATCATGACAGTCATAGACTAATCATGTGAAACTGTAAGCAAGCCCCCAATTAAATGCCTTCTTTAAAAGTTGCCCTGGTCATGGTGTCTCTTCATAACAATAGGAGAGTAACTTCCCGAGTCTCTGTATTGGCCAGAAAGATCAGTGTCTAGTATAAAGTACTAATTTCATCTTTTAAAGATGTCTTCACAGAGACCGTCGTTTCTCCTCTCGCGACTAAAGTTGAAATAATTCCCCGGGACAGCTGTGAAGGGGAACCCACTACTGACTCAGTGTGGTTCCCTTTCCTCCTAGGAGGCCATCAAAAGAAAGGCTCTGCCACCTAGAGCTGGTCACCTAAATCATGCATAGTGACAGATCTGGGTCTATGCCTAGGTTCACGAGCACAGCATACATTCTTCCGTGTACCCCTTGAATTAATCAGCCCAGGACACCACAGACTGCAGAGCTCAATTGCTTTTGTCCTGTCCGCTCACACTTCTTGAGGCTGGGAAGCTCCTGACACACTGAGTTGTGATGGGGCTGTCGTCCTGGCTTGCAGTGAGTGGGCTGTCTTCTTGCTGTGTCCCCACCGGCCTCTTTTCTATATGTTTGCATGTGAAGAGAGAGGTGGGGGAGTAGGTTCTCTGGTGTTTCTCCCTGTAAGAACATGAATACCCAGGGCCGGGGAGATAGCTCAGCTGGTACAGTGCTTGCCTTGCAAGCATGAGGACCTGAGTTCGATCATCAGAATCCACATAAAAAACCAGGTGTGCTGGCACACACTTAAAATCTCAGCTCTGGGGAGGTGGAAACAGATCGTCGGAGCTGCCTAGCCAGTCAGCCTAGCTGAATTGGCACATTCTAGTTGAGTTAGAAACTCTGTCTCAAAAACGAGATGGACAATGGCACCTACACCCAGTCACCTGAATCCTGCATAGTGACAGATCTGGGTCTGTGCTAGGTCTTCAGGAAGACGGCATACACGCTGCCATGTGTCCTTGCATTAGCCCAGCTTTTGTCTCCTCATGCTTCTAGAGGCTAGGAAGGTCACTGAGGTCACAACCCAAAGTTGACCTCTGACCCCTACGCATACGTGTGCACATACAAAAAGTACTCTTGTCCCAACAAGCTAGAACCTAGCCTTACAACCTCATTTACCTTACGCAATGTCTTCTACAGAGGTCCTACCTCTAAGCACAGCCACACCAGACTTCAGGGCTTCAACCTGTGAATTCGAGAGGAGTATCACTGCCTCAGCATGCTCAGATCCCAAAGTAGCAAATCCTAGCCCAGAGCCCCACAGACTCTTGGGCTCTTTTGTCCTTATAGGCACCTAAAGTGTCCAGCATCACAGCCATTACCAAGAACTCCATGTTCATGGATGCTATGGGGTTAGACACATGGGGACAGAAACTGAATCTTAGGCACTCACTGATGACTTTGAGCAATATCTCAAAGCCTCATCTGCCTAGCTATAAAGGAGAACAGCACTTATTGCCACAGTCATAACGCAGAGTGAAGAGACAGGGCATGTCCTGGCAGAGTTTGGTGTAGATGTAGGTGTCTCGCCACCTTTTCCTTTAGTTTCTCTTCTTCATTGCCAGGGTCAGCATCTAATGTCAGTAATCCATGGTTCCCATTCTCTTTCCATGATCAGAAGCATGGCTGGGGTCTCTGCCACGGAGTAATCGCTGGAGTTTGCTCTGACATAGAGTCCAGGAATCCACATGGGGGTGAGAGTGAGCATCTGGCAGAGCCGGGTAGGCATGATGGTCTGGGGGAATGTTACCTAGGCATTGCCATGTGGTCTACAGGGTATGGGCCTCATCCACAAGTCTCCTCCTTTCCTCCATGCCACTGTTTGATCATCACAGGTAGATCCTGAGTGAACCTTAAAGAGTAAATAAAACCCAAAAATACTTTAATGTTTTGGGGGAGGTAAGTTACACTTGCAAATAGCTGAACACAAAAGCTTTCTTCCAAGCTCCTCTTTTTGTGTGTGTGTGAGCTATGTAGTTGGTAGCCTGGTCTGAGCTTGTGTCTCCATCGGGGGATTCATCTTTGGGCTCTGTTTTTCACTGGGAAGTCTGGGGGAAAAAGAAGAGCTGGTCTGCTTCCCTGATCAGCTCCCTACTGTGTCCTGGTTGAACAGAATGAGAGAAACTGTAGCCTTTAAGATATGGACACTGGGGGTTGGGGATTTAGCTCAGTGGTAGAGCACTCGCCTAGCAAGTGCAAGGCCCTGGGTTTGGTCCTCAGCTCCAGAAAAAAAAAAAAAGATATGGACACTGTGAACACTACCCACTTATGTGAAGCAATGGTCTTCTGGGGACCTGTCTACTTTGTGCCTCAAAGTTGATGGCCAGTAAAGATTTATAAATGAGCAGCCCCAGTTAAATCAGTTACCCAAGAGAAATACCAAGAAATACCCACCTAGCCTAGATGTGAATATTCACAACAGTATTATCCATGGCAGAGCCAAACCAAAAACAACCCCTGTGCCTATCCACAGATGGATTGATAAACAGGATGCTGTATATCCATACAACGGAATACTATTCAGCCATAAAAAGAAATTTGCCAGCATATGGGAAATATGAGTGAGCCCCCACACTAAATCAAATGGGCAAGCCTACATATTTACATGGCATTTCCAAAATGGCAAATTATGGGGACAGAGAAGAGACTCATGGTTCTCTAGGACTGAGGGTAAGGACAGGAAGTGATTGCAAATGAGGTATAGGACTAATTTGGGGGGGAGGGGCAATGGATACTTTGAATATATGTGATACTGATGGTTCCTTAATTTTATAAATTTGTTAAAAATGACTTGGGTGGGGTTGGGGATTTAGCTCAGTGGTAGAGCACTTGCCTAGCAAGCTCAAGGCCCTGGGTGTGATCCTCAGCTCAAAAAAAAAAAAAAAAAAAGACTAGGGTACACCAAAGGGGGCTGGCTTTTATGCTATAGAATTATACCTCAAGAAAACCGAGAAGCTGTGACTGCTTAGGCTGTGCAGCTGGAGCTGAGAGCTATTGCCTCTCATCATTGTGTGGTGGGATCTGTTTGCTTTGTAGGAGACAGGTACCATGCCAGCCTACAGTGTCTTTGTCCAGCCTTGAGTCCCTTCCTCACAGGGCAGGGCGCTGTCTGGAGAGTTTGTCAGAGAAGGAGTTGTGTTCTCTTGGAAGTTCAAAGAGATTCATTTTCTGGGAGTTTTTTAGAAGACACCAAATGACTTTCCAATCTCACTTTCTCATGCTAGAAGTGACTTCCACTAGAGGGACAAAAATCACCCAGTTGATCATTTTCTCTAGGAAAAGTCATAGACATCTCACAACAGGAAAGGTCTCCCTTGGTACTCTAATGGGCTGGTGCCTGACACATACCCCCAACTAATCCCTCATGGCCGAGGCTCATGGCATTGCCTCCAGGTATGCGTTCTGCCTGACCAGAATGATTCAGAATGGTTAAACCCTCTCTATAAATCCCTCAGAGGAGACAATCTCAAGGTGTGTCGGTGTGGGAGGCACCCCTCAGCACTGTCAGCTTAGGGTGACTCTTGACTACAAGGAAGACCTGTTGTTTGAAAGAGCATGCTTGCACACACACACACACACACACACACACACACACACACACACACACACACACACACAGTTGCAGAGGGGAGCTTGCCCTGCAGTTTGGGGGAAGTAAAGTCTTCTAAAAGTTTCCCAGACTTGAAGACTTGAAAAGAGTCTGAGGAGGGATGCCGCCCCACTCACAACTCCTGTCTGAAGCCTGTCTGAGCATCACTTGGGCAGCTCATTGACTACAACCTTGAACACAGCACACAGTGAGATGCATTTTCTCCCACTCAAATGGTTGGGAATGAAGTACAGCCACTCACCATGTCCATGCTCTGCTCGGCGCTCATTCTGAGCTAAGTTGGTTCCTTTTCCCACTCTTCCTTCATGAAACAGGGCGGAAGGACTCTGGAGGAAGGCGCACCATGTATCCTTTAGCAAGTCTGAGGGTTTCTCCCACTTCATGACAGAACATCACAGGTGACAAGTGACAGTGGGTTTCAGAGCTCATCGCCTTGCTCAATGTCCTGGGGCCGATCACAGTTACTCTTGATCTCCTGTACCCTTCCATCTCACCAATCTAGGTTGGAGCTTCGGATTCCCAGCATGCACCTGCAATGATGCAGAACTGCCGTTTTGCACATAAGTGTTCTGTAATTTCTTTTTTGTCACTCCCAGAGTTCCTTAAGTACAAGGATGGTACTTTGTACTTGACCACAGGCCATCCAGGGCTCTGGACTCAGTGTCGATGCTCAGTGTCATTGATTCCCTGGATGATTGACATGCTCACAGGGTGTAGGACACAATCCTATGAACAGGATAAAGTCCATACTGTGGTGCATTTGGTTAAATGCAGGATAGAAACATGATGCAATCCTATGGCTGCCATGCAGCTGTGTTAATGGGTGGCAGAGGCACAGGTCTGGAGAGACCCCTGTGTCCTGCTCAGACCAAAGCCTGTAAAAAACACAGTCACATATGAGCAAAGGCAGCTCTAGATGCTGAAAATACCACAGACTGCTTTTCCTTACACTTCTCAGTATTTTTGTCACATAGTAATAGAGGTTTTTTTTTTTTTTTTAATTTATAGTGGTAGAAAGTAATAAGAGTAAGTTAGGTAGGAGCTGGGGAGACCACTGGATTGGTAAGGTACTTGCCACGCAAGCTTGAGGACCTGAGTTCAATCCCTTGTTAAAAAGTGGGGCCTGGAGAGACAGCCAGGGGTAAAGCACTTGCCATGCAGGTGTGTAGACTAGAGTTCAGATCACCAGAACCATAAAAATTGGGTGGGCCTGTGACAGCCTACCTATAATCCTGGCACATGGGAAACAGAGAACTTGCCAGAGCAAGCTAGTTAGCCAGACTAGAAGACTAGGTGAGCTTCAGGCTGAGTGAGAGACCCCACCTCAGTATACAAGGTACAAGGGGGAGCCCAATTTAAAAAGACACCCAACAGGGCTGGAGAGATGGCTCAGTGGTTAAGAGCACTGACTACTCTTCCAGAGAATCCGGATTCATTTCCCAGCACTCACATGGCAGCTCACAATTGTCTGTAACTGCAGGATCCAACACCCTCACACACAGCACCTTCATCCAATGAATACACACAAAATAAAAATAAATAAACCATTTAAAATAGAAAAGAAAGACACCCAGTGTCACCCAGTACACACATCTCACACACATTCATAGTTTTAAAAAGAAAATTAAACAATGGGCATGATGGCACACACTTGTAATCCCAACACAGAGGCAGCAGAGACAGGCAGATTCCCAGGACTCACTGACCAGCCAGCCTAGCCAAATCAGTGAGCTCCAGGCCACTGAGAGACCCTATATGAAAAACATGATGAACTGTACCTGAGAAATGACACCCAAAGTTGACTTCCAACACACACACACACACACACACACACACACACACACACACACACACACGCACGCACAATGAGAACAGTGAGGAAATTAATATAATCAGGACTTCAAGACTCAGTGCAGTGCTATGAGGTTGCAACATCCTTGCCTATGCCTCTTTATAAGTGCAGGCCTGTGCTGTCCAATGTGTGCTTCAGGGCACCCTAGTCCCCACCACAAGTGTCACATCTCTGACAAGCATAGTGACTCACACATTGTCTATTAACCTTGAATATTCCTACAGCTTGTCTCTGTTCAGTGTTCTCTAGCCTCACTCAGCTTCAGAACCCATCTAGCTGGAATGCCGTTGCCTATGTTACTCATGGGAAAACACCGCTCTAAGTTAGTGTTATTGTTTTTAGAGACTCTCATGCTGGGTTGAGTGTTGAGTGTCTTCATTTCATTTGTTTATTGGTAATACTCCCTTGGTGAAGGGACTTGGACAGATTACAAAACTAGAGAGTAGCTAGAGCCGAAGAAGCATTTGAGCGGCGTAGGAATCGGATGGTGGTGGGTGGAAGGATGGGGGCGGGGAGAGATGGCTCAGTCAGTGTAAGTGCTTACCATATAAACATGAGGACCGGAGTTCTATCCCCAGCACCCAGCTAAAGCAAAGCCAGACACAGCAGGGCATCCCTGTAAGCCCAGGGTAGAGGGGACAGAGATGGGGGATCCCTGGGGCTTGCGGGTCAGCCAGCCTGGCTGAATCAGTGAGCTCCAGGGTCAGACACACACACACACACACACACACACACACACACACACACACACACACCATGTGATTTGGTGGCAGCCTCTCTCATCATAAAGCTGCCCAGCATCACTGCTTAATGCCCTGCATTGGGAAGCTCAGCCTGTCATGTTGACCCCTTCCCTCACTGTTGGCCCCATACCTGTCAGGAAGCATCTCCTGGAAAGAGGATCTATTTTAACTCACAGTTTGGGGGACACAGGCTGCTGGCTTTCCTTGGTGTCCTTTTTTCCCCTCAGTCCAAGACCCCAACCCGTGAAGTGGTACCATCCACACTCAGGGTGGGTTTCCTCCTTCAGTCAATCGTCTCGGGAAGCTCCCTCACAGACACACCTGAAGGTGTGCCTCTGCAGTGCCTGAGTTGCCTCTTAATCCACTCAAGCATGACAGCTGCACTTGCACTAGCAAAAACCATAGTTGAGGAAGCAGGCTAGAATCCTCAGCGAATACCCGCTGTCTCCTCAGGAGTCTTATCACGAACCTGCATTTTACTCCTAAACAGACATTGTCTTTATTTCCACCATTATTCCTTTGAATATGAGCTCACGGCAGAGATAGGGATGCATACTCTGAGTACCCCAACCGTGAAGGACTTCAGCTTGGACACAGGCCATGTCAGACCCAGAGCAACCATAAGGTATGCTATTGATGGAACGCCATGGTCACACCAATGATTTGGCTCTCAGGAAGGGCTCAGGTGCTTGATGCGTGGTAAGGTGTGGGTCATCATGGGATATAGCCCATTAACTGTACACCCCACCCCACCTTGTTGTCAGATATTCAATACATGAGGGAGGTCATATGTAGGAAATTGGAAAGAGGCCAAGTAAGGGAAGTGAGCTGCAGGATGTTCCCAAGTACCTGGTTCCTGGCACTTTTGTCCTTATTTCAGCCTCGCTTCATTCCCCTTGCCTGAGTGAGTTCTACTTCCTTTTCTATACCTCCAAGACCCGCCATGCCTGTTTCTAGAAGATGGTCCCTACTCCCTATTGCATAGAAATGGCCTTCAAGGGTGGAGGGGTGGAGGTGGAGACTGGAGGCTTCATCATAGAAGGCAGAGAGAATTCTGATCTCAACCTCAGGACAGAGCAGTTGCATTTACTGTGGAATCTCGCTCTTGGTCCCTCCCACTGGCCACCAGCACTGGCCTCCAGGGTCAACTCAGCAGCTTGGCACTTGGGGAACAGCCCCAGGTGAGTGACTGTCGCCTAAGGGTCCCTTACCTGTATCTCTGTTTCACAGACTGCTTCTCTGTGGACTTGCACACGTGCCCCGCATAGTACAATGGGAAGAACAGAAAGTTCCAGTTGGTAGCAAACCAAGTCAGGGTGAACGGTGCATCGAAGGTCTTGAAAGTCAGCCTGGCGAGCTGTGTGGAGCCGGCCCAGGAGGCACACACACAGAACACGACGGCCACGCCCCAGAAGACCTTCCGCAGCTGCTCTGGAGAGCATGTCCAGCAGTGTCGGCTTGTCCTTCCGCCAGCTTCTGTTCCAGCTGGCGCCTGGGCCTCTGTAGGGCCCGGGGGCTCCCGGGGGCGCTCCTCCCCTGAAGAAGAGAAGGAGTGTTAGCTGGGTCTTCAGATTTCTGGTTGAACCCACAGTTGGATTCCTGGCAACCATATGGGGACAGGGAGGTTGGGTGCTAGGCAATGCTCTGGCCTACAGCTGGAAGATGGATGTATGCCAGGTTTCCTACCCCGGGGAGCGTTGCCCCACAGGGAGGGAACCCCAGGCCAGGTTCTATCAGCACCCTTCAACTCGGTCCCAGGAGCCTTTTAGAATGGCAAACTCTTGGGCTCTACCCCAGACCCTTGAACCAGACCTGACTTCAACAGGTGATCTGCATGCTGAGTTGGAGGAATATAATTCCAGAACAGATGGAGACACTGAAAGATGGGGTCTCATATGTCCCAGGGAAACAATGAACTTGCTATGAAGTTGAGGATGACCTTGAACTTCGGATACTCCTATCTATACCTCCCTGGTGCTGGGATTACAGTTGTATGTCACCACATCCAGTTTAAGAAATACTGGGATTGAACTAATGGCTTCATATGAAGATGTGTCACTGTGATTGGTTTAATAAAGAGCTGATTGGTCAGTAGCTAGGCAGGAAGAGTTTAGGCTTCTGGGGACAGAGAAGTCTAGGGGAAGAATAAAGGCAGAGCCACCAGCCAGATTCAGAGGAAGCAGGATGGGCAGTACAGAGCAAAGGTAACTGAGCCACTTAAAAGAATGTAGATTTAAAAATATGGGTTAATTTAAGTTATAAGAACTAGTTAGAAACAAGCCTAAGCTAAGGCTGAGCTTTCATAATTAATAAGTATCTGTGCCATTATTTGTGAGCTAGCAGCCCAAAGAAGCTACAGCTTCATGTATGCTAGGCAACCACTCTACTAACTGGGCTACATCCCCAGTCTTATGTATTTATTTGTGTTGTTGTGAATGCAACCCAGGGCCTTGTAATGCTAGACAAGCTTCTAACACTTAGCTGTAACCCAGCATCCCACACCCTCTGAATTCTGAAACAGACTTTCACTAAGTTATTTAGTTATTGCAGCTCAGCTTGGTTTTAACCTTAAGATCCTCCAGGTTCAGCTTTCCCAGAATTGGGATGCCATGTGTGCACCACCAGGTCTGGATTTTCACCTCCTTTTCATCTTACATGTGTTTATGTGTTGCTGGGCTGCAATGGGGTCTAGGGATTTCTCACAGAGGGGGTGATGAGTGGTGTCATCTAGAAGGTACAGGACCCCAATGGAGGCTCCATTCTGCCTGAGCTGGAAAACCAGATGATTCTCCTCTTATTCTGCACATCACACCCAATTGGACATCACTGCTTTTCCATCTATTCTAATCAGCTTCCTGCAAGTGGCCTCTAGCCTCACCTCCCAGCTTTCCTTAAAAGCCTCTAGCTCTGGGCAGCTGTTATGTGAGAGACCGTAGACAGAGAAAACTGCGTCTCTTGGAGAACTCAGGCTGCAGCCCACAGCTGAGCTGCACTACCCTGTGCTCTCGAAGACCCTGAGCAGGCAAGAGAGCCTGTGTCCAGTGTGAGCATGGACAGATGTAGACATGCAGAACTTGCCTTTCGTGGCGTCTCCTCAGCACTTGGATGAATAGAGAAAGACATTTGCCTAGAGGTCCTTGTCACAGGGGTGCAGGAAATGGGCACCAAATATACTGGGTTTAACTCTCTGTATTTTGCTTAACCCCAACAGCCATTTAAACAATTTCAATTGAATAAAAGTTTGCATGCTTTCTGAATCATTATACTTCTAGGGGGCAAATCTGAACGCATGATGACAGATCTGCTGCATCTGTTTGAGAAAAAAAAAATCAACCTAAGTGAGACCATGGCTAGTCAAGGCCAGTCTCTCTCGTGTTTTAGTAATATCCAGCTTAGACTGGGGTGTAGCTCAGGTGGTGGAGAACGTGCCTAGCATGTACAAGGTTCTGGGTTCCATCCTCAATGTTGCACAAACTGAGCTGTGGTGGCACACACCTGTGACTCCAGCTCTTGGGAGCTACAGGCAGTAGGACCAGAAACTCAAGATCCTTCTTGGCTACATAGTGAATTTGAAGCTGACCTGGGATGGATATATATCCTCCCATGTCTGACATGTCCACATCCAAGTGGGAAGACCCTGGGGAAATCACAGCATAACTCCTATTCAATCTTCTGCAAGGCCCTACAAGGGCCTTAGGGTGAAGACAGGCCCAGGAGAGACAAGGATCGGCCTGGCTTCTTGCTTCATGCCCTCCCACCAGTGTTGTGACTTGGCTCATAGTGAATTCTCAAAACTGAAGGTGAATCCACTTCCGGCAAAAGTATGATGGATTTCATTTCCCTACTACCTGTCAAGCTTACTCAGTCCC